>NC_084840.1:89719749-90030582 GCF_033115175.1 Lepus europaeus | reverse complement strand
GGATGCCTGCAGTGCAGGCAGTGGCTTTACCCGCTATGCCACAGCACTAGCCCCTAAACATAGGAATTTTAAAGATTAATTTTTGCCTGTGTTTCCTTTGGGTGGGCCCACTATTTTTTAGTGTGTTCATAGGAAGGAGTTTTCTTCAATATGTGGCTACCAATCTTCTGTCTTCACTACATCTTCACTCAGTGACTTGGCTTTTGTGTCTATTTGAAACATTCACTTACTTAAGGCTTTTTAAAAATTATGATCATTTTAATTTTTTAAAAGTTGGGATTCTGATTAAAATCATGTAGTATTTCTATATTCTGCGAAAACTGATCATTTAATAAGACTTTCTGTTGGGATACTAGGATATCTTCCTGTATTCAGATCCTATAGTAGTTTTTTCCTTAATACTCATACAGTTTTCTTTATAGACACTGTCCCTTCTTTGTTAAAGTTAATCCTTGTGAGGTGGGCATTTGGCCTAGCGGTGGAGATGCCCACTGCATCTGAGTGCCTGGATTCCATTCCTGTTTCCAGCTCCTGAGTCCACCTTCCTGCAGATGTCTGTCCTGGGAGGCAGCAGTGATGGCCCACATGATTGCATGCCACCACCCACACGGGAGGCCTCCACTGACGCTGATTGTGAGCGTTGATCCCAGCCAGAGTGCTGCTGTGGACATGGGAGGAGTGAGCCAGGGAATGGGCTCTTGCTTGCTCACTCTTTCTCTCTCTGCCTGTACTATAAAATAAATAAAAATGTATCAAGAAAAATTCGGGGCTGGCACTGTGGCGTAGCAGGTAAAGCCACCACCTGCAGTGCCGGCATCTTATATGGGCACCGGTTCGAGTCCCAGCTGCTCCTCTTCCAATCCAGCTCTCTGTTGTGGCCTGGGAAAGCAGCAGAAGATGGCCCAGGTCCTTGGGCCCCTGCATCGGTGTGGGAGACCCAGAAGTTCCTGGCTCCTGGCTTCAGATCGGCGCAGCTCCGGCCATTGCGGCCAATTGGAGAGTGAACCAGCAGATGGAAGACCTCTCTTTCTCTCTCTCTCCTCACTCTCTCTCTCTCTGCCTCTCCTTCTCTCTCTGTGTAACTCTGACTTTCAAATAAATAAATCTTTAAAAAAAAAATTTAAAAATTATTCCTAGGAATTTTTTTTTTTTTTGGTCAGTGTGGCTAGAATTGAGGTCATTTCATTTCAGAATCTGTGTAGGAGTGGGCATTGGGCCTAGGATTCTGCTTGGGTCACACATCCCGTGTTGTGAGGTGCCTGGGTTCCAGTCCTGGCTTGGTTCTCAGCCCAGCTTCCTGCTAGGCTCATCCTGGGAGGCAGCAGGTGATGGCTGAAATACTTGGGTCCCTTCCAGTCACGTGGAATTCCCAAATGGAGTTCCTGGCTCCTGGCTTCAGGCTGGCCCAGCAATAGCCACTATAAAATAATGTATAAAATATAAAATGTTATAGCCAATATAAAATAATAGCCACGGCTATTGTAAGCATTTGGGAAGTGAACCACCCCATCCCCCCATCTCTCCTCCCTCCCTCCCCTACACATTCCCCCACCCCCCATATCTGTGTGTATATATGTCTACCTTTCAAACAAATAAATAAAAAGCTGAAATAAAATCTGTGTAGCTGGCACTGATAAAGATGAAGTGTAGACTTTCTGTCTACCCAACCATCTGGTCACTTTGTTTAATTAGGTACTTCAGTGGTTTAAACTAGGGATTCTTTACTTTTCTAGGTAAAGCAGCAAGGCATAATTTGTAGTCTTAAGATAGTTATATTTATGTTGCGGAAATTGGCAAGCATCGGTTTTGTCTGATTTATTTTGAATCTGTTTCCTGACAAGCGTTTCAAGGAATCTCGCGTGTCACAGCTGGGAGGGCCTGGCTGAGGCAGCTCAGGTGTGCAGCTCCTTGGCCAACAGATCACAGCGCTTCCCAGCTGCTGAGTGCCAGCCCTCTCCTGAGCTCCATAGCCAAGCTCCCCCTTGGCTCCATTTCTAATTTCCTTCTGGCGTAGTCATAATGAGACTGGGATATTGTGTTCTGTTATTGTTGTTAACTCCATGCCTTGCAAAATTTGTAACATTGGTAAGATTTCTGCCTGCCATTTTCCGTAAGCTGGAATGTATAATTATTAAAGATGGAGAATAACAGTTGATTGCACGTTGGCTGGAGTTTAGTGTAGCATAATGGTTACACAGCCTTTGGGAATGAGAGAGGGTTTATAATCCCAGCCCACATTCTGCACTGCCGGATGATCCTGAACCAGTTAACCTTTTGAGCCTCTCTTTCTTCATACTGAAAACGGGAGAGGGGTTTCATCAGCTTGATATGGCTGGTGGGAGCATTCAGTGAGGTTAGGAGTAGGAAGACTGCTTCCATCAGTGTCAGCTGATGTCCTGTTAGCCTACCTTGGTGGTTATTGGTCTCAGTTTTCCTGTTCATTAAGTCAATTTTTATAATTTACAGAGAGAAAATGCTGCATTTTTTTCTTCACAGGTTTAAAATTTTCTGGAACAAAATTGGATGTATTCACTCATTTAAAAACCATTCTTCTGGGAGTTTCTCACACCATGTATAATTTTTTTTTTTAAAAATTTATTTAGTTATTTGAAATCCAGAGAGAGGGAAAGATAAAGAGAGAAAGAGATCTTCCATCTGTTGGTTTATTCCCCAGATGGCCGCAACGACTGGAGCTGAGCCAGGCCAAAGCCAGGAGTTCCTTCTGGGTCTCCCACGTGGATGGCAGGGGCCCAAGCGCTTGAGCTATTTTCCACTGGTTTTCGCAGGCCAGTTGCAGGGAGCTGGGTCAGAAGTGGAGCAGCCTGGATACGAATTGACGCCTTTATGGGATGCTGGCATCACAGGCAGTGGCTTTACTCGCTACACCACTATGCTAGCCCCTACTTAGCCTTTTTTTTCCCTATAGATTTATTTGAAAGGCAGAGTTACAGAGGAAGAGGAAAAGACAGGGAGGGAGATATTCTACCTGCTGGTTCACTTCCCAATGGCTGCAAAGGCCTGGGCTGAGCCAGGTCATAGTCTGAAGTCAGAAATTCTGTCCAGGTCTCCCATATGGAGCAAAGGACCCAAGCTCTTGGGGCATCTTGCGTGCTTTAGAGTCGAGTAGCCAGGACTTCATCTGGTGCTTAGGCGGGGATGCTGGAATCACAGGCACTGTTTAGCTTGCTGTGCCACAGTGAGGTTCTGCTTTCCTGTTTGCTTTCTACTTTTTCACATTGTTTTTTGTCCCTTTCAATTAGCAGTAAGTTTAGAAAAGTGAACTATAAATAAATGATGTATGGGTTTCCAATCAGAGAGGTAGAGTCGATGCAGGTTCTGCATCCATTGAGAACACTACCAGAGTCAGAGGAGCTTTGCCAGGTTGCTAAGGTTCAAAGGTCAATATGGTGGCTACTGCTGGCATCCCATATTGGAGCACCAGTTGGACTCACAGCTACTTTGCTTCTGATCCAGCTTCCTGCTAATGCACCTGGGAAACAGCTGATGATGGCCCCAGTCCTTGGGGCCCACATGGGAGTCCTGGTTGAAGTTCTTGACTTTGGCTTCAGCCTGGAGCAGCCTCAGCTGTTCTGAGCACTTAGGGAGTGAACCAGTTGCTGGGAGATTGTGTGTCACTCTGCCTTTCAAACAAATAAAAAGAAAAATTTTAAGAAGTCATTCTTGTGAAAAGCTGTTGTCTGAGAATTCACATGCACACACTCCCCGAACCAGCGCCACCGGCGCCACACTTCTGTCCTCACTCCCTCTCCAGATGTCATTGCCACTAAGTTCAGGTGAAATCCTCTTGTATTTCTTCTTGGAAATGCATTTCCCCCATTTCTTTCACAAAAGGTAGCGTCCTGAATCTTGCTTTATTACTTACCAATATAAACTAAAACAGTGACTCCATTTGTCAGCGGCTAGAACTCTTCCTCACTGCTTCTACACGATTGAAAGGGCTTTGCAAAGGATCTCACAGGTTGCTTACCTGCTAGACTTACAAATAAAGCTGCAGTGAGTAAAAACCTTACGGCTGTGTTGCTTCCTGCCCGTGAAGGGCCAGTTCCTGGGACAATTTTGTAGGTCTTTATTGAGGTACATCTTATGCCTGTCTTACATCCATTTTAAGACATTGTGATGAGTTTTAATCAGGATGTCCCTCGGGTAAACACTGTCCCAGTGCAGATACAGAACCCCTGTTACCAGAAGTTGTCCTGTCTCCGCCTTTTCTTCCCCCTCATTGTACCTATCATTGACTGGGACCTTCTGAGTGATTCCTCTAGGCAGCTTGCCTTTGACCGCCTACAGGGTCTCCACCTGCATATTCTAGACTTCTTGTTTCTCCTCTTTTATCCATTTGATGCCTCCATTTTTTCTCCATTTTGCACAAATTTGTAAAAATAATCCAATGTCCTTCACTGACATCACTATTAAGGTTTCTTCTCTAAAGTTTCATTAATGTATTTAAAGATTTACTGTAGTTATTTGGAAGGCAGGGTTTGGGAGAGAAAGAGAGGGGGAAATGTAGCCAGAGATCTTTTATCTGCTGGTTCACTTCCCAGATGGCTGCAACAGCCAGGGCTGGGCCAGGCAGAAGCCAGGATCCAGGAGCTTCAACCGTGTCTTGCACCTGGGCACAGGGACCGGGCGTTCTGCTGCTTTTGCAGGGCAGATTAACAGAGAGCTGGATCAGAAGTGGAGCAACTGGGACTCTTAACTGGCGTCCACATGGGATGCCAGCATTGCAGGTGTCAGCTTACCCTGCTGCACCACAATGCTGACCCCTTAGTGTTTTCTTGAGGGGACATAATAACGTACCTGTTCTTGGGGATACCTTCCTAAGTCAGAGTAGCCATTTGATGTTTAATTATTTCTGTCCACAGGTGTCCATTTGCCTTGATGATTAGGAATAAGGATAGAAGCAGAGAGAACTATAAGGAGGGTATTGCAAAAGCCTGAGGAAGGTTGGGGCTGGTGTTATGGCGCAGTAAGTAGGTCAAGCCACCACCTGCAACATCGGCATCCCACATGGGTACCGATTCGAGTCCTTGCTGCTGCTCTTGCCATCCGGCTCCCTGCTAATGCACCTGGGAAAGCAGCTGAAGATGGCCCAAGTGCTTGAGCCCCTGCTACCCATGTGGGAGACCCAGATGAAGCTCCTGGCTTCAGCCTGGCCCAGCTCTGGCTGTTGTGACCAACTAGGAAATGAGCCAGTGGATGGAAGATCTCTCTCTCTTTCTCTCTCTCTCTCTCCCTCCCTCCCTCCCTCCTCTTGACTTTCAAAATAAATAAATCTTTAAAAAGCCTGATGAAGGCAGCATGGTGACTTGGCCTGGGGTGGTGTAGTCTGTTTTCTGTTGCTGTAATGACACACCTGGAGCCTGGGTACTTTACATAAAGAGATGTATTTATCTCACAGTTTTGGAGGGTTGAAAGGCCAAATAGCATAGCTCTGACTCTGGCCAGGGCTTCATGACAGATGGCATCATGGCGGGAGCACATTTGAGACGAGAGAAGAGAGCCAGAGAGCAGGAGGGTTCAGGCTCGCTCTTTCATAACCATCCGCTGGGATCCTATGAGAACTGCATTATCCCCTTACAAGGGCAGTGCCTTCAGTGGTCTAAGTACTTCCCACTGGACCTGTCTCTTAAAGGTCCCTCTCACATCACCACCCTGAGTACCAAGCTCAAACATGGAAACCCTTGGGCTATAACCAGCCTTAACAGAGGAGGTGGTATGAAGTAACCAGTTCCAAAACACATCCAGAAAGTAGATACAAGACTTCCTAATAGATTGGATGAAGAAGATGAGAACAGAAGGAATCAAAGGATGGATCCTCCATTATAAGTTGGTAACTACAGAGGGGAAACAGGTTGAGGGAGGAAAATTATTTTTGGACTTACTAAGTTTGAATTGCCTGCTGGATATTCAAGTGGAAATTTTGAATGGAGATTTGAGTATTACAGCCTGGGGCTCAAGGGAGAGGAAAGATCTGGAAATTTGAGATTTGTCAGCACAGATGAAATTTAAAGCCATAGACACATAGGCAATTCCTAGGAGGTTCCTGCGGGAGAGACTCTATCCATAAATAAGGAAAAGTGCTAATTAATAAACCCAAGGACCCTTAGCTATTTAGCCAACTAAAAGCAGGATTCAGTGAAGAAAGAAAGCCTCACTGAGAAGGAGTTATCACAAAAATCAGGAGCATATGATACCCTGGAAGTCATTTGGAGGTTAAAAAAAAAATGGAGGGAAATGGACAATCAGTAGTAATAACAGCCAACACTTCCTGAATGCTACGGCGAGCCAGGCATTTTCAGAGTTCCTTGCACGTATTAAATCACACAGTCCTTCCCAGCCAGTACTGCCCCAGTGTCAGCACAGCTTACCATCCTCCTCTTAGAAATGAAGAAGCCATGGCACTGGGTAATAGGTACCTACCGTGTTTTCACAGCTGCTTCAAGTCTAAAGTGCTTTTAGACACCACCCCCTGCTGCTGAGAGCAGGGTGTTCACATGGGGATTTCCTCATATGGAGGCCACTGGGGACCTTGACCTTGGTAGAGGTACGGAATGAATGCCTGACTGAATGCCTGACGGGAGTATAGGTTAGAGAGAATTGAGAGCGGAGACAATGGGAGCAGAGCAGACAGCCTGCTGCAGTGGGGTCCTCGCTGGGATGGTTGGCAGGTCTGGGAGGAGACAGGATTGGGGATGTTGCAGAGTATTTGTGTGTCTTGGGGAGTAGTCATGAGAAGGGAAAACTCAGGCACGGAAGTTCTTGAGTAGGTGAGAAGGGACAGAGCCATTACTTGAATCACATCTGAATCAGATGGGAAGACCACATGTGGGCACAGATGTGGGCAGACTTGTGGGTTTACGGTACGATATGTTAGTGTTCTCTGGAGTGCTTCTGTGGGATCCCTGTAAAAAGCAAGGTAGCAGTCAGTGGAGATCTTTTGAGGAAAGGCAAGGTGGGAAATATTTATCTAGGAGATTAGAAAAGAAACTTTATTAGGAGAACAGTGTAGAATGGGAAAGCAGGGAAAAGCGATTATTTGAAATTTGGAATTAAAAATAGAGGCTCGGGGATGGCGCTGTGGCTTAGTGGGCTGAGCCTCCATTTGTGGCACCAGCATCCTATATGGGCACCAGTTTGCGTCCCGGCTGCTCCTCTTCCGATCCAGCTCTCTGCTATGGCCTGGGAAAGCAGTAGAAGATGGCCCAAGCAAGTTCTTGGGCCCCTGCACCCATGCGGGAGACCCGGAAGAAGCTCCTGGCTCCAGCACAGCTCAGCTCCAGCTGTTGGGGCCATTTGAGGAGTGAACCAGCAAATGGAAGACCTTTCTCTCTGTCTCTCCCTCTCTCTGTAGCTCTACCTCTCGAAAAAACAAATTAAAAAAAACTTTTAAAAATATATTGAGGTTTATTGAGTATTTTTCTGTGCCCAGAAATTTGATTAGAAGGGACAAACATAATGATATATTGTGGACTCTGAACTAGGTCAAGAGGAAAGTGAGATCAATGAGAAATTATTGATAGAGGGAAAACAAGACAGAGCCGTAGGCTGGGTGTCCCTCGCGGAATCAAAAATGTTAGGCAGTGTCAGACATGTCAGAGACGTGCTTGAACTTGAGATTTGGGGGTAAGTCAGGGTTATGGCCATGAGCATATGCTTCACGTGCTGTGGAAGAAAATGTAGTGGAAGGTGATAAGGCCAAGTTGCCAGCCAGATCATGGGTGTTTCTTCAGTCAAAGAATAAGACAGTTTCCATAGACAGTTGAGTGTGTGTCTGCCTTCTTTCTCTTCCACCAATGTAGTCCTTTGCCACAGTCATAACTATTTTGATTTACAGTGTATTTGTAAATCAAGTTTTCCCCCTCAGTGTTTTTTTTCACAGCTACTATTTTGGCAATCATTTTACCAAATTACAAAATAAAGTCCTTTGGAATTTTCATAGGAGCTGCGTTAAATTTATATATTAATGTATGAAAGTGACATTTTAAAAAGTCTTCTCATCCAGAAACCTAACATATCTTTCCACTTACTCAGTTCTTGTTTTATGTCCCTTAATAAAATTGTCACATTTCCTTCATATAGACCCTCTAGCTGTATTTGTGAATGTAATTCAAGGCAGTTTATCATTTTTCTTATTATAGTGTCTCATGTTTTTCCTATTTCCATTTCTCATTGCTTTTCCTCTGTTATAAAAATTACTGTTTATGTTTTTGCTATAAACAGCATCTTACCAAATTTACTATTTTTTTAAGATTTATTTATTTATTTGAAAGGCAGCATTACACACACAGAGAGGGAGAGAGAGAGGGGGAGAGAGAGAGAGGTTTTCCATCTGCTGGTTCACTCCCCAATTGGCCACAACAGCCAGAGCTGCTCCGATCCGAAACCAGGAGCCAGGAGCTTCTTCTGGGTCTCTCACGCGGGTGCAGGGGCCCAAGGGCTTGGGTCATCTTCTACTGCTTTCCCAGGCCATAGCAGAGAGCTGGATCAGAAGTGGAGCAGCCGGGCCTCAAACCAATGCCCATATGGGATGCTGGCACTACAGGCGGAAGCTTTACTCGCTACACTACAGTGCCAGCCCCCAAATTTACTTTTAATGCTAATCTTTTTAGTGTTTCTTATATTCCAGATTCATATTAATATGTGTGAGTAAAGATAATTTTATCTGTACCTGATCTTACAATAGTTTTAGTATTTTGCCTTTGAATGTATTTTTTACTATCATAAAAAGGCATACCAGCATGCCTTTACTATTGTAGAATATTTACTTAGCTTCGTTATTTTAATATTTTACTTCAGTCTTTCTTTTACAGCTAATTTTTTCAGATTCTTTTTTTTGCCATCTACTGATATAATCACATGATTTTGTTTAATATAATGAATTATGTTGAACATTTTCTGTTGCCAAATCACCTGTACATTTTTTGAATATATCTTGTTGGAATTATATTTAATACAATGCTGAATCACCAATTTAGTCATGTTTATTGATAGCTTTTGTATCTATAAGCCCCATGAAGGCATAGGTGAGATCTGGCAAATTAATCTTAAACTGCTGTAAGGTGGGCATTTCATACACACACACACACACACACACAGTACTCCTTCTGTTGATGCTGGGAATTCCACTGTGTTCTATAGGAATGGTGCTGCTTGGAAATCCAGTAGCCATCCAGGAAGAGCCTATGTAAAAAACTCCTGAAGTAGAACAGTGTACCATAGATTTTCACATCTATGGCCATTGAATTTTATACACACGCACACACACATACACACACCCTTAATTTCTTCTGTAGTTGGAGTTTTAGATTTTGCATCTTCTTTCCTCCTCTTCCTCTGACTTGGAGGTTTAATCCATTTAAACTGTTTTCCATTGAAGCCATTACAAATTTACAAGAAATTGCAAAGATCATACAGAGAGGTCCCATGTGCCTCTGTCCCAGGTTCTTTCCAGGAGATCAACATTGGTACAATGTGTGTATATACCCCTATGCCATTTTTAAAAAAGATTTATTAATTTATTTGCTTGAAACTCAAAGTTGCACAGAGAGAGGAGAGGCAGAGAGAGAGAGAGGTCCTCCATCCGATGGTTCACTCCCAGTTGGCCTCAACGGCCGGAGCTGTGCCAATCCGAAGCCAGGAGCCAGGAGCTTCTTCCAGGTCTCCCATGTGGGTGCAGGGGCCCAAGGACTTGGGCCATCTTCTACTGCTTACCCAGGCCATAGCAGAGAGCTGGACTGGAAGTGGAGCAGCCGGGACTAGAACCAGTGCCCATATGGGATGCTAGCACTTCAGGCCAGGGCGTTAACCTGCTGCGCCATAGCGCCGGACCCATCTGTGCCATTTTATCATATGTGTAGGTTACCCATAATCAAGATACACATCCCCAGCCCCATGCCCAGAAGCTTTCTCTTGTTTTATCTTTTTTTTTTTTTTTTTTTTTTTTTTAAGGATTTATTTCAAAGAGTTACAGAGCGAGAGGAAGAGACCAGAGAGACCTTCCATCCTCTGGTTTACTCCCCAAATGGTCACAATGGCCAAGACTGACAGGCCAGGAGCCTAGAACCCCATCCTGGTCTCCCTCATGGGTAGCAGGTATGCAAGTACTTGGGCCATCTTTCACTGCCTTTCCAGGCGCACTAGCAGGAAACTGAATCAGAAGTGGAGCAGCCGAGACTCTAACTGGTGCCCACATGGGACGCTGGCAGGGCAGGCAGCATCTTCACCTGTTAGCCACAGTGCCGGCCCCATATTTGACCTTTTAATATTAACTTTATTCATTCTGCGTTATGCCCTTGAGGTCCACCCAAGTTTGTGCAGCGACCGTTCTTTTGTTGCTCAGGTAGTGTTTCGTGGTATCAGTGTGCGTAGATAGCTCTATGTTTCACCTGTTGTGGGACATTTTGATTGTTTCCAGCATTTGGCTAATACAAATAAAGCTACTGGGACAAACAGCTGTGTACAGATGCTGTGTGGACTCCAGGGGCAGGAGATGCGGTCGCTGCTGTGTCACCCTCAAGTCTCTGTTCTCTGTGAGTTTTTCTTTTTCTTTTTTTTTTTTTTTACAGAAATTCCTTTATTGCTTTAATTTCTTTGCTAGTCTTTCCTTTCTAGTAATAGAAGCATCGTATGCTATCGTAGCCGTGTAACTCTTCCCAGATATTTTTATGTTAAATACGCTTTGTGTTGTAATGCTGGTTGTAATTACATCTTTGGGTAGGAACTGTTTTGAAGAATGTGTCTTAATTTCAGATTGTACCGTCTTTATATATTGCCCCTCTAGGATTTTTTTCCTCTTGTTGTTGTAAACGTCTAGTCTTCAATTCAATTATGGTTAGAGAATGGGGAACATAAAATCGTTTCTCTGTTTCTTGGGGATTAAGATTAAGGTTTTCTTGGTTGGGCAGGAATTTGATTTTTTTTCCTCTGATTGTTTTGCTCATATTTTCATCCCTTCTTTTAGTCTCACAGTTGGATAGCACAGGGCTGCCAAGGGCAAGAGCAGTCCTCTGGCATGCTGGCCCCTGGGACCCCATCACTCCAGTTCTGCGCTGTGCCGATTTGCAGTGCATTGAGCAGCATCTGAGGTCAAGAGCCTCTGTTAGGAGGCTCTGAGGGTGTTCCAAGTATCGGAGAGATGTGACAGGAAGATGGAGTAACAAGTACTTGGTACTCAAGATGGGAAAGAGGAATACTGAGAAAAAATATGATTACAAAAACAAAAACAAAAAAACACTTATTTACCATCTTGTAGGTGCCAGGTCCTTTCACTTATATCCATCATTAAACCTTTGAGGCTGGCACTGTGGCATGGTGGGTAAAGCTGCTGCCTGCAGTGTCAGCATCCCATATGGGCACTGGTTCGAGTCCTGGCTGCTCCACTTCCGATCCAGCTCTCTGCTATGGCCTGGGAAAGCAGTAGAAGATGGCCCAAGTCCTTGGGGCCCTGCACCCACAAGGTAGACCCGGAAGAAGATCCTGGCTCCTGGCTTTGGATCGGCTCAGTTCTGGCCATTGCAGCCAATTGGGGAGTGAACCAGCAGATGGAAGACCTTTCTCTCTCCTTTTCCTTCTCTTTCTCTATATACTCTGACTTTCAAATAACTAAATAAATCTTTTTTTAAAAATCATTAAACCTTCACAAAAATCCAGTGAGTAAAGGTGATGGTTTTTACTTCACAGGGATAAAATAGTAGTGCACAAAGATGATACAACTTTTCCAAGGTCACAAGGTTAATAATAGAGTTGGGACTTAGATTGATTTTTTAAAAATATTTCATACATATAAGTTTTAATGTGTATTAATTATAGAATACAAGGTTATATATATCCATGAAGTTAAACATGTATCATTCACATCTTTTTTTTTTTTTTTTTTTTTTTTTTTTTTTTTTTTTGCTTAAGACTTACTTATTTGAAAGACAGAGTTAGAGAAAGATTTTCCATTCATTAGTTCATGCCCTAAATGGCCACAATGACCTGAGCTGGCCCAATCTGAAGCCAGGAGCCAGGAGCTTCTTCTGGGTGTCCCACATAGGTGCAGGGACCCAAGCACTTGGGCCATCCTCCACTGCCTTCCCAGGTGTTGGGTCTTAGTCCACCCGTACAAGGATGGACTGGGTCCGAGGAAAGGTAAGTGTGCCGCTCACCCGTTCCCCAGCCTCCTGGTCCCGGAGACAATCAGATGCAGCGGGGAGCCAAGTCTAGCAAGGACTCAGTCACCTTTTGCATAATAGTACCTTTTATAACACAAAACTGCAGAGTCATTGGGGCAGGGCTAAGGACCAACCAATCACTTAAAAAATCACCTTATGGGGGGATTTCTATAGGACTAGCCCTATGTCTATACACTTGTTACTAGTTTTGTTACCTCCCCTGATGTTGCGCAGCCAGTTAGTTTTAGTGGTAAACAACTTTGGATTCCGCCCATCTTACTTCCTCTGGGCGCCATCTCACTTGGCTCCGCGTGGCTTCGTTCCGTGCAGCTCGGGCGGGGGCACCCTGGAGCAGCTGCGCATGCGGAGCCCCCGGGCCTGGCCTGGCCTGGCCTGGCCACGCTCATGCCCCACACCCAGGCTTATCAGGAGGGAGCTGGATCAGAAATGGAGCAGCCAGGACTCGAACCAGCACCCTTACAGGATGCCAGAGCCACAGGTGGCAGCTTTACCTGTGGTGCCAGCCTATATAATTTAAATCTTATATAACGCTTTGTGTACTTGAACTATCAAATTCTGAAAGCCGTATTAAGGATATTATTGTGACAGGTGATTTTTATCATGTTCCCATAGCTCTGGAAGTTTTAGCTTCATGTTGTTTGGTTCATAAAGAAAGACAATATATTTGTATATATCCTTTATCACTGTATCTTGTCATTCCATAATACTTCCTCTTTGACTTACTTGATGAGTTTGGGCATTGACTTTTGCTTAATCTGATGATAATATTGCTACTATGGATTTCTTTGTTTTTATTTAATTTTTAATAACTTTCATATTAGAATATTAGAATAACATGAATATATTATAATGATTAGTAATATGGACATCAGTTGAATTCTGACTGTGTGTACTTCTGTGCATATAAGGTATAACTTGTTTTTGGAGGTTTCTTTTTTTTATTTTATTTTATTTTTTTTTATTTTTGACAGGCAGAGTGGACAGTGAGAGAGAGAGACAGAGAGAAAGGTCTTCCTTTTTGCCATTGGTTCACCCTCCAATGGCCGCCGTGGTTGGCGCGCTGCGACTGGCGCACCGCGCTGATCCAATGGCAGGAGCCAGGTGCTTATCCTGGTCTCCCATGGGGTACAGGGCCCACGTAAGTACTTGGGCCATACTCCACTGCACTCCCTGGCCACAGCAGAGAGCTGGCCTGGAAGAGGGGCAACCGGGACAGAATCCGGTGCCCCGACCGGGACTAGAACCCGGTGTGCCGGCGCCGCAACGCGGAGGATTAGCTTAGTGAACCGCGGCACCGGCCGGAGGTTTCTTAAGTTTTTTTTTTTTTTTTTCAAAGATTTGTTAGAAATGTGTAGTTTGGGGGTGGGGGAGGGAGGGAGAGACAGAGATCATACATCCATTGATTCACTCCCCAAATGGCCACAATGGCCAGGCCAAAGCCAGGAGTCTGGAACTCTCATCCCAGTCTCCCATGTGGTTAGCAAGGGCCCAAGCACTAGGGCCATCTTCCACTGCCTTCCCAGGTGCATTAGCAGGGAGCTGGGTCAGAATTGGAGCAGCAGGGACTTGAACCAGTGCTCACATGGGATGTACTGGCATCACAGGTATTGGCTTAATCTGCTGTGTCACAATACCAGCCCCGATTTTTAAAATTTATTTAATTTTTATTTGAAAGAGGGACCAAGACAGAGAACTTGTATCTACTGGTTCACTTCCCAGATGCCTTTATCAGCCAGGGCAGGGTCAGGCCAAAAAGCGAGAAACAGATGAAGATCCAGTCACTTAAGCCTTCATCTGCTGCCTCCTAGGGTGTATATTAGCAGAAAACGAGTTGGGAGCAGAGCTGGGACTTGAACCCTAGACCGCTGATATGGGCTGCCGGCATCCCAAGCAGGGTTTGTAACTGCCTGCCTCCTTAAATCTCTAGATAGACAAGTCCTGAAAACAGACTATTTTTTTTTAAAAGATTTATTTATTTGAAAGTCAGAGTTATACAGAGAAGAGAGGCAGAGACAGAAAGAGAGGTCTTCCATCTGCTGGTCCACTCCCCAATTGGCCTCAATGGCCAGAGCTGCGCCGATCTGAAGCCAGGAGCCAAGAGCTTGTTCCGGGTCTCTTAAGTGGGTGCAAGGGCCCAAGGACTTGGGCCATCTTCCACTGCTTTCCCAGGCCATAGCAGAGAGCTGGATCGGAAGTGGAGCAGCCGGGTCTTAAACTGGTGCCCATGTGGGATGCCGGCGCTTCAGGCCAGGGCATTAACCCACCGTGCCACAGTGCTGGCCCCGAAACAGACTTCTTAGCCTTAGATTTTCTCTTCCAACTTTTGAAAAATTTTAGGGACATACAACCATAGGAATTCAGATTTCTTACTAAGGTTTTTTGTTTGTTTTAATTTTTGCTTGTTTATTTTTTAATGATTTATTTTATTTACTTGAAAGTGAGAGCTGCACAGAGAGAGGAGAGGCAGAGAGAGAGAGAGAGGTCCTCCATCCGATGGTTCACTCCCCAATTGGCTGCAATGACCAGAGCTGTGCCCATCTGAAGCCAGGAGCCAGGAGCTTCTTCCAGGTCTCCCATGCGGGTGCAGGGGCCCAAGGACTTGGGCCATCTTCTACTGCTTTCCCAGGCCACAGCAGAGAGCTGGATTGAAGTGGAGCAGCCAAGTCTCGAACCGGCACCCATATGGGATGCCAGCGCTTCAGGCCAGGGCGTAACCCACTGTGCCACAGCGCCGGCCCCTCATTTTTGCTTGTTTTAAAGACGGGAAGCCAAATAGAACACAGAGCTGGGTAAGATCAAAGGTAAATGAACAGAACTGGTGACCTCTCTCTCACTTAGGTATGAAAAGGTGTTCAGGCCGAGGACTTGAAGCCTTCTTTCTGCACAAAGGGAAGCCAAAGCTTACCTCATGCCAAATTAAGATGCAAATAGTAGAAATTTACATGTTATATTTTTTTAAAAAAAGTTTTATGTATTCATTTGAAAGTCAGAGTTACACAGAGAGAAAAGCACAAAGATCTTTCTTTCTTTTTTCTTTCTTCTTTTTTTTTGACAGGCAGAGTGGATAGTAAGAGAGACAGAGAGAAAGGTCTTCCTTTTTTGCCATTGGTTCACCCTCCAATGGCCACTGCGGCCGGCACATCTCGCTGATCCGAAGCCAGGAGCCAGGTGCTTCTCCTGGTCTCCCATGCAGGTGCAGGGCCCAAGCACTTGGGCCATCCTCCACTGCACTCCCTGGCCATAGCAGAGAGCTGGCCTGGAAGAGGGGCAACCGGGATAGAATTCGGCACCCCAACCGGGATTAGAACCCGGTGTGCCGGCGCCACAAGGCAGAGGATTAGCCTGTTGAGCCACAGCGCCGGCCCAAAGATCTTTCATCTACTGGTTCACTCACTAGATGACCACAACAGCCAGGGCTGGGCCAGGCCAAAGCCAGGAGCTTCTTCCAGGTCTCCCATGTGGGTGCAGGGGCCCAAGCACTTAATCCGTTTTCTGCTGCTTTTCCCAGACCATTAGCAAGGAGCTGTATTGGAAGTGGAGCAAGCCGGTACGTGAACCAGTGCCCATATGGGATGCCACCGTCACAGGTAGTGGCTTAGCCTGCTATGCCACAACACCAGCCCCCATTTTATACATTGCTGTGACTGACAATTCAAACCACCATGCTTCCTTTAAAAAAAGAACACTGTTTTGCTTTGTCAGTAAGGTATCAAAATTCCTTGGAAGTGAATTCATTGTCATACTTTAGCTCTGGAGTGCACCTGTTTCCATTTTTGGCATCACACGGCTTGGATGGGACTTGAACATTTGAGAGATGTTAGTGTGAAACAATAAGAAAGACCTTTGGAGTGAGGATGTTGCCGCATCGAGCCCTATTTCCGTTTTGCTGAAGTTCATAAAGCTGACGTATCCAGGGTGAAATAGCCTGTCATGTCAGGCTGTCTCTATGCACAGTCACGTTTAGGGAACAGAATGCGATGCTGTATCTAAATCCAAGCGGTAACCACTTAAAATGTAGCTTATTCCTGTCATTCATATGTCATATAGTACTGTGGTTATCAGTTTTAAAGGAAAACTACAAATGACGAAGAGTGTCTTAACTACAAGAAATACGTGTGATTGTGTTCCATTCTTTTTAGCCGTCCCCCAGATGTCAATGTGCGTGACTGCAGAATCCGAGTTGTTCCAGGAGGTGGCAGCAACTCTTTGGTCACAGGAGAGCGCCCAGGAGAGGGTCTAGCGCAAGGGAAGCTGTAGACAAGCTGCAATGCAAAGTCACACAGGCTGCGCCTTCTCTCGCCAGGTTCCTTCCGTGACGGTTTCTTTGCTTTGCCTGCTGGCACAGTTCATCCACGAATCACCTTTTTATTAGATCTGGGCCTTTCTGTTCTGGAATGGCCTGCTCCACTGGAGTCGGCAGTCCTGGGCCCGATTACAGTCCAGTGTCCACAGAGATGGACTCAATGGAAGCATAATTGACCTTGCACTTTGGAGGAGACGAAGGCTTGCTTCATGCGGTACACTTTTATCTTTGAAAGACATTTCAAGGGGATGATGTAGATCACATTACATGTTACAGATAAAATTCAGATGCCACCAGGATTTGGTGCAAAACAGAGTTAATGTAGGGCTTTGGAAGAATTTGTTTAGTTTGCTACTTATTTATTTAATTTTTTGTTCTAAAACCATTTCAGAAATTAAAGATGAGCTTACTATACTCACTTTTTGTGAGAAGAGAGGACTGTTTTCTGGAAACACTCAGTTAAAATAAAAAAAAAAAAATTTTTTAAATTGCACTTCATTTTCCACCAGACTTTTAAAACTAAATTGTTCGATGATTCTGACTCCAGTATTCTGAATACATTTAATTCTAATAGCCTTCCTTCTCCAAATGTTTCACATTATAAGACAATTCTGTCATTGTCCCTTTCATCAAAAACTGGCGCCCTCCCCTGTTCCTCTGCTTTTCTTTGGTTAAATGACGCTATTTCTGGGTGAGTAATGACCGACATTCTGGATATAAGTATATGTTTGTAACGTTCAAGTCGTTTTTAGAATGTTCAGAAGTCTTTTTTTTTTTCAGTTCACATTCTTGATCACGCTTGCCACTTTTAAAATCTTGGCTTTATTGATAGAGTCTACATTTTTATTATTGATGTTTTCTACTTCCTTAAGTTTTACTTCAAGGTTGATTCAGTCTTCCTGCTACTTTTTTAAGAATAGATTTTTTAAAAAGATTTATTTATTTATTTATTTGAAAGACAGAGTTACACAGAGAGAGGAGGAGAGGCAGGGAGAGAGAAAGAGAGAGAGAGAGAGAGGTCTGGTTCACTCCTCAACTGGCCGCAATGACAGGAGCTAAGCCAATCTGAAGCCAGGAGCTTCTTTTGGGTCTCCCATGCGGGTTCAGAGGCCCATGGACTTGGGCCATCTTTTACTGCTTTCCCAGGCCACAGCATAGAGCTGGATCGGAAGTGGAGCAGCCAAGGTCTCGAACTGGCGCCCACATGGGACCCCGGCACCGCAGGCAGCAGCCCCACCCACTATGCCACAGCTCTGGCCCCAAGAATAGACTTAATTTTTAGAGCAGTTCCTGTTCCCAGCAAAAGTGAGCAAGGACAGCAGAGTTCCCATGTACCCTCTGGCACCATGCATGGTCAGCACCTCCCACCAGCCCGGTGCCTGTGTCACAATAGGTGAACCTGCGCTGACACATTACTGCTCAGATTCCACTGTGCTTTCAGGCGAGGGTGGTTCTAAAATTTCTGGAAGACGGAGTTAAAATACAAGTTTAGGGGCCAGTGTTAGGGTACAGTGAGTTAAGCTGCTGCTTGCCCTGCCAGTATCCCAGTCTGAGCCCCAGCTGCTCTGCTTCTGATCCAGCTCCTTACTGATGCATCTGGGGAGGCAGTAGAAAATGGCCCCAGTGCTTGGGCCCCTGCCACCCATGTGGGAGACCCGGACGGAGTTCTGGGTTCCAGATTTCGGTCTGGACCAGCCCCTGTTGCATGGCTATTTGGAGAGTGAACCAGTGGATGGAAGATCTCCCTCTCTCTGTGTCACTCCTTTCAAATAAATAAAATAATAAATATTTTTTAAAAATGCAAATGTAGGGGTGAGCATTGTGGCACAGCAGTTTAAGCATAGCTTAGGATGCCCATATCCCATATCGGGGTGCCTGGTTCAAGTCTCAGCTGCTCTGTGCCTCCAAACCAGCTTCCTGCTAATGTATCCTGGCCAGTGCTTGGATGGAGCCCTTGGCTTCAGCCTGACCCAGCTCTGGCTGTTGCAGGTTTTTGGGGTATGAATCAATGGATGGAAGATCCATGTTTCTCTCTCACTCACACTCTTTCTTTTTTTTTTAAGATTTATTTATTTGAAAGAGTTACAGAAAGAGAGGATAGACAGAAAGGTCTTCCATCTGCTGGTTCACTCCCCACATGGCTTCAAACAGCTAGCACTGGACCAGGCCAAATCCAAAAGCCAGGAGCTTCTTCCAGGTCTCTCATGTGAGTGCAGGGGCCCAAGGACCTGGACCATCTTTTGCTGCTTTCTCAGGTGCATTAGCAGGGAGCTGGATTGGAAGTGGAGCAGCCAGGACTCAAACTGGTACCCATATGGGATGCTAGCACTGCAGCCAGATGTTTAACCTGCTGCACCACAGTGCCACCAGCCCCTCTCTTTCAAATCAATAGATGTTTTTGTTTTGTTTTGAGATCTGATGTTTATTTTGTTGCAAAAATATTTTTAAAACTTTTGCATAGTTCTTTCAAAATACACATTTTCTATGAACTTTCAGAGATCCTTTATATATCTAATTGCAAAAATATTTTTGTACCAAACATCTTTTAATTTCACTTTCTGTGAACTTTAAAAATATATATTTACACTTTTTTTATGAAGTTGAGAGAGAGATCTCATCTGCTGGTTCATTCCTCAAATGCCTATAACAGCCGGGGCTGGATCAAGCCAAAGCCAGGAGCCAGGAATTCAATCCGTGTCTCCCACACGAGTGGCAGGGGCCCAAGTACTTGAACCGTGGCCTGCTGCCTCTGCCTGTGTGCATTAGCAGGAAGCTGGACTCTGAGGAGTAGAGCTGGAACTTGGTCTCGGTCACTCTGACATGGGCTGGAGTGTCCCAGGCATCATTCTAACCAGTCCATCAAATACCTGGGCCTCTGTGAACTTTTTGCGATCCCCTGGTATACACACAACTGAATTATTTCACAAAGACTCCAAGACTATTTAATGGAAAGAGGGCACCCTGCAACAAATAATTGGAGAACTGGAAAAAATATATAAGAAAAAGAAAAGAAATTTGATAGCTGTTTAATAACACAAAGATTAATCCTGGATTGATCATAGACATGAGTTAACCATTTAAAACTTCTAGAAAAGTCTAGAAATATTTAAGAATATTCTTGCAGCCTCGGAGTTGGGTAAAGATTTCCGAGAAAGGGTATAAAAAGCACTAACCTTCCAAATTAAAGCCTTCTCACTAGAAAAGACACCACTTAGAAAGTACAAAGACCTGTGCTGTACTGAGAGAAAATATTCCTAGTAGATAGATCTGCATTTACCTTCTTGCTAAGTAGGTTGGGGATTACCTGGATGGGACCACAATACAAAGGCAATCTTCAAAACTCATTGAACTTTCTGTGTAAGATCTGTGTGCAAACTGTACTGCAATCAAAAGCAATGGGGTCTCTGCTTCCCTCCATAAACTGCTTTGCCTAAAATCCCACATAGGGTGCAGTTTTGTGACCATGTGCTACCATCCCCTGTGGATCACACCAGCTCAGGGACAACTTTCTGAATGTGCCATACACACTGATGGGTTCCCCCCTTTCGGGCGCCTCATCTCACCTAAGGAACATCTTTTTATAGAGGTCTGCTCTGCTCATTAGTTTATCCATGGTTCTTCCTACCACGAAGAAGGTACTTCTCTTATTGGTATCTTTTTCAACAAAGTATGTTTTCTGTGTTGGTTATGTTTTGGCTGATACCGAGAGTGTGCGAGTGTTAGTATCTAGCTAGAGTTTTTACGACAGTATTTTCAATTTTTGTGTAACTTTGACTTATGTGTGTTTTCCGTAAATAGCATAAAGCTGAATTTTATTTGCTTTTAAGTCACTCTGAGACCCTTCATGTTTACTCGCTGGATTTGACCCATTCATTCCGACTGCAATAATGAATACATTTAGTATGATTCCTGTTAGTTCGGTGTGTGGTACCCATTTACCATTCTTTCCTTTTTAACCTATCAAATGCTCTTGTTTATTTTCCTTTCCTTATCTTCCTTCTCCCTGCAATCCTAGTATGTCTCCCCTCATCCTTTCCACCCTTCCTTTTTCCATATTTTTGCAGTTTGAAAGTTATTTGTGGGGCCAGTGCTGTGGCGTAGTGGGTAAAGCTGCCACCTGCAGTGCTGGCATCCCATATTAGCGCCGGTTCGAGTCCTGGTTGCTCCACTTCTGATCCAGCTCTCTGCTATGGCCTGGGAAAGTAATAGAAGATGGCCCAAGTCCTTGGGCCCCTGCACCTGCATGGGAGACCCAGAAGAAGCTCCTGGCTCCTGGCTTCAAATCGGTGCAGCTCCGACCATTGTGGCCATCTGGGGAGTGAACCAGTGGATGGAAGACCCCCCCCCCCGTCTCTCCTCCTCTCTGTAACTCTGTCTTTCAAATAAATAAAAATGAATCTTCAAAATAAAGTGATTTGTCATATTACCAGTCTTCACACTGGCCCCCTTGCAGACTATTGTCAGCACTATCATCCCTATTTCCTGCCGCTCTCGTAACCAGAATGGTTAAGGGTTTGAATACTTCAGTTGCCCTGTTTGCCTACACATTACGTTCTTAGTGAAAAGCATGTGAGGTTGGAGTTGGAGATTTTTACCATTTTAAAGCAATGTTCTGTTTTTAGAGAAATGGGTTTTTAAAAAAAATTTATATACATAGTTACAGTGTGAGAGGGAGAGACAGTGAGGGAGAAAAAGATCTTCCATCCGCTGGTTCACTCCCCAAATGGCTGCAATGGCCAGGCTGAAGCCAGGAGTCTGGAACTCCACCTGGGTCTCCCACATGGGTAGCAGTGGCCCAGGCACTCAGACTGTCTTCCACTGTTTCCCCAGGCATATCACTGGGGAGCTGGATCAGAACTGGAGCAGCCAGGACTCGAACAGGCTCAAATGGGATTCCAGCATCGCAGGTGATGGCCTAACCCACTGCACCATATCACCAGCCCTGAGAACTTGTATCTTAAGTTGTATTTTGTTTCCAAGTCATAGAAAATAATGCACAATGTTTCCTGGTTTCTTTCCATTACTATTTCTTCTTCTTCTTCTTTTTTATTTGACAGGTAGAGTTATAGACAGTAAGAGAGACAGAGAGAAAAGTCTTCCTTTTCTTGGTTTACTCCCCAGATGGCCACTATGGCCGGCACTGCACCGATCCGAAGCCAGGAGCTTCTTCCTGGTCTCCCATGCGGGTGCAGAGGCCCAAGCACTTGGGCCATCCTCCACTGCCTTTCCGGGCCACAGCAGAGAGCTGGACTGGAAGAGGAGCAACTGGGACTAGAACCCGGTGCCCATATGGGATGCCAGCGCTGCAGATGGAGGATTAACCAAGTGAGCCACGGCGCCGGCCCTCCATTACTTCTTAAATTCCCTGATGACATTTTTCCCAACCTTTTTGTTGTTTAACATTACTGTTAGAGGAAGAGAAACTGAGCACTCTGTTATCTGCTAGTTCACTCCCCAGACACCCTCAACAGCTGAGGCTGGGGTGGGGCTGAAAGACAGGAGCCAGGAGCTGGGAACTCAGTCCAGGTCTCCCCCATGGGGTTGGCAGGAACCCGAATACTTGAGCCATTACCAGTGCCTCCCAGGATCTGCACTGGCTGGAAGTTTAAGTCAGGAACCTGGAATAGAACCCAGGTATTCCAATGTGAATGGGAGGCTTAGGTCTTTTTTTTTTTTTTTGGACAGGCAGAGTGGATAGTGAGAGAGAGAGAGACAGAGAGAAAGGTCTTCCTTTTTGCCGTTGGTTCACCCTCCAATGGCCGCTGCGGCCGGCGCATCTCGCTGATCCGAAGCCAGGAGCCAGGTGCTTCTCCCGGTCTCCCGTGGGGTGCAGGACCCAAGCACTTGGGCCATCCTCCACTGCACTCCCAGGCCATAGCAGAGAGCTGGCCTGGAAGAGGGGCAACCGGGACAGAATCCAGTGCCCCGACTGGGACTAGAACCCGGTGTGCTGGCGCCGCTAGGCGGAGGATTAGCCTGTTGAGCCATGGTGCCAGCTGGAGGCTGAGGTCTTAACCAGTGGGCCAAACACCTGCTCCCTCTTTGTTTTAAATTTTTTGTTAAGATTTGTTTGTTTATTTGAAAGGCAGAGAGAGAGAGAGAGGAGAGGAGAGGAGAGGAGAGGAGAGGAGAGGAGAGGAGAGGAGAGGAGAGGAGAGGAGAGGAGAGGAAAAAAGAGAGAGAGGTCTTCCATTCATTGGTTCACTCTCTAAATGGCTGCAATGACCGGAGCTGCGCCGATCTGAAGCAGGAGCCAGGATCCTCCTCCAGGTCTTCCCATGTGGGTGCAGGGGCCCAAGGACTTGGGCCCTCTTCCACTGCTTTCCCAGGCCACAGCAGAGAGCTGGATCAGAAGTGGAGCAGCCAGGTCTTGAACCGGCGCCCATATGGGATGCCGTCACTGCAAGTGGCAGCTTTACCCACTATGCAACAGCGCTGACCCCAACAGAATGCATTTTCCATCCACTGGTTCACTCTCCGAATGCCCCCAGTAGCCAGGGCTGGGTCAGGCTGGAGCTAGGAGCAAGGAACTCCATCAGGGTCTCTCATGTGGGAGACAGAAACCCAAGTACTTATGTCTGCACCCAGTACTTCCCGTGTACATCAGTAGAAAGCTGGATTGGAAACGCTGAATAGCTATGACTCGAACCAGGAGCTTTGATATGGGATGTGGGTGCCCTAAGCAGAGTCTTAACCCACTATGCCACACTGCCCACCCCGTTTGTTTTTAAGTGAGGTGTAATGGGGCTGGTGTTGTGCCTTGGAGGGTAAAGCCATTACCCACAATACTGGCATCCCATATGGGTGCAAGCGCAAGTCCCGGCTGCTCCACTTCTGGTCCAGCTCCCTGCTAACAGCCTGGGAAAAGCAGCAGAAGATGACCCAAGTGCTAGGACCCTGCCACCCACATGGGAGACCTGGAAGAACCTCCTCTCTCCTGGCTTCGGCCTGGCCCAGTCCTGGCCATTTCAGCCATTTGGGGAGTAAACCAGTGGATGGAAGACCTCTATCCTTCTCTCTCTGTAACTCTGACTTCCAGATAAATAAACAAACCCATTTTAAAAAACTGAAGTATATCATCTGGTAATTCCTTCAGAATGGGTTCTACAAGGAGTAAACTTTGCGAATACTTAGAATTTTAAAATGTCTTTTTTCTCCTGTCAAAATCGCCTGATGGTTTGGTTCTGTATTTGAATTCTAAACTTGAAGTTATTTCACTGCAGGGATCCTATTGCTGCATAGACTTCTTGTCACATACCAGTCTACTGAAACTTTTTTTTATAAAAGATTTATTTATTTTATTTGAAAGGCAGAGTTACAGAGAGAGAGAGAGAGAGAGAGAGAGAGAGGTCTTCCATCCACTGGTTCACTCCCCAGATGGCCGCAATAGCCAGAGCTGCACCGATCTGAAGCCAGGAGCCAGGAGCTTCTTCCGGGTCTCCCATGCAGGTGTAGGGGCCCAAGGACTTGGGCCATCTTCTACTGCTTTCCCAGGCCATAGCAGAGAGCTGGATCAGAAGAGGAGCAGCTGGGACTCGAACCGGTGCCCATATGGGATGCCAGCACTGCAGGTGGCGGCTTTACCCGCTACGCCACAGCGTTGGCCCTGAAACATTTTTGTCAGTAACCTGTTTTGCCCTTTGACCTTCTCTCCCTTCTTTTCTTTCTTTGTTTCTCTATGTCTTCTTTGACACCTGAGTGACTTTATTCTTGGCAGAAATCTCAGTAAGACATAACTGCCACAGGTTTCCCAGCACAGCTCCTACTAAGCTTTCAAGGGACTCCAGAATCCCTCTTCCTTGTCTCTTTTCTTTTCCTTAAGCTTCATTACTTGCTGTGAACTGTGTTCTGGGAACTCCCACTTTGATGTTCTCTACTTTCAGTGATTCAACACATGAGTTGAGGTTTATTTGTGGAATCAGCCTGGGCCAGGTGGAAGCCAGGAGTCAGGAACTCCATCTGGATCTCCCACGTGGGCTGCAGGGACCCAAGTATTGAACCTTCATCTGCTGCCTCCAAGGATGCACAGTAGCAGGAAGCTGGATTGGAAGCGGAGCTTCTGGGACCTGACCCAGCATTCCTATATGGGATGCAGACATCCCAAATGATGACTTAACCCACGGTGCGACAGCGCCTGCCCCTGTACCAACCTTTCTTTCTGCACAAACAGTACAGATGGGACCAGCCCCATGCATATAGCAACGCAGGGTCACTGTGGTGCTTTTACTGTGTGCTTTTTACTAGTGTACTATGTACCTTTCCTAGTACTTTTGCTCTAGACTTTGACTACAGAGCCTTCATGGGAGCCTGAGCTGGAACTGCAATTGGCAAGTGCAGCAGACACTGTGACCTGGACCTGACACACTAGCACAGTGCTGGAAGAGGGGGAGGGGGAGGGAGAGGAGGAGAGTGAGAGGGAAAGGGGTAGGGGGAGAGGGAGAGGGAGAGGGGGGAGAGGGAGAGGAGGGAGAGGAGGGAGAGGGAGAGGAGGGAGAGGGGGAGGGGGAGGGAGAAGAGGAGAGTGAGAGGGAGAGGGGTAGGGGGAGAGGGAGAGGAGGGAGGGGAGGGAGGGGGAGAGGGGGAGGGAGAGGAGTGAGAGTGAGAGGGGGAGGGGCAGAGGGTGGGAGGGGGAAAGGGGGAGGGGAGAAGGAGAGGAGGGAGGGAGAGGGAGAGGAGGGAGGGGGAGAGGGGGAGGAGGGAGGGGAGAGGGGGGAGGGGGAGGGAAAAGAGGGAGAGGGGGAGGGGAAGAGGGAGGGAAGGGGGAGGGGAAGAAGGAGGGGGAGGGGAGGAGAGGGAGAGGGAGGGAGAGGTGTGCTGGCGCCGAAGGCGGAGGATTAGCCTATTGAGCCGTGGCACCGGCCAGAAGAAGGTACTCTTAGCATATATAATGAAATAATGCTTACTCATAGTTCCCTAGTTGGTAACCATAGGAACAGGAATTTGGGGGGCTGGGAGGGCTACCATTTATTGAAGGAATAAGGTTCCAGCCAGTGACTTGTCACTGGGGTGGAGTGGTGTGGTGTCGGCTGTAACAAAGGGTGGTCATTCCGCCTTCCCCCTTATCCACGTGCTTTCCAGGACCCCCGGGGCTGCCTGAAGCTGCACATCAAATGGAACTGTAGAGACACCGTGTGCTTTCCCTCAGAGAAGTTTCACCTTCTCATGAAAAGCAGTGCTTTCGGGCTTCTCCATGGAGCATCTCAATTGCCAGCAATTACTAGCCTTGTGCTGGGGGGCGGCTATTAAGTGAACTAAGCGACAGATGATCCAGTAACTGACAGCTACTAGGTACTAATGGGTAGTGCACAGAGGGTGGATGCCCTGGACGACAAAGGGACACCAATGATCCCTGGCAGGATGGAGCCGGACAGCGCAAGATCGCATCCTACTTCTCGGAACGACACCCACTTTGAAACTTGTGAGTCTCTAGAACTTCCCACTGGATATTTGTATACTGCAGTTGAGAACAGGTAAGTAAAACTGCAGAAAACAAGCAACTGGGTAAAGGGGATTCCTGCCCCCACAAAGTCAGGGGCTTCCAACGACATGGGTTTGCTTTCTTACAAGTCTGGATCCAGGGGTCCCTAGATCAAGGTGCTGGCAGGGCTGTGGCCTTTCTGGAGGTCCCCGCTCCATGTTCAAAGTCAGTAGCTCAGGCTGCAGACCTCCGTCTTTCTCTCTGTCCCTGACCCCTGCTGCTGTCATCGCCTCCCCTTCTCGGACTTAACCCCTCCTGCCTCTTTCGTGTACGCTAAGCCACTCAGCATCATCTAGGATGAGCTCATCCCATCTCAAGATCCTTCACTAAGGCAAGTCCGCAGTGCACGTAAGGTGACACAGTTACCTGTTCCAAGGGTGAGGATGTGGACGTTTCTGGGGGACCCCTGTTCAGAGTCTATAGTGTCTGGGGCTGGCGAGACCCAGCTGCGGGCCGTCCCAAAATCAGTGAGGAGGAGGCTCCCAGGTTTGGTGTGGACTCTGACTGTGCCCCCTGCTCTTCCCCTAGCCTCATGCTTCTCCCCGCTGTCGGCCTGCCTGCTGCACCTGCTGGCTGCCCTTTCTGCTCCTGCACACAAACGTCGCGAAATCACGCTACAGGGATGCAGAAGGCAGGCCCCCTAATTAACACAGCTCCGAGGATGGCTGCCCGCATTTACACGGAGTATGGTCAGAGAGGGTGTAGCAAGGAGGCAGGTTCTTTACGGATTCCACGTCCCAGACACGACTACCTGTGCTGCACAGTGGAAATGCCTCTGCTGACCTGAACCACGTTCATGCTAGATCTGCATTTTACCCAGGATCGTCTCTTTAGATGGTGATGGAAAGCGCCTGTCTGAGGTGTCTGATGAGAACCACGTGTGATCCGCGTGCACTAGCTGAGGCTTGCACTGTGTGGCACATCCTGTTTTCCCACGCTTACCGCTCTGTGGAGATTCACAGATGCCTCTTTCTCAAGCAGGCAACTCTGATGATAGAACCCACGCTTAACACATTTAACCTGAGCTGATCATAGAATTAGAGCCTTATTAGCAGGAGGTCCTATCCTTTCTCTACCTATTGTGACAGGCAGAGCTCACATCTGCCAGTTCATTCCCCAAAGGCCTACAACAGCTGGGGCTGGGCCAGGTCAAAGCTACTAACTGTGGACTTAAGTCAGGTCTCCTATGTAGGTGGCAGGAACCCAATTTCTTGAGCCATTGTGGCTACCTCCCTCGTCTGGATTAGCAGGAAGATGGATTCGGGAGAGCACTGAACTCCAGGTACTCCAGAGCAGGACACAGATACTTAAAAAATTTATTTATTTGAAAGGCAGAGTTAGAGACAGGGAGATCTTTCATCTACTGATTCACACACACCCCAGAAGGACACAAAAGCCAGGACTGGGCCAGGCTGAAACAAGGAGGTCAGAGCTCCATTGGGGTCTGCCATATAGGCGGTAGGAGCCCAAGCACTCAGGCCATCATCCACTGCTTTCCCAGGCACATTAGCAGGGAGCGGGATGGAAAGTGGAGCAGCTGGGACTCAAACCAGCGCCCATACGGGATTGCCATTGCCACAGGCGGCTTAAACCACTGCATCACAATGCCAGCCACTGACGCAGGGGTCTTAGCTGGTGTCTTGACTTCTACATTAAACGCCCTTCCCTAAAGACAGTATTTCAAATTACGGTTATTGTTGATCTGGCCAATATTCTTTCCACGACATTGCGCTCCGGAGAAGGGTCAGACAAACCAAAGAACAGATAAAAGAAACGAACAGGAGGAAGTACTGCCAAGTCCTCCCAAGCTCATTAATCATTCGCTGTGGACAGAGGCCTACTGACAGTCCACTGTGCAAAGCTTATGGGTAGGCTTTTGGCCTAGCAGTTAAGGTGCCCCTGGCCCACAGCAGAGCGCCTGGGTTTGAGTCCTGTCTCTGGCCTGACGTCAGCTCCCTGCTAGTTCAGACCGTAGGAGACAGAAGTGACAATTCAGGTAATGGGATACCTGCCATGCACATGGAGACCTGGGTGAAGAGTCCTAGCTTCCAGCTTCAGCCCCAGCCAGGGCTAATCTGGGGAAGTGAACCAGCAAAAATGAGTGTGCTCTTCCTCTCTCTCTCTTTCTCTCTCGTTTAGATAAATAAATATTTTTAAAAGGACAGTGTATGCAACACTTTAATAGAATAAACATTATTTTATGGATGCTCCTGGTAAAAACATTTTTTTTTCCTTTTAAACTCTGAGATACTTCAGAAAAGAGAGAACAAAAATAGATGTACTTAAGATTCAGAGTTTCAAACAATCAAAGTTTCAAACAATCTGGTCTCTAAAATTTCCAGTAAATCCTGGACTTTGGTTTTTCCAGTTTGGGCCCAACTGAAAAAATCGAAGGACCTATGTCTCTCATCTTATAGAGACACCAACTAATCAGTCTATTTGGATTATATTATAAGGACTGTCAAGATGTGATGTGGTACCAGACTTTAAGTTTCTATAATGGAAAATGCTATTAATACAAATGTTTGAGAATTAAAAAGTCTAATGATCTTGTGTTACTAGACATGATAGTTATCTTAATGAGAAAGCCCCAGAGGCCTAAAGGGTTAAATACTTGGAAAATCCTACAGGTGCTTTCAAAAATACTGTGAAGTAAGCAAGTGCCTCTTGTTGGTTGATGAGTTTATAATTTTAAACATGGCGACTTAAAGTCTTTTGTCATCCACAGTTATATATGATGTGCTGCTCATAAAACTAAAGCGTTGTTGGTTCTGTGTTTAGCTGTCCTCCTATAGGTTCCTATGGACTTTTTCCAGCCACTTCTATTGTATTCAGTACTTTGGGATGGCTCTGTAAACAGATGAAGCCAATAATGTATTAACAATACCAACTGAGAGAAAGTATGGTTAGCTGAGGTTACTAAAAAGAAAAAGCAATTCAAATCAATTGGCAATCTACAAAAAGAGTTAAAGATTTTAAAAGCTATTATTAAAATTGCTATATTGGTCTATTATGCTATAATATATGTGTGTACATATTGTATGTCCACATGGGGAAATTTTATTAAGAGTTTTATTTTAAATGGCTTATAGATAAGATTGTCCATAAATTTAAGCTGCTAAAATCAATCAAAGATACATTTTAATTTGTGGGACCTGAATCTGTGTATCATATGTTTTAGACTTGTTGGTAGAAAGAACTAAAAACATTTTAGATGGTTGTGCTTAAGTTTACTGGCTAAACAAACTACACCATGTTAGATACTTAAGAGGTGTTTTCAAATACATGATTCTTAAAATTTATAGAAGGCATTGGACCTTCTGGTAAATGTTTTCTTAAGTTGTTATCTAATGGTTGAAACGGTTTGCTAAGTATTCATGTGATATTGCTATTGTCAGCAAGCGATCTAGGACTTGCTCCCTCATTTCTCTATTCTAAGCCCAACTTGTTCTTTCATTTCTCTATTCTCTTCAAGGTAGGAAACTAATTCTATTATGAAGGAATCTGTAGGATGCACAATTTAATCTTTAGACCTTATAAAAGAGATGGCTAACATTTTTCTGCAATAGCATAGCCAAAATAAGAACTTAAATAATAATCTCATAGCTAGATTCACTTTGCCATCAGCGAAGTATACAGTAAGTAGAAAAAACCTCCCTTTCAGACCAAAGGGAAAGAAAGTTTTAAAGTGAGAATACAATTTTCCTCATGGGCATTGTCTACCTTAGAAAAACTACTACAGAACATGCCTGTGACTATAGACTTGTAGTTCAGGCCACCGAAGATTAGAGATGGGAAATGGGCACTCCCTTGACTTGCATCCTCTGGTCTGCTTGAACACAAACCAGGAGGAAAAGAAAGCTAGGCATCAGAAGCAATGGGTGGCAGGCCTATTAATGGCTGATCTGTACAGTGATCTGCCCTCAAGGAGACCCAACAGGCCAGTCCACTGCAGTGGCTTTCAATGTGGTAAGCCTGGGCTTCAGCAGAAGTCAGCGTGTGAAGAGCCCTGGCAGCTCTGCCAAGAGTTGGATCACTGGAAATGGACCTGCCCTGGAGTCGAAGGATGCCTAGGTCAGAGCCACAGATCTTATTGGCTCTAAGCTGAAAAGCCCTTCACTCAGCCCAACTTCCAAAGTGACCACTGCAGCTGAGGGGATGGTCAAGTAGGGTCAGCAACATTGCAGGCAGAACTGTAAATTTCTTGTTAGAGATGCCCCCTGCCTTTACCTGGCCAGCTCTCCTCCCAGGCCAGCCAAGTAATGAAAGTCAACAGAGTGCCTTCCCCTAGGAGGTTCACACCTCCCTTAGGATATACCCCATGTGAAGAGATAGATAGTTCTGGGCCTCTGAATTTACAAGGCCTAAAGCCCACCAGATTATTATCAAGCCCCTTCTGTCAGGTTCTATTTGCCTCTCAATCAGAAAAATTACTTGTAGCTTAGACAGCACCTTTCTTAGCTCCTCTAATAATGACTCTGTCCTTTGTTCTAGGCCCTGTCTAGTGCACTTGGGGCTCATTCCTTTGTAATCATAATCTCTACCACCAATGGCTCTACTCCCAACCTGTGTGTACTGATGGTCCTCTTCCCCACTTAATGCTGTATAATTGTTCAAACCTGGTAAATGCCACTCTTAGGATCATTGGCTACTATCCTCACTCTGTCTTTTATGACCTTGTCTAAATATGATCAGAGTCGGCAAACTTGGAAGGCTTCCATAGCCTTGGCAACTCATGATGACAGCCTAGGATGGTTACTGGCGCCATAAACTAGAGTGTCAATTTGTTGGGTCAACAACAGGAGCCACTGTGTACTTGCTCCTCATGTGGGATCTCTGTCCTTAATGTGCTGTACATTTTGATTTAATGCTATAACCAGTACTCAAACAGTATGTTTCACTTTGTGTTTCTATGTGGGTACAGACTGTTGAAATCTTTATACTAAATTGATCTTCTGTATATAAAGAGAATTGAAAATGAATCTTGATGCAAATGGAAGGGAGAGGGAGCGGGAGAGGGGAGGGTTGCGGGTGGGAGGGAAGTTATGGGAGGGGGAAGCCATTGTAATCCATAAGCTGTACACTGGAAATTTATATTCATTAAATAAAAGTGAAAAAAAAAAGATTCAGACTTAAGCTCAGGTTGCTTGTGTACCCACAGGTATGTTTAGAAACAGAACGGATAGTGTGTCTTTCCCTGTGCAGTGCCCACTGCACCACAGAGGTAACTTAAGTGTCAGACCCCTTCCCATCCAGACTTGGGCTCTTGGGAAGTTTCTGTGTTGTCACAGAGTAAACATTACAGTTGGGTATGTTTGAAATTTCATCTAACCGGCTGGATTCGACACTTGCCGTTTTGTAGCTTGATGTTGCGTCTGATGGTTTATTCATCAGGATGCGTATGGCTACGGTTCATTCGTGTAACACATGGCTTCGGTCTGTCCCATTGTCCATGCAAGTCATGTTTTATCCACCTGTTCTCTTCCAGAGAGGCACCTACACACTTCCCAGTGTTGTGCTAATACAAAAATGCAAACAATAACAATAACAACAGGCCGGCGCCACGTGGCTCACTAGGCTAATCCTCTGCCTTGCGGTGCCGGCACACCGGGTTCTAGTCCCGGTCGGGCACTGAATTCTGTCCCAGTTGCCCCTCTTCCATGCCAGCTCTCTGCTATGGCCCGGGAAGGCAGTGGAGGATGGCCCAGGTGCTTGGGCCCTGCACCCGCATGGGAGACCAGGAGAAGCACCTGGCTCCTGGCTTTGGATCAGCGCGGTGCGCCGGCCGCGGCGGCCATTGGAGGGTGAACCAACGGCAAAAGGAAGACCCTTTCTTTTTTTCTCTCTCTCTCACTGTCCATTCTGCCTGTCAAAAAAAAAAATAATAATAAAATAAATAAAAGACCATATGGTCTACTTAAAAAAAAAAATAAATAAAAATAACAACAACAAAAACTGCATTTTGGAGTGCGTCTGTGTAAGTACGTGTGTCTTCCAGTTTAATTTCTGCAAAGGTTACCTTCTCCTTTTTTTCCCCTTAAATTTCCTCCATCAAGTGTTTCCTAACCCTTTGAGCTAAATTGCCAAGTCTTCAAGCAGGAAGTTTTATCGCTAAGTAGCAGCTCGGTATATTTTCATGGATTTTGATTAAGGATACTCTATATATCCCCTGCCTTGCCTTTTAGTTCCAAAATCTCAAAAAGATCCATCTTGATTTAATCTTACATTAGTCACTTTGTTTTTTTGTTTTTAAACTAGTGCTGGTAATTCTTTGGAGGGGGCATATGCTATTTCTTTTCATTATTAATTGATTGTTTAAATGTTTTGTTTATGGTATTTGAGAGGCAGAGAGAGCTCCCATCTACCAGTTCACTCTCCAACTGCCCACAATAGCCAGAGCTGAACCAGGCTACAGCTGAAAGCTGGCAACTCAGTCTGGGTCTTGCAGGTAGGTGGCAGGGACCTAACTACTGGAGCCATCACCTGCTGCCCCCCAGAGTGCGCATTAGCAGGGACCTGGAATCTGAAGCGGAGCCAGGACTTGAACCCAGGCACTCTGATATGGAACGTGGACATCCCAGCTGACGTCTTCGCCGCTAGGCTGAACACCTGCTCCTGGTACTAATTTCTAAGTAAGAATACTACGGTCAACAATGTGTAGGATGTGGGGACCATGCCTCAGCGCTCAACGTAATTGTTATGTCCTTCTTCACTCCCATCTATTTCCTTATAGGGACAATTTATTTTCTAGTTATGGTTAGTGTGTGTGATTACATCATTACAATTTCAATTCTGAGTAACTTTTCGTCTGCACCCCAGCCTGAGCACCCATCGTCTCCCATGCTGGAATACGCTTCTTGCTCACTGGCTGCTTCCTCTTATGCCCTAATCTCTACCTCATATGCACCGTTTCTTGAGAATGAAGATAATCTCTAATACTGTCCCTCAGAGCCAGGATTCTCCAGCGGTGTTGCGTCACCCTTGAAATGCAAACTCCTTTCCATAACCCTATTATTTAGGGTACAGGATGGAGCAATGGGAGCAAGGATCCCAAAGAATTTATTTCTCCTGCAAGTTACATGGTGTTTTAGTTCTCTGTGTGTGTGTGTGTGTGTGTTTGCCTTCAGCATTTCTGTTTTGGTCAGTCAACATTAGATACTTATGTTTACCAATTTTTTTGCCCTATTTCAAGCTTTTCTTTTGCTTGAAATTAATCTTTTTAAGATTTTATTTATTTGAATGGTAGAGTTACAGACAGAGAGAGCGAGAGACAGAGAGAGAGGTCTTTTGTCCACTGCTCACTCCCCAAATGGCTGCCACAGCCGGAGCTGCGCTGATCTGAAGCCAGAAGCCAGGAGCTTCTTCCAGCTCTCCCAAGCACTTGGGCCACCTTCCACGGCTTTCCCAGGACATTAGTAGGGAGCTGGATCAGAGTGGAGCAGCTGGGACTCATATGTGATGAACTGGCCCTCATATGTGATGCTGGCGCTATGGCTGCAGGCTTAGCCTACTATGCCACAGTGCCAGCCCATGAAATTATTTCTTTAAAACATCTTATAGTGAGAGTCTTGGGCATAAATTCTCAGTTTTAATTTTTATCCAGAAAATTCTTAATTTCACACTTAATAATTTTTATAGATTATATTCTATAATACAAATTACATGTATTATAAATGTATACATTACATATTTATTTTATAAATAATAATGTTTATGATATAGGCTTATAATATAAATGTATATTTAATATATATTAGCATATTATATAATATACTAATTATCAATATATAAATATATAATTTATACATATATATAAATTATATATAATATAAATATAAATAGCAGGTAAAGCCTGCAATACTGGCATCCCTTATGGGTACCCATTTAAGTCCCAGCTGCTCCATTTCAATCCAGCTCCCTGCTAATGGCCTGAAAAAAGTAGTGGAAAGTGGCCCAAGTGGTTTGGCCCCTGCCACCCAGAGAGCACACCCAGATGAAGCTCCTGGCTCCAGTTTAGGTCTGGCCCAGCCCTGGCTGTTTTAGCCATCCAGGAATGAATAAGCAGATTGGAGGTCTCTCTATATATAACTTCTCTGTCTCTCTAATGCTACCTTTCAAAATAAATAAATAAATCTTTAAATAATAATATATAATTTATAATCTATAATTTATGTTACAAATCATATTATCTGTAATTATAAATTCACATGAATTATATCAAATTCATGTCATAAATTATATAATTCTATATTTTGTAAAATGTGCTATATATATTTTATTTATATTCATATATAATTAATAATAGAATATGTAATATATAAATATAGTATAAATTATACTTATATGTGATTCTATTTATAATAAATATAATTTATATTATACAATTCATAAGTCATTTTATATATGATTATAGATCATAAATTCTTATAAACTATGTTATAAATTTATACATTATAAATTATATATGTCTATATATTATGAATTATAATGTAATAAATACTTTTAATAGATTATAAATGTGTATAATTTATAAAATAGTATTTTATGTATTAAAATATTTCTATTTTATAGACTATGACGTGAATATGTTATTCCATTGCATTCTGATACCTCGCGTCTATTGAGAAGTCAGCTTTCAGTCTGCCTCCCCCTTTCTGTGTGTTACAATTTCATCCCTGCTGCCTTCAAGATTCTAGGACCAGACACTAGGCACAGCGGTTCAGACGCCAGCCGGACACTGCATCCCACATCGGAGCGCCTGGGGTCAGGGCTCGGCTGCTCCCACTCCAGCTTCCGGGGAATCAGCGGTGATGGTGCAGCGAGTTGAGGCCCGGATGAAGTGCCAGGTTCCTGGCGTTGGCCTGGCACACCCGAGCTATTGTGGGTACCTGGGGAGCTCTATCCATCTTTATCCTCTTGTGTAGATGTGCTGTGATGTCTCCAAGGAGGAACTTTCTACTTATTCTGCTGGGAAGCAGTTATGCAGACTTCCAGGGCGTACTATAAAATCAACGGTTTGTCTGGGATGGGTGTTTGGTCCCATGGGTAGTTTGCTTAATTGTAACTCACGTGGGTATCAAATGTTTCCACCCTCTACCCAGTCTCAAACTTAAGACAGGCGGGTTTCCTTGCTCTCTACCTCCACTGAGTGGCTATTTCCTACCCGTCTTTTTTATGCAGGGGTCCCAGCCCTACGGAAGTGTCTCTTCTAGAATCTTCTCCATGGCAGCAGCGGTGTGTGTGTGTGTGTGTGTGTGTGATGTCCCCTAAGCTTTGTCTCTCCCCCCCCCCCCCCCCCCCCCCGCCCCAAGCACTGTGTAGCCATCAGAACAAAATGTTAGGCATTTGGCAGGTGCCTTCAGGACCTCAGTTGTATTTTTCTGCAGGAATGGACGTGTCTTCCGTTCTAAAGTTCTGTATGGACTTAATTTCGAAACGTTCCTGAAGGTACCGCCCCTCTTTCCTTTGCTTTATTGGAGCTTTGTATTCCCGAGACAGCTGATTTGCACACGTCCAGCATTTGCACACGTCCAGCGGCTTTAGCTAGTTCATTCTGAACTTGGAGTATCAGATCTGTATCTAAACAGGCGAGGTAAAGTAGATGGTAAAAAACAAAATGCAGGAAGTCAGACTTCGCAACTTCACTGGACAGAAACGTCAGCTTTTCTGTGTGCAAAGCCGCACTGGTTTCTGGTGACCAGAGGACTGAAGGATGATTTCACACTCGGTGTCCTAGTAAACCTTCCAGAACAATTGGTCCCGTCACAGCAGTAACTGATCACGACAGTAACAGATGGCCCTCGGCATCTCTGCCAAACTTTAGACATCCCCAGGACTTCTATCAACTCACTTTTTAATAATGTTTATAGGGTGCAGTGTGGTGATTTCATGCTTGCATTTGATATGTGATGATCAAATCAGATTAGTTAGCTCTCCCACCTCAAACATCAGAAATGTTTTATTAACACGTAATAATAGTACATATTTACGGGGTACACTATGATATTTCAATAATTCTAAACAATTTGTAGTGGTAAAATCAGGGTATTAATATTTTCCCCTGCTATTACTTGACTTTTGGAACTTCATGCCCCTCTCCTTTGTTGACAGGCTCTCTAGGAAGGAGTATGGCATTCCAGAAACACGGGCAAGGTGACAGGTTTTGGCATGCTGCCCTTGACCTTTCACCCCATCTGCGATGAAGGCTGAGAGTCAGTTTTAGGGTTTTCTTCCTAAACTAAATGGGAACGTTAATAAAAAAAAAAAATACCGTGCACCCATGGTTTTGTGCCAAGATCATTTGAGTTCTGCAGGAGGAAGTGCAGAGTTCACTTCCAAGTTCATTGGTGGAAGCAGGGTTGGTGCCCCCTCTGCAAATGAGGGTAATCTGTTTTATTGAGTATCAATGTAAAGGTGATTGATATGTAATTCACATACCTCCTCTGCCTTTATGGGTTTCCCATTTGTTGCTCACCGAGGCCGGGCTTAGAATTTCCACTAGCAATTGTGGGTTTCTCTGTTTCTCACTTTAGTTCCACCAGCCTTGGCTTTATGTATTTTAGAGACAGGTACCTACACATTCAGGATTTTGTCTTCCTGAATAATTGGCCCTTTTATCGATGTAGGGCGTTTCACTTTCTGTCTGCTTAATCTTTTTTTCTTGAAGTCTGCTTTCATATCCCAGACGCACCAGTCTCTCTGTTACATGGAATATCTTTTCCATCCTTTTCCCTTTAGTCCATCATTGCATTAATATTTCCACAAACTTGTCTCTTGGGAACAGTACATACTTGCGTTTTGGTTTTGTTTTTGTAGTCAAATTTGATGATCTCTTGTAGTTAGACTACTTTGGTGTTTTTGCATTTCATACACATACTGATGTATTTGTATAAATGTCTACCATTTTGTGATCTGTTTCTATTTTTCCTGTTTTTTGTTTGTTTGTTTGTTTGTTTTCTTTGTTCCTCTTTCATAGCTCCAAAATATCTCTTGACAAATAGGATCACGGGTTACACAACCGCAGTGCCACCTCTTGAGCATTTTGCTTGCATTATATCAGTATGACTAGCTCATCTACCCAGGCGAAACCCAGTTTTGCAAATAAAGACAAGTGTCTTTTGTTCTCTTCCATCTTTTTTTTTTTTAATTTAAAGATTTATTTATTTGAAAGACGGAGTTACAGAGAATCTTTGATCTGCTGGTTCAATTTCCAAATAGCCACGACTGGGGCTGGCCTAGGCCAATGGCAGGCCAGGCCGAACCCGGAAGTCAGGAACTCCATCCAGGTCTCCCACGTGGGTGGCAGAGACCCAAGCACTCAGGCCATCCTCCAGTATTTTCCCAAGCACATTAGCAGGGAGCTGGATCTGAAGTAGAGCAGCCCGGTCTTGAACCCAGGCTCCTACGGCTGCCAGTGTCGCAGGCACCACAAGGCCGGCCCTATCTCCTTCCATTTCTTCCTTCATACCTGGATACCGGAGTCACCTTACCATCGGCATCACATGACTACAGTTTACCTATTTCGCTTTTGTTTTGTTCATTCACATGGGACTCAGTCCCAGGTTCTTTTTAAGTCTCTATCATTTGAACAAGGTTTTTTTTCCAAGTCTGAGCCATTTGTAGAGTCTTAAAATTAACACTGGTCTCCCTTAAGATGGTAAAGCCCCTTCCTTTCCTCCTCGAGAGCGCTTGCTATAGTATTTAAAGCCAGACTCCATCTCCAGTCTCTCGAAAAGCAGAAATGGGCAAAAAATCAGAATCCTGGGGCGGTAGCTTTCCTGAGGCAAGGATCTGTCTCAGCTCCGGACGGGGTAAACACACGCGGCTGCTTGCCTGGTGTGTGCGCCCAGACTCATGTGGCTTCTTCCATATCCTGTTTCTTCGTGATACAGTGAGGCCTTCCCTAAAGACAATTATTGCTCAAGTGTAAAAATTAAAGCAGAAAACTAAGACAAGATTTCCAGAGCAGTTCCCAGCATGTTTTTCAGCTCAGCATCCCCAGAAGCACAAGTAAGGGTTTTTTCTCCAATAACAACAACAACAACAGAAACCCCTTAAACTGCAAAAAAAAAAAAAAGAAAAAAAGAAAAAAAATTAAATGTTTTATAATTAAGGAAATATTTTAAGCAAAGCCCAGCTGTCCATGTCAATGCTGATGCTGCATCCTGCTTATACTTGCTTTGGATTGAAAAGGCTCCAGGGGAATGCCTCCAAGTCGAATCAAAACTATGCCTTTCATCATTTTGCCTCCGGTCTCCTGAGTAGAGGTGCATTGGAGTTGGCTAATAATTATCATATGGACAGTAGGTTTGAATAGCCAATTACAATTTAGCCAGTGTCATCCTGGTCATTGTGTGAGTTCACAGATTTCTGGCAAGAATTGATTGGAAAATACTACAATGAAATTCATTTTTTAAAGATTTATTTTTTTGAAAGAGCTACAGAGTAAGAGGGAGACACACACACACACACACAGAGAGAGAGAGAGAGAGAGAGAGAGAGAGAGAGAGGTCTTCTATCTACTGATTCACTCCCCAGATGGCCATAAACACCATGGCTGGAACAGGCCAAAGCTAGGAGCCAGGAAATTCTTCCAGATCTCCCATGTGGATGCAGGGGCCCAAACATTTGGGTCATCTTCTGCTGCTTGTCCCAGGCCATTAGCAGGGAACCAGATCAAAAGAGGAGCAGCCGAGACATGAACCAGTGCCCATATGGGATGCCAGTGCCACAGGTGATGGCTTTTACCTGCTATGCCACAACTCTGGGCCCTACAATGAAATTTAATGATATTTATTTGTAAGTAAATTTAGGTAAAATTTATTTTTAAATAACACAGATAATGTGGATTTACTTTTAAGCCACAAAATAATGTAGTCATTTTTGGGACCTTAAAAATTTAGACAACCAAGGAGTATGGAAGTGTTTACCTATTTCTGATGCTCATTCATCATCTCCAGGACTCCTCTCAAAAGAAATAACAACAAAAAAAAAGATTTGGAGGACAAAATAAGACAAATGTTGAATTCAGGAACAGTGTCAACCACAATGTACAAACGTCCTAGAATTCCTGCTGTGTGCATTGTGGCTTAGACCAGGTGACAGAAGACAGGCGACAGTCATGGTCTCTTCCTTTCTGAGTAATAGTGCAGTGTTTGCTAAGCCAGAGAAGGACATTCAGGCAGCGGTGCGATGCGGGGAAGACAGCACTGCTGGGGCCGGGTCAGGGAGCTGGTGGATCACGTAGTCCCAACTTCCTGTGGGGACTGTGGGGAAGTAAAAGTCTATAAATGGTGACGAGGTGGGGACATTTTTCTCTTTTCTAGTGGCTTCTTCAAAGACTGTGGCTTTTTCCTACTTAGGGATGACCTTAATCTTCAAGGGCTGATTATTATAAAAAACAGAATGGGGCTGGCACTGTGGCGCAGTGGGTTAATCCTCTGCCTGCAGCGCCGGCATCTCATATGGGCGCCAGTTCGAGTCCTGGCTGCTCCTCTTCCGATCCAGCTCTCTGCTGTGGCCTGGGAAAGCAGTGGAAGATAGCCCAAGTGCTTGGGCTCCTGCACCCGCATGGGAGACCCAGAAGAGGCTCCTGGCTCCTGGCTTCGGATCAGCCCAGCTCTGACTGTTGCAACCATTTGGGGGGTGAACCAGTGGATGGAAGACCTCTCTGTCTCTACCTCTCTCTGTAACTCTGTCTTTCCAATAAATAAAATAAATCTTTAAAAAAAGATTTTATTTTTATTTATCTGAGATATATTTATAGACAGTGAGAGGGAGTTACAGAGAGAGGTAGAGACAGAGAGAAGTCTTCCGTCCGATGGTTCACTCCCCAAATGACTGCAACTGCCAGAGCTGAGCTGATCTGAAGCCAGGAGCCAGGAGCTGGTGCAGGGGCCCAAGCACTTGGGCTATCTTCTGCTACTTTCTCAGGCCACAGCAGAGAACTGGATTGGAAGAGGAGCAGCCAGGACTCGAACTGGCGCCCATATGGGATGCCAGCGCTGCAGGCCACAGCTTTAACCCACTGCGCCACAGTGCCAGCCCCTAAAAATAAAAATCTTAAAAAAAAAAAAAAAAGGAGACCAGGAAAGAAACTGAGTCAAATTCACTAGGTGCTAATTCCACAATTTTGGACCAACAGTAAGCCAAGCAGCAGTAGCAGGAAAGCTAGGAATACCATCATCAAATAGACAACTAAAATTTATTCAGGCATTTTTTTCTGAAAGTTGTTAACCTAGCTTGTTACCTTAATAACTTAGCTTTTACTGCAGGGCAACACATTGAGGTCAGAGTGCTGTCTTTTTGTACGCTGTTGTTAAGCCTGCAAGGTGCCATACTACCAAGAACACAATGATAGGAAACCAAACCAACAGAAGCATCACAGATAGAAGTGAAGGGGCACAGTGGGTTAAACGGCCGTTCACAGCAATCTGAGTGCTGGCTGCAGTCCCAGCTGCTCCACTTCCAATCCAGCTCCCTCTAGTATGCCTGGGTAGGCAGCAGAAGATGGCCCAAGCACTTGGGATCCTGCCGCCCATGGGGAAGACCAGGATTGAGTTCCTGTCTCCTAGCTTCATCCTGGCCCAACCCTGGCTGTTGAAATCATCGGGTAGTAAACCAGCGGATGGAAGACAAAAACAGCCTCCCACAACAGGTGTGTCTACATGAGTGTTTTTTGGCTAAACATGATACTGACGATTTTAGGAACATTCCCTCCTCCCTTCCTGTATGCTGACAGGGGCCTTCTGTATTCTGACACGATGAGTGTCTATCTGGGGATGACAGGGTTAATGTGATGGACACAACCAGGGTCCCCTGTTAAGCCCAGGGTGGACAGCCCTTGGACTGTTCTATGAGAACCAAATCAAACTTGGTTTGGTTTAAGTCACTTTCAGGTCTCTCGTATGCATCCAAACTGAAATCCTAACTAATCCTTGAACATCAAATTTTGGCGCATTAGAGCTAAGCCAAGGCAGGAAGTGGTCTCTCCTTGTCAGAAAGAGAACACAGGGAAACAGGTCTCACGTGCACTAATTCAGTCCCCAAATGTCTGCAAGAGCTGGGGCTGCACGGGGCTGAAACTGGGAGCAAGGAGCTCCGTCCTTGTCTCGCACACAGGTAGCAGGGATCCAACCACTCAAGTCATCACTGCCACCTCCAGGGTCTGGATCTTCCAGCAAACTGGAGTCAGGAGCAGCGCCGGGACTCAAAGCAGGGTACCAAAGCATCCCAAGCAGCGTCTTAGCCACTTGGCCAAACGCCCACGCCAATCCTCTCTTCTTGCTCCTACACAATAGAATGTGGCCAAGGCGATGACAGGTGGCTCCCACGGTAACGTCACGTTATAGGACTTGGTCCTGGTAGCCGGCTGGCTCTAGAGACTCTCTCTTTCCCTCCCCAGCTGTGGAGACGCTGCCAGACCTCCTAAAGCCACAAGGAGCCAATAGCTGCCAACTGGCCCTGGGAAGCGGATCATTCTCTAGTTGAGCTTCTAGGCAAAGCCCCATCCTGGCGACAATTTGCTGCGGCCTTGTAAGCTTCCCCCCCACGCAGAAACCGCGAGGCCCTAAGAGTGTGTTTGCTCCAGCTCTTAACATTGGAGGCGATTTCTCAACGCACAGAGTACAAGTGGTCGGGGTACTAACCACAGGTGGCTTTTTAGCTGCCCTGTGCCTGGTTTTGGGGTGGGAAATTGCAGGAGCAACTGGCCCCCTAGAAGAGAAAGGGAACTTTATCCACATGGTAAGCATTCCAAGTTCGGAGAAAAGAAGGCGTAGAGTCAATGTCAAAGATAAATGAAACACGAGCTGTTCTGGAAACCAGGGAGATTGGGGATGACAGGAAAGGACTCCTGGGCTGCAGAGCCCGCCTCTTTGGTTTCTATCAGAAACTCTGATGATGTGAGGATGAGGGAAGCTGGTATTCACAGTCAGTTTGAAATGTACTTGATGAGAGCGGAGAATTTGGCAGAGCTGCTAAGAGGGCGGGATCCTTGTGAGTTTGAATTTTTTTTTTTTTTAACTGTGAGTATTTTGACTATGGAACAAGACGAAGCTAATCTTCTCCTTTTCTGAAATAGAAGCTCGTCTTACCGGGTTTGAGTTGCGAAGTCCATGCGCGCACACACAGATGCATCGGGAGCGAATGGCCTAAATGGAAACGCCCAGGGGTTCAAAAAAAAAAAAAAAAAAAAAACCATCGTTGGTTGGGAATGTGGATTTCTATCCTTGGAATTTGAGAGAGGTGGTTCTGCTTGATTTGGGCAGACTCTTTTCCTGCAAAATTAACCAGAGAAAGCAGACGATAGAGCAAAACAGACACTTCAGAGAAAATGAATGATGCTGCTGGCTCCGCGGCTCAATAGGCTAATCCTCCACCTGTGGCACCGGCTCCCCAGGTTCTAGTCCCAGTTGGGGCGCCAGTTCTGTCCCGGTTGCCCCCCTTCCAGTCCAGCTCTCTTGTGCTTGGGCCCTGTACCCGCATGGGAGACCAGGAAGAAGCACCTGGCTCCTGGCTTCAGATCAGCGTGGTGCACCAGCAGTGGCGGCCACTGGAGTGTGAACCAACGGAAGGAAGGAAGACCTTTCTCTCTGTCTCTCTCTCTCACTGTCTATCTCTCTAACTCTGCCTGTCAAAAAAAAAAAAAAAAAGAAAAGAAAATGAATGATGCTCCCAAGCAAAAGGCTGCAGGACAGTGCGAGTAGCTTTGAGATGATGGGCAGGAGTACGCAGTGGCCATGATCAGAGGCAGAGGGTCTTTGCTGCGGCTGTGCAAGGCTTAGAAGCTCTTCAGATTAAGCTCTTGCCTGTCTGTTTTTTTTTTTTTTTTGTGGTGAGGTCATCATTGATTGTCTGTTTCTGCCTGTAACATGTCAGACTCCTAACTGAGTCCTGTCCACAGAGATTTTGATTGAATTTATCTGGGTGCTGGCTTGGTCATCACGCTCAGTGACCAAGGAGGGTGACGCATTTTGGTTTGCTGGTGCCTGGGTCTCTTTCTCCAAAAGGTTCCCCATCCCTCATCATGCCCAGCACTCGCTTGGAATGACAGATCCAGGGCGTGGCTTCTGCAGGTTTTTGAGCCCTTTCCCAAGATACATTCCAAGATACTCCTGGAGTTGTATGGAGCATAACTATTCCAAAAGAAAAATAACCAAACCAGACATCATTGCAAATATTCAAACAAGCAGACCAAGATGTTTAAATGAATTTAATGCATATATGAAAAGACATAATGGAAATATAGGCAGTATGGAACATAAATACAAAAGTAAAAGATGTAGTATAGATTAGGTATGATGAGCAGCCAGCATTGTGGCACAGCCGGTTAAGCCACGGCCTGTGATGCCAGCATCCCATGTGAGCACTGGTTGGAGTCTGGATGCTCCTTTTTTTTTAAGATTTATTTACTTATTTGAAAGTCACAGTTACACAGAGAGAGAAGGAGAGGCAGAGACAGAGAGAGAGAGAAAGGTTTCCCATCTGCTGGTCCACTCCCCAGTTGGCCACAATGGCCGGAGCTGCGCCGATCCGAAGCCAGGAGCCAGGGGCTTCTTCTGGGACTCCCATGTGGGTGCAGGGGCCCAAGGACTTGGGCCATCTTCTATTGCTTTCCCAGGCCATAGCAGAGAGCTGGATTGGAAGTGGAGCAGCTGGGACTCAAACCTGCACCCATATGGGATGCTGGCACTGCAGGTGGTGGCTTTACCTGCTACACCACAGCACAGGCCCCATGGATGCTTTTTTTACAGGCTAATGCACCTGGGGAAGCAGAAAAAGATGGTCCAAGTATTTGGGTTTCTGACACCGATGTGGGAGACCTGAATGGGATTCCTGGCTCCTAGCTTCAGCCTGGTCCAGCCCCAGCCACTGTGGCCATTTGGAGATTAAACCAGCAGATGGAGGAACTCTCTCTCTCTTGGAAATAGATAAAAAGATTGAAGAAATATGAAAGATTTTAATAATAAAATGGATACAGGCACAAAACCAGCTGATAGGTTATAACAGATTGAGAACAACCCCAAGAAGAAAACAACAAAGGGCAGAGAAATAGACAATGTAAAAGTTAGGGAGCAAGCATTTGGTGTACCAGTTAAGACACCACTTGGGACGTCAGCATCCCATAAGGAGTACCTGGGTTCAAGTCCTGGCTCTGCTTCTGATCCAGCTTCTGGCTAATACCCATCCTGAGAGGTAGCAGGTGATGGTTCAAGTACTTGGGTCCTTGCCACCCCCATGGGAGACAAGGGTTGAATTCCAGGTTCCTGGCTTTGGCCTGGTCCAGCCTTGACTACTGAGATATTTGGGGCATGAACCGGCAGATGGAAGATATCTCTGTCTCTATCTCTCTCTCTGCCTTTTAGGTAAATAAAAAGAAATAAAATTTTTAAACTTGAAAAGAATGGCAAGTATAGTAAGTAAATGCCAATTAAGATAAGTTAAAGATTTATTTTTATTTATTTGAAAGACAGTTAGGCAAAGACAGAGAGAGTGTATGTGTGTGTGAGAGAGAGAGGTCTTCCATTCACTAGTTTACTCCCCAGATGGTTGCAACAGCCAGAGTTGGGCCAGGAGCCAGGAGCTTCTTCCAGTGTCCATGTGGGACAGGGGCCCAAAGACTTGGGCCATCTTCTACTGCTTTCCCAGGCCATAGCAGAGAGCTGGATCAGGAGATGGTCAGCTGGGACTAGAACCAATGCCCATATGGGATGGCGGCACTGTAGGCAGCGGCTTTACCTGCTACACCACAGTGCCAGCCCCCAGCCATAGCATTGTGTGATATAATGCTAAATGTTCAGTTCACTAAGAAGATACACAATTTCTACATATGTGTATGCTTAATAAATTAATTTGAGTGTATAAAGATTAATAAAGCTGCAAGAAAAATGAACAAATGTAGTGTCAGAATCTAACAAGCTGCTCTTAGCTGTTGACATGTTAAGGAAAATAAACAAAAATATGTCATACAATTAAGAAGCTTCTTCTAGTGGATATACATAGTTTATACAAATTCACCCTTCCCTGAGCCAATTTCAAAGGCAAGGTAATCTACTGGTCACAGTATAGTATGTAGCTTGCAGTGACAGAAACGCTAAACTGAAATCTTCCATTGTTCCACATTGAAATACTTTAAAAATGAGTGTCAGTTCTTCCAAGCACAGGAACGTTTTTTTTTAAAGGACCACATGTTGCAGTGCTCCTAGCATAAGAAAAGTTCAATGAAAATAACAAAGTGTGAACTAGAAAAATGCTCCTGTGTGGGGGATTTTTTAATTGTAAGTTTAGGAGCCAACATTGTGGCTCAGGTGGTTAAGCTACCCCTTGGGACACTGCTGCCCTATATCGGAGAGCCAGTTACAGGGCCACTTGCTCTGCTTCTGATCCGATTTCTTCCAGATGCACTTGGGAAAACAGAAGAAGAGGGCCCAAGTACTTGAGCTCTTGCTACCCACGTGGGAAATCATGATGGAGGCCTGACTCCTGGTTTCAGCCTGGGCCCGATCTGGCTTTTGTGGCCATTTGGGGAGTGAACCAGTAGATGGAAGATCTCTGTCTCTCTCTCTTTCCCTCCCTCCCTCTCTCTCATTCTGCATCTCATTTCAGTAAATACATATTTTTTAAAAAATTATAATTTTACATAACTACAGTAAGAGAGAAATCACAATGAAAATTAGAACATATTGTAAATTTAACAAGAACAAATACTTCATATTAAACCATATGGTGTATTACCTTTATTGTACTAAAACATATATAGAAAAAAAATTGTAGCCATCAACGAGTAAATTAAAAAGAACACCAAAAATGTGGGGCAAAATAAACCATCAAAATAAGCCAAAGAAAGTACAAAGAAGAAAATGTTTTACAGCAGTGAAAATAAGTTAACCACAGCCACTTATAACAACATGAATAATTAGTAGCGTTCAGTGGAGGAGAGGCCAAGTTTAATATTTTTTTCACTTTCTGCTTTGTTTTTTTCTTTTTCTTTTTTTCCATTGTGAAAAACACATAAAGGTTTTATATCTTAAGCAATGTTTAATTACACAGGTCAGCAGTACTAAATATATTCACGCTGTTGTGAATATGTATGCTCTTCTCTAGAAATCTGAAACTACACCCGCCAAGCAGCTTCCCCATTCCCTGTGGTAGCCGAGCCCAGCCCCTGACAGCCACTATTCCACTTTCCAATTTTTGTGGTTGGCCACACAGGGTACCTTGTGTAAGTGGAATTATGCACAGTGTTTGCCTTTCTCGTTCCATGGATGTATTTATCTTTATTCCAGGAATATAGTCTTCTTTGGACTTCTGTAGATTTAGAATATGACTTGAAGGCAGGCTGTTTTTAATCTATCTATCTATCTTTCTATTTTTCTTTCTTTTTTTCTCTCTTTCTTTCCCTCCTTCCTTCCTTCCTTCCTTTTTTCTCTTTTCTAGAAGATTTTTTTTATTTGAAAGGCAAAATTACAGAGGTAGAGGGAGAGAGAGAGAGAGGGAGAGAGAGAGAGAGAGAGGGAGAGAGGGAGAGAGAGAGAGAGAGAGAGAGGGAGAGAAAGGAGGTCTTCCATCTGCTGGTTCACTCCCCAGGTAGCTGAATGGCTGGAGCTGGGCTGATCCAAAGCCAGGAGCCAGGAACTCCATCCGGTCTCCCACGTGGGTGCAGGGGCCCAACCACTCGGGCCATCATCTGCTGCTTTTCCATTCGTGTTAGTTGGATTGGAAGTGGAGCAGCTGGGACTCCAGCCGGTGCCCTGTACTACAGGCTGCAGCTTAACTCACTGTGCCACAGTGCCGGCCCTCTAGCTTGCCAGTTTTTACAAACAAGCCTGATGAAATTCTGAATGAGACAGAGTGACTCTATAGATCAATGAGGGGGCAGGAATATTTTGGCAATGTGAGCCTACGGCCTATGAACATGTATTTCTCCAGTCATTTAGGTATTCTTTAATTGCCGTCTTCAAATTTTTTATAGTTCTCAGTATATATGTCTGACACACTTTTTCTTGTATTTTTCCCAGAGTATTTTCTGATATAAATGATATTTTTAAAATGTCAAGATTGTAAATTGCTTTCGCTTGGCTTTGTTCTCTTTTGATAAACACTTGATGGTCCCAGTGTTGATGATGTTCCTTAAATGATCTCAAAGTCTGGTAGTCTAGCTTTGAATTGGGAGAAGATTCTTTGCTTCCCCAAGGGTGCATTGGCTACTGATTAGACTTTATGTGGCTTCTTTTCTTTCTTGCCTCTCCTGCTACCTCTCCCATCTTCCTTTCAGTTAACTACACGTCCCAGCATTGCAGAGAAGGGAGAAAAATGAGCTGTCACCATTTATGCAGTTGTCCAAAATTATCCAAGGAGTGGATAAAGAGTTCTGGATCCTGTGCTGCAAGCAACTTGGACCGTAACACTGAAATGACCCCAAATATGTCTCTTTTATTTTATTTTATTTTTTTGACAGGCAGAGTGAACAGTGAGAGAGAGAGACAGAGAGAAAGGTCTTCCTTTTCCGCTGGTTCACCCCCCCACCCCCCGATGGCTGCTGTGGCCGGCGCACTGCACTGATCCAAAGCCAGGAGCCAAGTGCTTCTCCTGGTCTCCCATGCGGGTGCAGGGCCCAAGCACTTGGGCCATCCTCCACTGCACTCCCGGGCCACAGCAGAGAGCTGGACAGGAAGAGGAGCAACTGGGACTGAACCGGCGCCCTGACTGGGACTAGAACCTGGGGTGCCGGCGCCGCAGGCAGAGGATTAGCCTATTGAGCCGCGGTGCGGCCCCAAATATGTTTCTTAGTTTGGTGCTAATATTTCTGAATGTCCTTCTTTTGGGGAAAAATAGGAAATTTCATTATTTTTGTGTGCTGTAATACACATTTTTTAAAAAGTAGTATATTTTTTTTAGAATTGAAAATGAATCTTGATGTGAATGGAAGGGGAGAGGGAGCGGGAGAGGGGAGGGTTGCGGGTAGGAGGGAAGTTATGGGAAGGGGAAGCCATTGTAATCCATAAGCTGTATACTGGAAATTTATATTCATTAAATAAAAGTTAAAAAAAAAGTAGTATATTTTTTTAAAAAGAAAGATTTACTTATTTATATGAAAGGCAGAATTGAGAGAGAGGGAGAGACAGAGGTCTTCCATCTGCTGGTTCACTCCCCAAATGTCCACAATGGCTGCAGTTGCTCCGGTCCAGAGCCAAGAGCCTGGAGCTTCTTCTGGGTCTCCCACATGGGTGCAGGGGCCCAAGGGCTTGGGTTCATCTCCAGCTGCTTTCCCAGGAGCATTAGCACGGAGCTGGATCAGAAGTGGAGCGGCCGGGACTCAAATCGATGCCCACATGGGATTCTGGTATCGTGGGAAGCTGCTTTACCCACTATGCCACAACTCCTGCCCCTGTGATACACATTTAAACTAGAGCGAGAACAGTGGAGTGCCCAGTCCTTGCCAGCAGTCCAGATGTTTACCCTTAAACATGGATTTTTGTTTTTTTTACAAAAGACATTACAGCATCAGGATTGGTCCACTGTGTATTTAGGACCAGTTTGTGTGGGGCAGACTCCCCGCAGATCTGAGAGCAAACATGAATGTGTGAACTTTCTTCTGTTCATATTGAAAAGTCTGGGTGGATTTTATACAAGATGACTGGAAGAAAAACTTTACCAACACTGAGGACCTGAAGGCATGATGATATCCATGGTGGGGTCTAATTATAATATCTAGTGTGGCTCTTAATAGCAGAAGTGCAATTTAAGCAACACTGGGACCCAGATGTCATTTTAATATATAGTTACCTGTGTAGCCTAATTATATTTTTCCCATAATGCTTCAAAAGATTTATAATGCACCAATTTCAGCTACTTTAGTGCTACTATAAAATAAGATTAACTATTTTCAAAATCTTCTGGCAATTTTAATAGTGCTGTATTGCCAGATAAGTACCTTTGTACTTCCAAATGCTTTTGAAAGTGTAGTTAACTTGAAGATTAATAAATAACCAGTCAGTTCCCCCAAATAAGTTGTTTGAGTGTCACTAAATCTAGTCTATTTGAGTGTCACTAAAAATCAATACTTAAAAAGTAAAATTTGTCACTTCTTTGAAAGGCTATTCCTAGTGGTTGCTTTAGACTCTGTTTTCTAGAATTGTCTCAAAGGAGTGCCTCATGTAGCTTGGAGGTAGCAGGTGGCCCAGGGAGAAAACAGTGGCTCAGAACTCCTGAGCGGGGCTTCACAAAGTCCCCTGCCTAGGACTAAAGAGAAACAATTACGAACGTGGATTAGCCAAGCTTTGATTTCCTGAGCCTTTCTCATTGCCAGTGCCCATGGGTATGCCCTATTGAGGAGTTCAGTGTTTTAAGCAGAAATACAGTTTTTATATATGTCACATATGTCACATCACTTTCAAATGTTCCCAACGTTTTTGATATTCCCTTTAACATCCATGCCGGTACATAGTTACACATTCTTGAGTAACATTTCTGAGCTTACACATTTTGTATTTGCAAATGGAAGAAAGAAGGAGACAGAATTCTTTTCCAACATCCTGGCAAATTACATAATTTGCACATCATTCAAGATCATGAGCAAAGCTGAAAGATGTTACATCTTTTTTTTTTTTTTAATGCATAGCTGAACTGTCAAGAAAAGAAATCTGCAGAGTCCCCAAATTGAGAAGGTGAGGATTTTTAAGTGCACCTGTCCTGAAGCCAGCTTTTGCCCTGAAGGAATCTGTGATGTGATTTCCTACTGTTGGCCACGAAGAAGGTATCTGGAACAAGACAGATTATGCTCTGGCCACCCCACATACACACCAGACCTTGTTCCAAGAGTCAAGCGTATTCACTCACTTCGTTGAAGGCCTGGCAGGGATACTTTGTCTTGAATGTTGTCCTGAGTCAGAGGATGAACGTCTCCTTAGAGACTCATCATACCCACAGGCTGGCCTCCTCAAGCTGGCAGCCTCACTCTGACACCTGTCAGACCCAGAGCATCCTCACACAGAGAACTGAAAATGGCCTGGGCCCAGGGAAGGCCTCAGGAGCAAACCTCCATCCTTTGTGCAGGAAAACTGCCTCCATCCAAGCAGCAAAGCATTCCAACAGAGAATTCCAGATGACAAAATCCTGAGACATTCACTACAAACAGCCAATAGATACAACAGACAGCAGAATCAGATCTGTAAAGAATTCAGGGGTTGGGAGTGATCAAATGTAGATTCAACAAAAACACCGAGAAAATGAGCAAGGACCAAGAGACTATTTTTTAAAAAAAGGTGTGTGTGTGGGTGTGGGTGTGGGTGTGGGTGTGTGAGAGCAGTTCGGAAAAGAACCAAATAGAACTCCTAGAAGTAAAAAGTAGAATAATCGCAACTAAAAACCCAATAGGTGTTCCGTAGCCTACTGCTGAGTCACACATGCGTTAGAGTGGAAAGGGACATTTGAAGAGATTGTGCAGCGCGGGGTACAGGGAGGGGCAGAAGCTCTCAGAGAGGCTAAATGAGGGGGCAGGGTGAAATTCACACACATGGGACTGGTGACTGGGAAATCCAGGATACAGCAAGGAGTCCGACATCCCAAACGGAGTACCAGGAGGAGGTAGAAGGAAGAGTGGGAGAGATGTCATTGGCAAAGGGAGAATAAGCTATGCATTTTCAAAAATTGTGAAAATGCACTCATTCTGATTCCAGAAGCCAACAGATGTCACGGATGGTAGACAGATGATAGATAGGGAGATAGACAGACGATAGATAGGGAGATAGACAGATGATAGATAGATGATAGAAAGAGATAGATAGATGATACAGAGATAGATGGAGATGATAGGTGAACAGATTTGTGCAGCTACAGACGCGGATAAATAGAGCCCTGACTTTATACACAAATTCTTTACTGTGCTCCAATGAAAATGCAGAAAGCTAAGCACTGACTTCCTAACAGCTGCACGGAAGCTACAGACAGCAGTAAAATGCATCTGATGTGATGAGAAAACAAAGCCAACCAGGGTTGTACACTCAGAGAAATTACCTTCCAAGATCACTATTTTTCAGGGGTCAGCGTTGTGGTGCAGCGGGTTAAGCCGCCGCCTGCAGCACTGGCATCCCATATGGATGCCGGTTCCCAACCCAGCTGCTCCACTTCCGATCCAGTTCCCTGCTTATGAGACTGGGAAGGCAGTGAAGGATGGGCTAAGTGCTTGGGCCCCTGCACCCACATGGGAGACTGGGAAGAAGCTTCTGGCTCCTGGCTTCAGCCTGGCCCGGCCCTGGCCATTGTAGCCATCTAGGGAGTGACCCAGTGGATGGAAGATCCCTCTTTCTCTCTCTGTAACACTTTCAAATAAATAAATAAATATTTTTAAAAGAAAGAGAGAGACCCTTTTCCAGATAAGCCATCATAAGAGAGCTGAGTGATGACAGAGGGACTCTAAAGAAATTCTAATGCATGTTTTTCTGGCAAAAGAGAGTGATCCAAAGTGCAGGTGTGAAATATAAGAACAGAGAGAATACTGGTTGAAAGTGCATTGACTGGCCGGCACCGTGGCTCAACAGGCTAATCCTCCGCCTAGCGGCGCCGGCACACCAGGTTGTAGTCCCGGTCCGGGCGCCAGAATCTGTCCCGGTTGTCCCTCTTCCAGGCCAGCTCTCTGCTGTGGCCCGGGAGTGCAGTGGAGGATGGCCCAAGTGCTTGGGCCCTGCACCCCATGGGAGACCAGGCTCCTGCCATCGGATCAGTGCGGTGTGCCGGCCGCAGCGCGCCAGCCGCGGTGGCCATTGGAGGGTGAACCAACGGCAAAGGAAGACCTTTCTCTCTGTCTCTCTCTTTCACTGTCCACTCTGCCTGTCAAAAAAAAAAAAAAAGAAAAGAAAAGAAAAGAAAAAAAGAAAGTGCATTGACTAAATGGTAGTAAAATGTCAAATCTAAGCTGTAAAAATAAGAAAATGTAAAAATTGGAAGACAATTATCAAAGTAATGTTATAAGGTTAATGTTGACTAACATGAAGCTTTTAAATACACATATTAAAGTATCCAGAGAATGATGTAAAACATAGATATTGATGAAAGCATTAAGCCAGTGGAGAGAAGAAGTCAACAAAAAGAAGGCAAGAATGGAAGTAGAAATATGTTGAGAAGGCTGTAGAATATGATTTATAAAATAATACAGGGGAAATAAATTTAAATGATACAAGTCAATATAATACATATAGTGATACTACACACTTCAGGTAAAGATAAAAACTGCAAGGTTAGATTTTTTTTAAAAAAGATTTATTTATTTATTTGAAAGTCAGAGTTACAGGGAGGCAGAGACATGGAGAAAAGTCTTCCATCCACTGGTTCACTCCCCAAATGGCTGCAACAGCCAGAGCTGGGCAGATTGGAAGCAGGAGCCAGGAGCTTCTGGATCTCCTACGTGGGTGCAGGGGCCCGAGTTCTCAGGCCATCTTCCACTGCTTTCCCAGGGCACAGCAGAGAGCTTGATTGGAAGTGGAGCAACCGGGCCTCAAACTAGTGCCCGTATGGGATGCCAGCACTGCAGGTGGCAGCTTTACCTGCTATGCCACTGCACTGGCCCTGCAAGGTTAGATTTTAAAACCCAGCTAAGCCCAGTTAAAACAAGTCAAGCCTATGGCACAAAGACACAGAAAGACTAGGAATTTAAAACAGAAGAAGATATACCAAACAAAGATAATAGTAGTCCAAAGAAAGGTGATTTTACCATGTTTGAACCAGACACAAACTACGTAAGGCAAAATGCATTACTGGTATACAGAGAGTATCTGTATAATGATATTTTTAAAAAGACTTATTTATTTATTTGAAATGCAGAGTTACAGAGAGGCAGAGGGAGACAGAGAGAAAGAGAGAGAGGGAGGAAGGGAGAGACAGAGAGAGAGAGACAGACAGAAAGAAAAAATCTTCTATCCGAAGGTTCACTCCCCAAATGGTCGCAATGGCTTGAGCTGGTCTGATCCAAAGATCCAAAAGCAGGAGCCAGGAGCTTCTTCCAAGTCTTCCACATGGGTGCAGGGGCCCAAGCTCTTGAGTTTTCTTCTGCTGCTTTCCCAGGCCATAGCAGAGACCTGGATTGGAAGTGGAGCAGCCGGGACATGAACTGGTGCCCATATGGGATGCTGGCACTGCAGGGGGCAGCTTTACCTGCTATGCCTCGGCATCAGCCCCTGTATAATGACTTTTTTAAAAAATAAATTCACTAGGAAAATAGAACGCTCTCTATACTTCTATGCACGGGATACCACAGCCTCGAAATATGTGAAGCCTAGAGAAGAACTCACAGAGGTGAGAGTCCAGCACTGATTTCTCAGTAAGTGGTTCCTTCCTCCAACAAGATATGCACAGCTCCTGTGTGCCAGCAGATGGGACAGGCAGCAATCCCTACTCTCAAGGAGATTTGATGCTGAGGAAAGACCAAATACCCCCCACTTTAAAGTTAATAAGGGGGTGGCGGGCACCGTGGCATAGCAGGTAAAGCCACTGCCTGCAGTGCCAGCATCCCATATGGGTGCCAGTTCAAGTCCCGGCTGCTCTACTTCTGATCCAGTTCTCTGCTATGGCCTGGGGCCATAAGTCCTTGGGCCCCTGCATCCATGTGGGAGACCCAGAAGAAGCTCCTGGCTCCTGGCTCCAGATTGGCTTAGTTCCAGCTGTTGCGGCCAATTAGGGAGTGAACCAGCAGATGGAAGACCTCTCTCTCTCTCTCTGCTTCTCCTTCTCTCTCTGTGTAACTCTGACTTTCAAATAAAAAATAAATCTTTAAAAAATGAGTTAATAAGGCCACAGAGGATTGAACAACATGATACACAGCCTTCTGTAGAATATCATTCTTCAAAGGTGTCTCCAACAAGCCTGTGGGAAGATGGTATTCAAAGATATTCATTTTGGGGCAAAGAGGTTTTTAAAGTCATACCTAATATTTTATAATACGCATTTTTTTTTGACAGGCAGAGTTAGACAGTGAGAGAGAGAGAGACAGAGAGAAAGGTCTTCCTTTTCCATAGGTTCACTCCCCAAATGGCTGCTGCGGCCGGCGCGCTGCACTGATCCAAAGCCAGGAGCCAGGTGCTTCTCCTGGTCTCCCATGCGGGTGCAGGGCCCAAGGACTTGGGCCATCCTCCACTGCCCTCCCGGGCCACAGCAGAGAGCTGGACTGGAAGAGGAGCAACTGGGACAGAATCCGGCGCCCCAACTGGGACTAGAACCCGGGGTACCAGCACAGGCGGAGGATTAGCCTAGTGAGCCACGGCACTGGCCACGATACGCATTTTCCATGGACCTTTTGAAGACCCCTCGTGTGCATGGGTTCCACGGTTTTTTTGCACCAAAATCAGCTTGCCTTTTAATTGCATTTTCCACGAACTTTTGGTAGTGCCTTTGCATATCCAAAATGTAAGATATGTATGTAGATATGTACTGGGCTACCAAGGAAACACCAACATACAAAAATCTAAGGATTAATAGTGTATTGGTCAAGTTGTCTGACCATGATGTTGTTTAGTTAGGAATTGAAACTACTGCTGTACTTTTCTTCATTCAGTAAAACTGAACATCTGTGTATCCCATGACCCTGCAATTACACTCTTAGGCTTGTGCCCTTGATTAAGAAAACCAGGCATTAATGAACCAGGAAACATGCACAAGAAAGGCACGGAAGCCATATCTGAGAAACAAAACAAACTATCGGCAACAGTTTGGAGACAAATGTGCATGTGCAGACAGATTAAGAGCAATGCTGCCTCTTCTTAGAACGAGCAGTAAATGCTTATGAGCTGCACCTGCTTGCACCAACGTGGCTCCAAGTCTCTAAAAGGCGACTTTCCTGCTATTTCATCCATGCCACATTAAAAATGACCCATTGTTTAATGTTACCTGCCAACGTAGGAGGAGGGGAAAGAAAAGCAAAGCCAGGCTGGCCCCGCGGTTCAGGATACGAGGCAGGGGGAAATTCAAGGACATGCTCACCGGGACATGACAGCATTCCTATGCTTTTACCTGGGTGCTGACTGCAAGGCGTGGTAAGAATTCCAAGATGACCCCAGTGGTTTCTGCCTCCTGGTGGCACCCCTGTGATGATGCCGCACGATGCTGCCGAAAGGGATGGGACAGATATCTTTAACGCTACTACATCATCAGTTTAGGGCCCCTGCAAAGGGAGATCCTTTGGAAAGCTGCAGAAAAGGAAGCCAGAGAGTTGAGGCATGAAAGGTTGGGTTGTGCCTTGGCTGGCTTGAAGACGGACGCGACGCATGTCCAGGAAATGAGGACTTAAGTTCTGTGACTACCAGGAACTGAATTCTACCAAGAGCAAGAGGGAGTTCAGAAATGCATTCTTCCCCAGAGCCTCAGCTGAGAATTCAACTGGCTGGGACCCCGACTTTCGCCTTGTAAGACCCTGAGCAGGACGCCTGCCCCACCTTGCTGGGACTTTGATCTGCAGAACTGTGAGCTCGTAAAAATGGACGGCGTTCGAAGTGGCTGAGCCTGTGCAATAGGAAACTTGTGTGCATGGGCATTTATATGATTGTGGTTGTACCTTTTATATAGGCTGTAAAAATTCTTTAGTGCAATTTTATTATTTAATAAAGTATTTTCTTAAAAGGAAGAGAAAGAGAGCAATTAGTTCTCTGGACTCCAGAGGGACTTTGGACAATGCTGATGTAGAGAGGGGAGGGGCGGGGTGGGAGGACTGTGGAGATATGACCTAGTCTATGAAGGCAGGTGACAGGATGACCTAGCGATAATGAAGGGCAGGGTCCGGGTCGTGCCTGCGACCTTTTTGTAATAAGTATTTATTACACTGCATAAAGTTACCAAGCAAAGATTGTTAACACCAGGCCCAGAAAGCAGATGCCTAGTTATGAAGGCCCACAGTCCGGGGAGATGATCCAGTCATGTTTATTCTGTGTGATGATGTTACCCTTGTACTCAACGTACAGGCTGTAATATAGATCTGTGTGTTGGTTCGAATGTGTAAGTATTTCTCTTATGGCATCCTTATGTACACACGCCATGAACATTGTATTTTATGGTGCACTTGAATTTAATCCATGACTTCTTTGATTACGAAGGCATTTGAACCTGGCACAGCTGCTGGTACCCTGAATCCAACTGGGCACAGACTTGCCTTTACTAACACGAACAAAATAGCCATGTGAAAGCCAAGGACCTTAAGAAGTCAACTCTATTGATTCCTCCCTCCAAATAAATAAATAAATAAATAAATAAAACCACCAAAAATAAAAACACCATGATTTGGACAGAGGTGAGCTGAATGGTACCAAATCAATAACACCTACCTTGAGTAAGTAGCCCCAGCTGGCAGGTGAATGCTGGCATACTTAAATTGTGGGACAAGATTGAGACTTAAAGACGTCCCTAAGTCCCTCTTCCCACTCTCCCTTTCTCTGATGCCACCGTGAGATTAGCATCACCAGATGTATTTCCTCCAGAGCCAGTCATGAAAATATCTTTCTTCCTTTTCAACCTGTTTATTTTCCAATCCCTTGGAAGGCTCATCTTACGTGTTAACTCCACAGGGCCATAGATAGCCCTGATATTTGGTCAAGTATTATCCAGGATATGTCTGTGAGGACGTTTTTGGATGAGTTAACTTTTTTTATTAATTTGACAGAGTTATAGACAGTGAGAGAGAGAGACAGAGAGAAAGGTCTTCCTTCCATTGACCGGTGCTGCACTGATCAGAAGCCAGGAGCCAGGTGCTTTTTCCTGGTCTCCCATGTGGGTGCAGTGACCCAAGCACTTGGGCCATCCTCCACTGCACTCCCGGGCCACAGCAGAGAGCTGGACTGGAAGAGGAGCAACTGGGACGAGAACCGGCGCATGTATGGAATGCCAGCGCCACAGGTGGAGGATTAACATAGTGTGCCACGGTGCCAGCCCCAAAGTTAACTTTTTTTTAAAGGTTTGTTTATTTGAAAGAGAGAGAGAGAAAGAGAGAGAGATCTTCCATCTGCTGGTTCACTCCGTAGATGGCTGCAATAGCTAGGGCTGGGCCAGACTGAAGACAGGAGCCAGGCGTGTCTCCAGCAGGTCCCTGGGCAGGGACAGTCTTCTACCTACTGTGGCTGGAAGGGGCTGGAGCAGATCACAGGCAACCTCAGGGTGGCAGTCGGGACCAAGGGCAGGATCAGCTTAGACATGAGCAGGCCTGGCTCCTCCTACATTCCCTGGCAGGTGGTGCTGGAGGCAGGACTAAAGCCAAGTGGCTGGGGGTGGGGCTGGGGCTGGGTCCATGGCAGGACAGGGCTGTTTCTGAGGTCTGTTGCTGGGACCAGGGTCAGTGAGCTGCCACCTGGGTGCCTGCTGCCTTCTCAAAACAGCCCTGGGGCTCTGCTGGAGTTTTGCAAGCTCCTCCCTGGATCTCAGACTTCTTTCAGGGTGCTTTTGTCCATGGATGGCTGCTGTGACATCAGGGGACCTCCTGTCCCACTGTCTTGCTGATACACTCTCTTATGTGTCCCTATAAATTGCCACTTAGATGGTTCCCATTTGTCATTTTTCTCTTCCTGTTATAAACAAAACCTGGATGTGATTTTTACTGCCCACCAAGGTCGCGCTAATTTCTACTCAACAAGACTATATGACCGTGCCTGTTGTCTCCCACCCTTGATTACAGCAGGTGCTGGAAATCTTTTCAGTTGCTTTTTAAAGTGGGTGGAGCAATGTTTTCTGTCCCAGTATTTATTTGAAAGCCAGAGTTACAGAGAGAGAGAGAGAGAGAGAGAGTATATTTCTCATCTGTTGATTCACTTTCCAAATGACGGCAACAACCAAGGCGGGCCAGGCTAAAGCCAAGAGCCTAGAACTCTATCCAGGTCTCCCATGTGGGTGGAAGCACCCCAAGCACCTGCTCTTTTCCCAGGTGCATTAGTAAGAAAATGAGATCAGAAGTGGAGCAGCCAGGACTCAAACCAGTGTTCGTATTTGATGCTGGCATGGCAGGTGACAGCTTAACCTGGTGCACAATGCCCAACCCAAATCTATTTAGTTTTTGCCAAACACAGAGGCCTGAAATTGTGTCACCTTTTTGTTTTAACTCAAACATTGTATGTGAAACTGGCCATTTTGTCCTATGCTTGCTGAACTTACTGAACATCGATTTCTCTAGTGAATGGATACTTTCCAGTTGAGACTCTGGAAGTCTCGTTAGGTCAGTCTTGGTGCAGATAGTGGGTGGAGTTTGAAGCTCCAGTTTTAACCACAAGACAGGGCCGGTTTCTATCCAGACAAGCAGTTATGCAGTGTCTTTTAGGGATGAGATCTCCGAGAGCAGTTGATGCGGGGGCCAGGTGTGCTTGGCCCAGACAACAGGTGTACAGGTCACAATGACTTAAGGCCAAGGCTAAAGGGAGCAGGCATTTGGCACAGCAGGTAAAACACATGTGGCTCACATTGGAGTACCTGGGTTTGATATCCAGTTCTGGCTCCTGATTCCAACTTCCTGTTAATGCAGACCCTGGGAAGCAGCAGGGATACTAAAATACTTGGATCTCTGCCTCTCACATGGAAGCCCTGGAATAAGTTCTCAGCCCTGGCCCAACTCTGTCTATTGCTAGCATTTTGGGGAAAGAACCAGCAGATGGGAGACCCCCTCCCCCAAATTAAAACAAACCGAAATCCAGACTGAGGGCTGCCAGACTGAGCAACTGAAAACACAGGATGCCCAAGTCAAGTTTCGGATTTCCTGTAAGTCTGTCTCAAATGTGATAGTTGGAGTACACCAAAAAGTATTTGCTGTTTATCTGAGAGATGGATTTCACTGGGTGTGTGCTGTGTTTAGCGACAGGTGCTTTGCACATTGCTCGGATGCCCAGGGCCCAGGTGGTATAGCTGAGTGGCCTCTGGTAGACCAAATGACCCTCCACCTGGGCTGTGGGAGCCCAGATCAAGGAGCGGCTGTGATCTTCCAGCTGAAACAAACATGCGGAATGAAAAAGGCTTCACATCAGTCCACTGTGCTTGGGAGATTCATCTCTTAGACAGGTCCAAGTCTGATTTCAAAATGGATGGTTTCTTTCTTTTTTTAAAGATTTACTTATTTATTTGAGAGGCAGAGTTCCAGATACAGAGGGAGAGATGGAGAGAAAGGTCTTCCATCCGCTGGTTCACTCCCTAGTTGGCCGCAATGGCTGGAACTGCACTGATCCGAAACCAGGAGCCAGGAGCTTCTTCCAGGACTTGGGCCATTTTCTACTGCTTTCCCACACCATAGCAGAGAGCTGGATTGGAAGTGGAGCAGCTGGAACTCGAACTGGCAGCCATATAGGATGTCGGCACCACAGGCAGAGGCTTAACTTACTGTGCCACAGCACCAGCCCCCAGATAGTTTCTTTCCATGGAGAAGCTGAAATTCCCAGGTTGTGGACTCCGGACAACTGCCTTAGAGGAACCAGTGCCCTGGTGAATTGCCCTGCGATTCCCTTCCCTCTCCCTTCATGAGGACACAAGGAGTTTTTGCTTTGTGCTTTGACAGCTGGAAGCACTGAGCCCTGGGGATATCATTTGATCTGGGCCTGCAAATTGGTGTACATTCCACGGCGGGTAGCTGTGGACCCAATGTGGCGTTAGATTTAACGTTAAAGGTTGGGATAGGAGAGGTAATTCAATTTCTGTGATTCCCATTGAAGGCAGTTTCCAAGGGAGGCAGTGCAGGCTGCCACTGCTGAACATCTCTCACTCCACCCCTGTGCTCAAGACACGGGCAGAGTGACTATTAAACTTAGCTTTCTTTGAATTTTTAATTCACAAAGGCAGAAGCTTTTGGGCATAATTTTTGAATTTTTAACTTAGGAATTTTTAAATTTTGATTTCCTTGGGATTTAGTCTTCAATTTAAAAGCGACTTGTTTTTTTTGAAAGGTAGACATAGAGAGATTTCCCACCTGCGGGTTCACTCCCTAAATGGTTGCAACAACTGGAGCTGGGCCAGGCCAAAGCCAGGAGCTGGGAACTCCATTCTGATCTCCCACATGGATAGCAAGGCTCTAAGCACTGAGGCCATCACCTGCTGCTTCCCAGGTGCGTTAGCAGGGAGCTGGATGGGGAGCAGAGTAACCAGGACTCAACCCCACACAGTGACATGGGATTCGGGCCTCTCAAGTGGTGGCTTAACCCACTGCACCACATGCCCACCCCTAATCATCAGATTTTAATTTCTTGGGAGGAAGTTCATAATGGAAGCGGATTTTATGTTTAAAATGGAAGCAACTTTATACAAGGCTATTTCAAAAAGGTTTTAGAAAATAAAATTAAATGATGTGTTTATTTTGGCCCAAATACTGTTGAAATCCATGCATATGTAAGACCTTCAGAAAGTTTTCAGAAAATGCATATTATAAAAAAACTAGAGAAGGGGGGTGCTATGGCACAGCAGGCTTATCTCTGCTTAGGGCCCCTACAACCCATATCAGGAGGCTGGTTCAAGTTCTAGCTGTTCTGCTTCTGATCCAGCTTCCTGCCAATTTTCCTCAGAGGCAGTAGATGGTGGCTCAAGTATTTTTTGATTCCTGCCACCCACAAGAGAGACCCAAATGGAATTCTTGGCTCATGGCTTAGGCCTGGTCCAGCCCTGGCAGTTCTGGGCTTTTGGGGGAGTGAACCAGCAGGTGGAAGATCTCTACTTCTCTCTCTCTCTCTCTCTCTCTCTCTCTGTCACTCTGCCTTTTGAATAAATAAGTAAGTGAGGGGCCAGCGCTGTGGCATAGCAGGTAAAATAGCCACCTGCAGTGCCGGCATCCCATATGGGTGCCAGTTCAAGTTCCAGCTGCTCCACTTCTGATCCAGCTCTCTGCCATGGCCTGGGAAAGCAGTAGAAGATGGCCCAAGTCCTTGGACCCCTGCACCCACATGGGAGACACAGAAGAAGCTCCTGGATCCTGGCTTTGGATCAGCACAGCTCCGGCCATTGTGGCCAGTTGGGGAGTGAACCAGTGGATAGAAGACCTCTCTCTACCTCTCCTCTTTCTGTGTAACTCTGACTTTCAAATAAATAATTAAATATTAAAAAAATGAATCTTAAAAAGAAAAAAAACTATGCATATATTTCAAAAATCTTTTCACCAAAGTAAACATATCTTTTAATTCCAGTTAACTTTTTGAAATCTCTCCATATTACTTGAATTTTACTATTTAGTTTAAATAGCATTAATATGAACACATTACTGAAGTGTCAATATCTTTGAATATCTTCTTGACTTGATGTAATGGGAATGGAAGATAAGGTAAGAAGTGAATATTTCAGACCTGAGTATAGCTTGATCCAAAAGAAGGAGTTAACATATTTGAACTACTCCAGGCCGTATGAAAGGAAGCAAAGCTTACTAATTAATTCTATGAAGCTACCGTACTCTTAATACCAGTATCTGATATAGAGATAACAGATGAAGATATGTAGCTGGTCCTTGTGATTTGTAGTTGTTGTGTTCTGTAAAGCTGTCACAAATTCTGAAGTAGCATTTAGAGAAGCACTGCTCCTTGGGAGAAGACAGGGCTTGATTTCTGTCAAGCTTCGGTCACAACGTTTTTGTCAACTGAGCAGTACCCAATCTCATTCTAGGTGTCTCTGTTTATAGACACTTCGCTTAAATTAGAGAGATTGCTGCTTCAGGAATGCTGACTTCACAGCCAACTCATGCCTGTAGCTCAGGGCTGATGGGGGCTTGTTTAACACTCAGCTATTCTGTGGAAGGCACAGCACGGTGAACAGTAGGAAATCGGATACTCACATTACTGGTGGTGGGGGGGGGATAAACCCTGTTCACATCCTTTTTATTATATAAATGATCAATACGGCAATATTTATTTGAATGTCAAATGCACACATCATAGGTATTCTAACCCTGTCAACAGTAATGGGAGGAACCCCTTCTCCATAAACAACAGCAGCACTGGACAAGAGTGGAATAGGAAAGTTCATGGAAAATGGAATTAACGGAAAAACCTGGGGCAGGCGTTGTGGCTCAGCAGGTTAAGCTAGTGGTTGAGACACCCGCATCATGTATTTGAATGCCTGAGTCTTGCCTCTCCTGCTGATGGCCCAGGTACTGCCACCCATGTGGGAGACCCAGATGGAGTTTCTGGTTCCCAGCTTCAGCCTGATCCAGCCCTGGCTATTGCAGGGAGTGAACCAGCAGACGGAAGATCTCTCCGTCTCTTTCCCTCTCTCTCTCTCTCTTTCTTCTGTCGCTCTGCCAATCAAATAAATAAATAAAACTTTTTTTAGGAGGATAAATGTATTTGGGTCCAACAAATTGTGAAACCATGCGTAGCTTTTTCATAATATGCCATTTTCAGCCTTTTTGAAGACCCCTTGGACCCACATCTGCTTGTCCACTGCAGTGTTGTTCGTAACAGAAAATGAATGGAATGCCCACCACCACACAGGGCAGCGTGTCCTCACTGTGGGGGAAGACGAACATCCACAGACTGTTTCCCGAGATACTGCCTTTAAGACGTGGTGAGATCCTGCTCTAGCCTCCTCTAGAAACTCCCCCAGCTTCACAGCACTGGCCAAGCTTCAGATAGGATAGTGTTACAGAAAAATTGTGTTTGTGATCTTGCATTTAGTAGCAAAACAGGTGTCTCTCTCTGGGGCCACCCACACGATCCTGCTTATGTACTTAGCGGGTTCACAGCTTCTCCCCCTGTCCCCCTGAGAGGCAGAGGAAATAGCATCATCCTTCTACCAAACCGTCTTGGGTTTCACCGGCCCCAGGATGCATTGTCCCAGACTCTTAGAAATACGATTACCTGGGTAGAAACACGTTAAAACGATTTTAAAAAAATGATTTAAGAAAACCCTTGGGTGGGTAGGTGGGGATAAAACGCCACAAAATGGGTTTTTCAATAACATCTTGAACTTATAACTCTGTGAAATATTGTCCTGGAGCCAATAATGAAACCCACATTGTACTCGTGGCCTTGATGTTGAGCGAGGCGGGGTCTGGCTGCTGTATTTACTGTCCTTGGGATCTGCGAGCCTCGTTAGGGCCCTCGTTCCTTTGTGTTTGAAGACAACTTCTGGAACCCCCAAGGCTTACGTGGTATGTCTCCTGGGAAGAATTGGCTTGGAAATCCAAATAGCGGGCTACATGTCCCAGGCCTGCTCTTGCTCTCTCTCTGTACAGACCACATAACTTCCTGTGGTCCCTAATTCTGGGCCTTCTCTCCCCAAAGTGAGTCGCTGTGAGTCCCCCAGACCCCGAATCCCTAAAAGCCGTCTAATGGAACAGCAGCTATAGGAGTGAGTAGCGGGGTAAGGGCCCGAAGGGAATTAGAAATCCTAGAAATCGCTGATTTCCAGCTGGTGGAAACTTCAAAGTGTTCCTCTTCTCTTTATACAATCCGCCCCCCTTGGCAGATGGAAAGCAAATAGAAATTCAAGAAAGGGAAACTGACTTTAGGCTTCGGGTGGTCGCTACGGGGAGGGGGTGGGGGTGGCACCCTGCCCCAAATGTCTTGGCGTGTGGTCTGTCAGCTTTTGCACCTGGGAGACTGGTAAAAATGCAGATTTCACAGAGAATCTGACTCAGAAGACAACCCAGAAGTCTGGATTGTGAAGGCTTCCAGGCAATTTGCATATTCTCTAAAAGGTAAGTGTAACCAAGGCATGGGGCCTAATCAATCTACACCAGGTACTCCACTTGGCGCCAATGAGGCGGAGCCGGCAGGTGCACCTGCAATTCTATTTTCTAAAGATTTATTAACTGATTTGAAAGCGTTACAGAGGGAGAGGGAGAGATACATAGAGAGATCTTCCATCTGCTTGTTCACTCTCTAGATGGCCACAACAGCCAGTACTGGGCCAAGCTGAAGCCAGGAGTTTGATTGGGTCTCCACGTGGGTGTCAGGGGCCCAAGCACTTGGGCCATCTTCTGCTGCTTTTCCTAGGCCATTAGAAGGCAGCTGGATTGGAAATTGAGCAGCTGGGACACGAACTGGTGCCCATATGGGATTCTAGCGTTGCAGCCAGCGGTTTTACTTGCTCCACCACAACGATGCCCCCCCCCCCCCCCCCCCGGCAATTCTTAAATTCTTAGACAGCTCAAGTTTGGGCTTTGAGCCTCAAGCCCAAGAGCTGGAAGAGAACAGCAGGAAGGACTGAGGTCCATACCGAGAAGTGGGTCTGATCTCTGGAATCCGACAGAAACTGGACCCTTCCCACAGACGCATGTGCACCCATAAACTTGTGCATGAATTTCTGAAGATATGTGTGTTCCTTGAGCTCAAATCCAAGAACAGCTGCTAGAACAGCGGGCGATCGGCATAGTGGTTAAGAGACCACTTAAGACACTTGCAGGTCGGAAGTACCCGGCTTTGAGTTCCGGCTCTGTTCCAGATCCCAGCTTCTGAGAAGGAGCAGCAGGTGCCAAGGAGTTGGATTCCTGTCACCTGTGTAGGGGACCTAGATTGAGTTCCTAGTTCCTGGCTTCGGTCTAGCCCACCCTCAGCATTGTGGTTACTCGAGGAATGATCCAGCAGACGGGAAATCTCTGTCCAGCTGCTGTTTTCTATCTCTCTGCCTTTCATACAACGAGAAGGAGATCCTACTAGAGAGGTCTTTTCTAGCTTACCTGATTCTGGGAACTTAGCAAAGGTGTATCCTAAGAGATCTGGGATTTAAAATAACTGGTCTTCAAGGGCACAGAAGCGACACACTTTATAAGATGCAGTGACAGTTCTACCAGGGTTCATTAATCTACTTTCTTGGGGCCGGCGCTGGGGCACAGTGCATAAAGTCCCAGCTTACAACATCGGTATCCCCTATGGGCACCAGTTTGTGTCCCGGCTGCTACTGGTCCAACTATCTGCTAAGGACCTGGGAAAAGTAATGGAAGGTAGACCAAGTATTTGGGCCCCTGCCACTCACATGGGAGACCTGGATGGAGTTCCTGGCTCCTGGCATCAGCCTGGCCCAGTGCTGGCTGTTTTGGCCATCTGAGGAGTGAACCAGCAGATGGAAGATTCTCTCTCTCTCTCTCGCTCACTCTCGCTCTCTCTCTCCCCCTTTCTCCCTTCCTCTCTATAACTCTTTTTTTTTAAATATTTATTTATTTACTTGAAAGGCAGAGTTACAGAGAGGCAGAGGTAGAGAGTGAGAAAGATAGGTCTTCCATCCAATAGTTCACTCCCAGGGTAGCTGCAACAGCCAGAGCTGTGCCGATCTGAAGACAGGAGCTTCTTCTGGGTCTCCCACATGGGTGCAGGGGCCCAAGGACTTGAGCCATCTTCTACTGCTTTCCCAGGCCATAGCGGAGAGCTGGATCAGAAGAGGAGCAGCCAGGACTAGCACCGGTGCCCATATGGGATGCTGGTGCTTCAGGTTAGGGCCTTAACCCGCTGCTCCACAGCGCCGGCCCCACTGATTTCTCATAGTTACCTCCCCTAAGAGGCCCGTCTGGAACCTTCTCCCCAAGACTTAGTGTGGGATACGTAGGAGCTTTAGCAGGGCTGCTGTGTGCATTCAGCCCCCCTAGCTCTGTGTGTCCTGAGTGCGTCAAGAAGCTGGAAAACTTCTCCTCTGCTGTTAGCAGAGATGGAGCAGAGTCCGCTCACCCCTGCTGGAACCGTGCACTTTCTTGTTCTTCTACAACTTGCCCCAGTGAATGACGAGATGTATAGTCCCTGGTAGGGTGGGCATTGTGGAGCAGCGGGGTAAGCCGCCACTCAGGACACCCTCGTTCCATATTGGAGCATGATGTCACCTCCAGCTACTTTGCTTCTATGCCAGCGTCTGCTAATGCCCCTGGGAAATCAGCAGGTGATGGCTCAAGTGCTTGGGCCCCTGCCACCCACATGGGAGACCCAGATGGAGTCCCTTCCTCCTGGCTTTGGGCTGGCCCAGCCCTGGCTGTTGCAGGCATTTGGGGAGTGAATCAGTAGATGGAAGATCTTTGTCACTCACCCTTGCTTGCTCTTGATGTCGTACTCTGCCTTTCACATGGATGAAAAAGAAACACTAAGAAATAAAGGGGGAGCATTTTTAGTCACTAGGGGCATATTCCAGACTCCTCTCAGAAAAAAACAGGCAGCAACCAGGCTTCCACAACTGACCAGCAGCTGCCTTTGAGCTGAAGTGTGGAAGTCATTGCCATTGTTTTCTACTAAGGTATACTTGTCTCGTCCATTTAGGGGGAAGGTGTGGTAGATGGATTATAAAAATGGTCCAATTCCCTACTCTCCCTGGCTCCACACCCTTTGCAGTGTGACCTGGAGGCAACATCTCCTCACAAAGAAATGGAGTGTGTTTTTCCATCCCTGACATTTGGGCCAAGCTTATGGTGAGCTTCAGTTAGTAGAATGTTCTAGAACAGCAACGTGCCAGTTCCGAGTCTTAGCCTAAAACAGCTTTGCGGTTGTCTGCTCTCATTCAGATCTCTGCTTGGCAACCATGCAAATGAGTCCAGGCCGTCCCGCTGGAGGGTGAGAGACCACACAGAGCTGGGACAGCTCAGCTCAGCTCAGCTCAGCCGGCCTCAGGGAGCCTGGCTACAATCAGTCAGGCCTGCCCCCATCAGCAGAATTGCCCAGATGCCCCCCTAGAACTTGTGAGCAACACACTTGCTGCCCTCTGCTACGGAGATGTTGTGAGAGTGAGCAAGGGATGTGGAGGAGTGGGAGGCTCCATAGCAAAATGAACCTGCTGGACACAGGAATGATTTTCTCTTCCTGTTGGGATTGGATGACAGGATGAGAACACAGAAGAAAGGAAGTGGCTTAGCTGATTTTAATATGCCCCTAGATTGGTTAATGATCACATAGTGCCTCATAGTGGTTATGTAGTCCACTATAGTTCACACATACGATAGTGTCAGGTCAAATGAAATAAAACCTTTTAAGCCATGGGTGCTAACAGGCTTGTTGGAAGGGCAGATAGAGGATAGAGTAAGGGTGACAAAATACCGAGGACTGGCCAAATCCTAAGCCCTTGAGCTGTTGCACATAGATGCACCATTCCATCTTCAAGAGATGTGTCCAAAGGGGGCAGGAGGGCTCTATGAACCGGCTTTTGGTTCTTGAGAGATTCCTTCATGGGAGCCAGAGCTTAGCATGATGCAGGGATATTGTGAGTGCCCAACTGATTTTATTCTTTTAGTTTTTATTTATTTGACAGAGAGAGAGAGAGAGAGAGAGAGAGAGAGAGAGAGAGGGAGAGATGGGTAAAGAGATAAAGAGACAGAGCAAGAGACCTTCCATCTACTTCCATCATTCCCCAGATGCCCACAACAGCTAGGGCTGGGCCGTACTGAAGCCAGGAGCTGGAAACTAGTCTAAATGTCCCGCAAGGGTGGCAGGAATCCAAGCACTTGGGCCATCACCTGCTGCTTCCTGGGGTGTGCATCAGCAGGCAACTGGAATCGGTAGCAGAGCCTGGGCTCGAACCTAGCCACTTGATATGGGATGCAGGCGTGCAGGCGTCCCAACTGGCAGCTTAGCCACTGCACCAAAAGCCCAGCACGACAAGTGCCCATTTCTTTATGAGGACTGGCTTTCTAGGTAGTCCTTAGAAAGCTTGAGGTGTGTTGGGTTCTGAAATGATGGAAAATCTAGCAAAGGCTCATCTATTTTCTTCCACTAAGAGCAATTCCAAAAGCAATTCAACTTCTTTAGCACTAGACTGTTGTGGGTCTGAAAAGTGGGGTGCAATTCCATCAAGTCAGCCTTCCTTCAAGTGCCTTCATGCAAAACCATGGCAGGGTACTCTCAGGCAAGGCCACAGACCTCCATACCCAGCCACAGTCCTTCCATTCCAGCTAACTGCATGCAAATCCAGAAGTCACCTCCTCCTCTCTCTGCGTGCCACCTCCCATCTTGTTTTGGCTTCCAGAGAAACAAGGAACACCCACCATCCTAGGTGGTTCTTTGGTGGTGCTGCAACAAAATGCCCAAGGCAACTGATTTATAAAGAAGAAAGGCCTAGTTAGCACACAGTTCTGCAGGTTCAAGTCCAAGATCGGTTGGCCCCATTGGTTTGGCCTCTGATTGACGGTGGAGGAAGCCAGTGGTGGAGTGCGGGCAGAGGATCACATGGTGACCCAGGAAACAGGGGGGCACAGTGCCCAATCTCAGGCTTTCGTGGCAATCTTGTCCCAAGAACTCGCTGCCCAGGGCACGTCCCCATTGTCCTAGGACCGCCCAGTCAGTACCACCTCTGGACACCGTAAATGGATTAAGTTTCCACAAGTCCCGTATGAATTCTGGGGCCAAACCTTTAACACATGGGCCTGTGGGAGATAGTCAACATCTAAACTATTATCTAAGTCATAGCACCTGCCCCATGCTGTCGACCTCTGCTTGGGTTGCCTTGAGTAATTTGACTTATAACACATTTCTTTTATATTCAGGGTGCTTCATGCTTTTAAGGTGCTTTTGGTTAAAGAATTATTTAATTTATTTGAAAGAGTTACAGAGAGAGGTAGAGACAGAGAGAGGTCTTTCATTCTGCTGGTTCACTCCCCAAATGACCACAACAGCCAGCCAGCGCTGAGCTGATCTGAAGTCAGGAGCCAGGAACTTATTCCAGATCTCCCACACAGGTGCAGGGGCCCAAGGACTTGTGCCATCTTCTACTGCTTTCCCAGTCCATAGAAGAGAGCTGGATCGGAAGTAGAGCAGCTGGGACTCGAACCAGCACCCATATGGGATGCCGGCATTATAGGCTGGGGCTTTAACCCGCTATGCCAAAGCACCAGCCCCTTAAAGTGCTTTCAACACCTTATCTCATTTTATCTTAAATATAAAAATGATTAGAGGGGGGAACATTTGGCCTAGCATTTATGACACCGATTAAGATACCCGTATCCTACATCAGAGTGCCTGGATTCAATGCCCACCTCCGACTCCTGGCTCTAGCCCCCGGCTAATGCAGACCCTAGGATGCACTGGGCCAGCGGTGATGGCCCAAGTATTTGGGTCCCTGCCACCCCCATGGGGGACCCTGATGGAGTTCCCAGCTCCTGGCTGCAGCCTAGTTCAGCCCCAGTGGGTGCAGGCATTTGGGGAGTGAATCAGTAATGGGAGCTGTCTCTGTGTCTGAAGTGCCAGGGAGCTATGGTCTGACCGGAGTGACTCCATTGTCTCTGGATGGCCTCTAGTCACTCCGTGGGTCCCTGAATGTCCTCTATCTTTTCCAACCAGCCCCAGAACTATTATCTACTCAAAAACTAATCTTGTAAGAATCTCATCTGTAGGGAAAATGTGTTTGATGCCCCCTGGGATAAGCGTGACCTTGCTTGTTCTAGCTTCTGTAACGAATGCTTGGCTTTGTAACTAACTCCCAACAAGATGCGGGTTTTGCCTTTATAAGCTTGCCCCTGAGCTCAACCGAGGCTGCATGACTTGGAGAGCACATTGCCCTGTGCAGCCGCCGGCTAACCGCCGGCTTCCAGAAATAAGGACTCCATAATTCGGCCGAGACTTCAGCATCTTACGGAACTCACTGTTCCGAATGTAACGTGTCTATCTTTCTTCTCCTCAAATGCATTTGTAGGAAACAATTTTATTGTATAGACACAGACAACTATGCTCACAAACTGAGGGGTGACCCTTGGAGTCTGGTGAGCTAATCTTGGACCTGAGTCGTGCATGACCCAGCAGACTGGCCACTGGCTCCTGCAGGGCCGACTCAGCTCATGGACTCCGTAGCATTGCTGTAAGGTTGAAAGGACGCGGTGGAAAGCATCAAGATCTCCTGGGCGTGGCCCTGTTACTCTGCTAATTAGAAGCTTTCCGTGCGGGTGCCTCGTCCTGGAGTGGGAACAGAAGAGAAGGGGAAAAGTTTCTGTGTGGTGCTGCCGACTCTAACCACACGCATCCTGTTCCTCTGGGTGCGATCTCATAGCCCTATTTTCTGTGAGCAGCTTCAGGAAGTGCCAGGACTATTGATCACCTCCAATGTCAAGGCTATCACGAGGTCCTTTTCCTTTGTGCTGTGAGCCGTGTGAATAATTGCAGGCGCGTTTATACACATATCTTTGTTGTGCCGGCAAAGTTCTCAATGCCGTTGAAATGGTTTGTGAATGTCTGGTCTCAATCCCCTCCAGATGTACCAAGCACCCCTACTGTAAGTCAGATTCTCTTTCTTTTTGTTTTGTTTGCTACTATTTGGTTTAAATGTGCCAAGTGTTTTGGATTATACAAAAAAAAAGATGACTATAGGAGAGGTTTGTTCTCTCTTGCATGTCCCCTGCTTCTCCCAGTGAACTCTTTTTCAATGCAAGAAGTCAGAAGCTTCCTGTGTTATTCTTTGGGTTTGTCCTTGCAACATTCAAGCCTTTGTCTGGGCTGAAAGAAGCTTCTAGGAGGCTCCCTCCAGACGGGCCGCCAGCTTTCACAGTCTCCCCTTCCAAGTGAAGAAATAAATTAAAGCTGACACTCGGAGTGTGTGTGCGCCTGCTGCCTGTAGGCTGGTGCTCTCATGAGCTTATTTATTTTTGCTCCGTTGCAAAAAGATTTATGACCCCAAATTATGAATTCTGACACTCTCGTGCTACATGGATGCACTCAGATTGGCTTTTTTCATTTTCTGATGGCTTTGAAAAGCTTTTCTTTTTAGCCCTCAGCCCTCAAGGGCAACAAGGGTCCCTTTTGAAAGAGGATCTGGCCAATGACACCTCCCACAAAGGTTGAGCTTTGCAGGGGCCTGGGGATTGATGGATGGATAGGAACCTTGGCCGCTGCCTTATTGACTTTTTCTTGGCCCCTTTCTCTTCCAGAGAATTGAAGCGAGTGTCTAAAAATGTGCTTCTAAATCAAAGCTGGCAAGCAGAGTGTCAGCCTGGAAGTAACCTTTTCAAGACATTGCGCAGAGAGAAGAGCACTCCGTTATTCGCAGTTTAGAACAAGATAACAGTTGATGGCTGATTTGGCTGGGATGGTGACACTGGCTCAGCAAGTGAGAAATTGCATTGATTTTGCAAAACAGAAGAAGTGACATGAGTTTCAAGGGCGACTCGCCCAGAGGACTTGTTTTCTCCTGCAAATGCACAGTTCACAGCAGTGCTTCATAATGAAGCGGAAAAGAAGAGAAGTCAGTTTGATGGGAGCAGTAGTTAGAGACCTTGGAAGTGACCCGGGGTCTGAGTGTCCTGTGGGAGACACAGCCGGGCATCCTGGAGACACGTGTGAGATGAAGAAGCATCAGCTATAAATATAAGTCTATTTTCGGACCTGGGCAAAAAGATTTTTGCTTCCTGACTCCCTTTCTCAGGTCCAGCCTCTATTCTGCACCTCTGTGGCTTGGGGAAGTGGTAAGGAAGAACCTGGAACCTGGCCTGTAACACCAGAGAGCAGGTGCACTCAGGTGAGGCAGCAATGTGCTGGGGCCACTATGACTTCTTGGAGAGATGGATTTTTATTTTTTTCTCTTGAAAGATTTATTTATTTATTTGAAAGGGGAAGAGAGAGAGAGAGAGAGAGAGAGAGAGAGAGAGAGAGAGAGAAACATATTACATCTTGTGGTTCACTCCCCTGATAGCGCAACGGCCAGAGCTGAGCTGATCTGAAGCCAGGAGCCAGGAGCTTCTTCTGGGTCTCCCACATGGGTGCAGGGGCCCAAGCTTGCTTTGGGGTCCCATCTTCTACTGCTTTCCCAGGTGCATTATCAGACAGCTGGATTGGAAATGGAGCAGCCAGGACTCGAACTGGCACATATATGGGATGCTTGCATTGCAGGCAGCAGCTTTACCCACTACGCCACAATTCCGGCCCTGGAAACTTCTTCTCTGAGCAATGTTTAATTGATACTCTATTATCTATTCACCATGATGTGCAATAGATCTTAAAAAGGGGGGGGGGGGGGAGCGGCGCCATGGCTCACTTGGCTAATCCTCTGCCTGAGGTGCCGGCATCACATATGGGCATCGGGTTCTAGTCCTGGCTGCTCCTCTTCCAGTCCAGCTCTCTGCTGTGGCCCGGGAAGGCAGTGGAGGATGGCCCAAGTGCTTGGGCCCTGCACCCACATGGGAGACCAGGAGGAAGTACCTGGCTCCTGGCTTTGGATCAGTGCAGTACCAGTCATAGCAGCCATTTGAGGAGTGAACCAACGGAAGGAAGACCTTTCTCTCTCTCTCTCTCTCTCTCTCTCTCTCTCTCTCTAACTCTACCTGTCAAATAATAATAATAATAAAACAAGTGTCTGTTTACACACTGATTTCACATCTTTTGGGTTGCTGAGTGGGTGTTGAGGTGCAGCAGGACACCAAGCCATTTGAGATGGTCACATCCCATATCCAAGTGCCAGTTCAAGGTCTAGCTACTTCACTTCTGGTCTAGCTTCCTGCTAATGAACACCCAGAGAGGCAGCAGATAATGGCTTGAGATCTTGGGTCCCTACCATCCACATGGGAGACCCAGATATAGAGTTCTGGGCTCCTGGTTTTGGTCTAGCCCAGCCCTGGATGTTGCAAGCCCTTGGGGAATGATTCAGCAGATGGAAGATATATATTCTTTCTCTCTCTCCCCATATCACACACATTCCTCTTTGTTGACCTACCTTTCAAGTAGACAAAAATAACAAAATATATGTATATATATATATTTTTAAAAAGTAGGATTGCTGGATCAAATGGTAGTGTGTTTTCTGTTGTTGTTATTTATTGAGGACCCCCCATACCATTTTCCATAATGGCTCTACTGTTTACATTCCCACAAGCAGTGTGCATGAGGACCAAGACTGTTATTGCTTATCTCTTTGATAATCACCATTCTGATGGGTGTGAGGTGATATTGTGGTTTTAACTTCCATTTCCCTGGTGATCAGTGCTATTGAACATTTTTTCATAGATGCTTAGCCATCTGTATGTCTTCTTTTTGAGAATCATCTATTCAGGTCCCTTGTCTATTTTTAAAGGAGATTTAAAAATTTTTTTTTTTTTTTTGCTACTGAGCTGTTTGAGCTCCCTGTATGTTTTGGATAGTCCCCCCTCATTGGATGCTATATGGCTGATAGGTTCCTTCTCACGATGGCAACGGTCTCTGCATGCTGTCCACTCCTTCGCTACAGATCCTCGGGGCCTGCCTTCCTTTCTCAGAGCATGGTCCTTTGAAAGCCATAAACTGGAGTGGAGCCTGCAGATGGCGGAACCGCTTGAGGTCTTGGTGGTGCCCCCACACTCAGAGAAACACTATCATCTTGACCTTACTGCTGGGGCCTTGCTACTGCGTGGGGCGGGGGCGTTGTCTTTGGAGCTGAGTCTACACCAGAGTGAGCAAAGCACCTAGGAGGCTGCTCCTGCCCTCCAACCTGCACATTTCAAGGGAAGGACTTTCTGTTCTGAATCACAGAGGGAGAGAGAGAGAGAGAGAGAAAGTGCACAAGCCACTAGGATCAGTTAGAAACTACCCCTTCTCTGGACCATGCTGAGCTGCTAGGACTTGGGCAAAGGGGAGTCAGGGGCGCGCAGGCCAAGATTTCTTGAGTTTGTTTTGCAGTGTCACTCCAGGAAAGCTGATCTTGCAACTTTGCACTCAGAGTGAGCCGGGATACCAGCAAACCAATGAAAAAAAGATGCAAGAAACCAGTCTGAGCCAGCGATCGATCCAAACACACAGTGTATAAAGACGCACACTGCAAGCAAGAAGAGGCCTGGTGCTCCCCTCCGTCTAATCCAGGCCACTCCCCTAAGCCTTGCTTTTAAAGCCCTGCTTCTCAGACAGGCAGTTTCTTGAGGAAACTCCACCTTCCTGTGGTCTCCTTGGCTTGTTGGCATTGTAAGCAGCAGCTTAACAGGCCGCGCCACAATGCCGGCCCCAAAAGCCTGTGAATTTCAACAAGAGCTGAAAATAAAGTTGATGTTGATCTGAAAAACACAAATTTTCAGGCCAAAGGGTCAGACTTAAGACACCTGCATCCCATATTGCAGTGCTGGGGTTCAAGTCCCGGCCCCTCTGCTTCTGATCTGGTTTCTTGCTAATGCATACTTGATAGCAGGCAGCAGGTGATGGCTCAAGTACTTGGGTTTCAGCCAACCACATGGGAGACCTGGATTGAGTTCTAGGCACCTGGCTTTGACCTGCCCTAGCCTGGCTATTGCAGGCCTTTAAGGAGTGAACTAGCAGATGGAAGACGAATCTTTAACTGTCCATCTCTCTGCTTTTCAAATAAATAAATACAAGTAAATGAAAAAAAAAAAAAAGATTTTCAGGGTCAGAGAGAGGGGCCGGCCCACATTGCAGTGTAGCAGGTAAAGCCGCTGCCTGCAATGCCTGCATCCTATTTGGTCATTGGTTCAAGTCTCGGCTGCTCCACTTCCAATCCAGCTCCCTGCTAATGGCCCAGGAAAAGAAGTGAAAGATGTCCCAAGTGTTTGGGTCCTTACTACCATGTGGGAGACCCAGATGAAGCTCCTGACTCCAATCTGGCCATCTGGGGAGTGAACCAAAGGATGGAAGATCTCTCTCTGTCTCTTCTTTCTCTGTAACTCTGCCTTTCAAATAAATAAATCCTTAAAAAGAAAATAAAAAAGAAATCACAATAGAGAGCCCTCAGCCATGTCTTCCTGAGACATTCTTATATATAAAGATCAGTCTTTGCTTTAGGTAAATATTGAAATGGAAATAAAAACACTTCCAAGGAAACAATGGGGTTTGGGCCATGCAGTCCTTTTAGACAGATGGATGTGGTTTTCACGTTGTTTTTCACCTCTTTGACCTGAAATCCTACTTAACATCTTGCAGGATAAAGAATCTTTTTGGTGTTGGTTATGTAAGGGCTTGTGAAGAATTCAGCATTTATTGTATCAAGAGATGTATTTGATCTAATAGGACAAGAAAACAAAGAGGCTTTAAAAAGTGCACAAGAAATTTGCATTATCTTTTCTGAAACCCTTTCATATTTTCTTTCCCTTCCAGTTTCTGCAGGTTCTGAGACTCTGAGTTCAGCATGACGAGGAGTCTGGTGTTTGTGGGTTTGCTGGTTTAGCAGTGGTATCTCAATTCAAGACAAAGTCCTGTGAGGAGCCTTCAAAAGGTTGGTGGGAAAATGCATATTATGAAAAAAGCAGGTGTGGATTTCAAAATTTTTTTCCCACCAAAATAAACTTACCTTTTAATTCCATTTTCCAGAACTTTCTGAAATACCCTCGCATTCGAAACTTTCGAAATCCCATGGGGGTGGCAGAGCCCAAGTACCCAGGCCATTTTCTGCTGCTTTTCCAGGTCCATTAGCAGGAAGCTGGATCAGGAGTGGAGCAGGCGCCAGCACTGTGGCCTAGTGGGTAGAGCCACCACCTACAGTGTCAGCATCCAATATGGGCGCCGGTTCAAGTCCCTGTTGCTCCACTTCTGATCCAGCTCTTTGCTATGGCCTGGGAAAGCAGTAGAAGACGGCCCGGTCCTTGGGTCCCTGCACCCATGTGGGAGACCCAGAAGAAGCTCCTGGCTTCTGGCTTCAGATCGGAGCAGCTCCAGCTGTTTCGGCCAACTGGTGGTGAACCAGTGGATGGAAGACCCCTCGCTCTCTGCCTCTCCTTCTCTCTCTTTGTAACACTTTCAAATAAATAAACAAATCTTTTAAAAAAAAGAAAAAGTGGAGCTGCCAAGACTCAAACCAGCACCCACAAGGAATGTCTTAACCCACAATAGCACAATGCTGTCTCCAAACCTGGGCATTTTTGAACTTGATTTCAAGGTGTCTCACATGTTAGATTTCTCAATGAAATTTTTAAAAATATTTATTTATTTTGTTGACTTGACCGGCAGGAAAACAGAGAGAGACAGAGATCTACCATCCACCAGTTCATTCCCTACACGCCCATAGTAGTCAGATCTGGGCCAGACTGAATCCAGGAGCCTGGAATTCCACAATGGCAGAAGGGATCCAAGGGCTTGAACCTGCTGCCTCCTAGGGTGTGCATTAGTGGGAAGCTAGAATCAGGAATAAAGTGGGGACTGGGATCCAGGCTCTGTTACGGGACGCAAGTGTCCCAAGCGGGGTTTTAACCACTGCCTCAAACACAGCCCCTGCTTCCTGCTGGGTGTGTTCTCGGTGGTTCACGTGTTGCTCCCTGGAAGTGTCACCAATTCCACTGATTTTATAGCCAAAGATTCATTTCAGTGGGTGACAGAAACCTCCACTTGGTTGGCGACACATTCCCCCAGACACCTGAATCTTTTTGAAGACCAAGCCGAGAAGTCTGCTCCAGTGTTTCCGTGTGATGGTTGCCAAGGGCAGGTGGGCCAGCCCATGCGTTGTCCTCTTAGCAGACCAGGAAGTAGGAAGGTCAAGGATAGCATTCATTTCAACAGAGGCCATCCAGCACTGGCTCTACCCGCTTGCGGATTATGTAAGCAAATGGAGCTGTCTGCAGGTCATTGTTGAGAACCGGACGAGAAAACTGAACTGATCTCGGGCTGTTTGCATTTAGGATGTTATTTGCAAGCCTCAGAGTCGGGGTCTGGTGGATGGAGTTGGAGCCAAGCTATACCGTGAGCTTACGTCAGCCTCTCTGATATTTGCAAGGGCAAGGCAGTGGTGAGCACAAAGCACAGGAGAGACAGGCAAAGAAGGCTTGTCTCGGAATCTGCCCGATCCATCCCTCCCCTGTTTGTCTCTCGGCTCTCATCTCTCTCTCTCTCTCAGTCTGCAAGTGGAGCAGGCGGAAGCAGACGCCTGGCCAAACTGGTAGCCACCTCCACCGCGCTGGAGTGAGGGCCTCTGGACTTAGGCGGCCATTTTCCCTTGGATCATGGATGTCCAAAGTCACATTCTATTAGCGGAGCCGCACATGCGAAACCATAACCATAAACCCAGAAATGTGCTGCAGAATTTTCTCCAGCTCTCTTAACGAGCTTTGCAAAGCTCCTCTGTCAAGGAGAGCAGGGAACGTGTAATTTCAAACACATTTTTAATAGTTGCTCTTGGCTCCCTCCAGAGAGGCAGGAGGCATGCTGACGCGGCTCTCGGAGAGGCAGCGGCTTTACAAGGCTAACGCGAAACACTTCTCCCAGCTGCTGGTAGCGCTTGGAGCGCACCGGGGAACTGCCTGGGAAGCTGGGGCCCATCCCGCACCAAGCAGCACGCCAGCGCAGCCAGGGTGGCTCCTGGCAAGGACACACGGAGACAGCAGCCTCCAGGCTCCCTGTGCAAGTCACTCCCAGGTGCCTCCCAGTCTTTCAAACACCCTTTTACCTCCCATAGCCAAGCAGAGTTTTGAAAAGCAGAGGTAAGAGGCAGCAAGAGTGGAAATGGTGGCAGGTGCCAGATCACCAAGGGGCACCAGACAGAAGACCTGGGACTCTTGGTTCTGGGCTGCGGAAGCTGAGAGATAACCTGGAAAGCCCAATGTTGTAGACAAAGAAGAGGAGGACAAGGCCTGGAGCCATGAGAGGCAGCAAGAATGTGACTCCCAGGCTCCTCCCTCTCAATAACTAACCGCTCCCCCCCCCCCAAAAAAAAAAAAAAAAAAAAAAAACCTCATCCAGAAAGACACGAGAAACTGGCCACAATGGTACACTCAAGACAAAAACAGCCACAGGAAACAAGGACTCCAGGGCCCGACATTATGGCACACTGGGTTAAGTCACTACCTGCAACACCAGCGTCCTGTATTGGAGCTCCTGGCTGCTCCACTTCCGATCCAGCGCCCTGCTAATGCACCTGGGAGAGCAGTGGAAGATGGCCCAAGTGCTTGTGTCCTTGCACCCACGTGGGAGACCCAGGTGGTTCCAGGATCGCGACTTCCGCCTGCCCCACCGGGGCCACTGTGGTCATTTCGGGAGTGAACCAGCAGATGGAAAACCTCTCATTCTTTCTCTGTTGCTCCTCCTTCCAGTGGCCTGGCCTCTCAAATAAATACAATAAACCTTTTTATTTTTAAAAAGTAAGGACTCTACACTCTCCTACCTCTCTCTATGTTCTCTTTGTAAGTATTGACCACATTTTCTTAATCAAAAATGAAAACTTATGGTAAGATAGCAGGTCAGCATTTTTGAAATTAGGACTATTTTGGGGGCCGGTGCAGTGGTACACTGGGTTAATCCCCCGCCTGTGACGCCAGCATCCCATATGGGCGCCGGTTCTAGTCCTGGCTGCTCTTCTTCCAGTCCAGCTCTCTGCTGTGGCCCGGGAGTGCAGTGGAGGATGGCCCAGGTGCTTGGGCCCTGCACCCACATGGGGGACCAGGAGGAAGCACCTGGCTCCTGCCTTCGGATTGGCATAGCTCCGGCTGTGGGGGCCATTTGAGGAGTGAACCAACCAAAGGAAACTCTTTCTCTCTGTCTCTCTCTCTCTCACTGTCTGTAACGCTTAAAAAAAAAAACAAGAGAAATTAGGAAATGTTGCTTTCATTGAAAATAAATGTTCTATTTTGTATCCAATAATGACCACGCAGGAGTTGCTTCCTCCTGATCAATTTCAGTGTATTATCTATTTGTAAGGAAGGGACGAACTGGGGATCATTGAAGCAGGGCACCAGAAAAGACTCGTGTCCCATATCAGAGCGCAGGTTCAAGACCCAGCTCCTCCACTTCCTGTCTAGCTCCCTCCTAATACATCCTGGGGGGGGGGGGGCGGTAGGTTATGGCTCAAGGATTTGGGCCCCCTGCCACCCACATGGGAAACTCAGATTGAGTTCCAGGCTCCTGACTGAGCCTGGCTCAACCCTGGCTATTGTGGGCATTTGGAGAGTGAACCAGTGGATGGATTCTGTCTCTGTCGCTTTGATTCTCTCTCTCTGCCTTTCAAGTAAAACGAACAATAAATGAATACACATTTCAAGAAAAAAAAAATACTAAAGAGCATCACTTGCACACCCCTCTTGTCTGACAGCTAAGGACACGGTCTCAACACAATGACAAAAACCTGTGTCGGAGAAACACATGAGCCAGCTCTGCCAGGAGGGTCACAGCTGGAGCTGTGACCCTCCTCCATCCCAGTTTCCAGCCCAAGACAATCTGTGGTTTGCTGCTCTTTGGGTCCCTAACCTGCAGCAGGGCTGCAGCCCACGTGGGCTGCTGGGTAACGAAAACACCCAATGGAGTCTGGCTTGGGGACAAGTGGGCCAGCCGTGGTACAGTCCCATTTGCCTCCCGGGAGCCCCGAGTTCGTCCTCCCAGACGGCTCTAGGTCATCTGTTTCTTCCCTGACAAAAACATCTGGTTGTGTCAGAGTGAAATTTGCATGCTTTTCCAGCTCTTGCAGGAATGTTGAAAAGCTGTTCTGAAAAACACAGCCCCTCCGGTGCCAAACCAGTTGGGCTGGAATGAGCAACTGTTGTTATAAATCTCCACGCTGCCTTCTTGCACAGCCCTGGAAGGTACGGAATAGGCTGTCCCATGAGCCCAGCCAGACAGCTTGAACCAGAGCTGGGCGGAGGAGCCCAGCGCCTCGGAGCGTGGACGCGCCGCCGCTGCCGCCGCCACCGGCGCGATTTCTCCTTCCAGACCCGCTCCGGGGCTGCTGGCGAGAGGACAGCGCCTCGGGCTTCTCTGTGTCCACAACAAATTCTTTTGTGGCCTTAAGTGGAAAAATATTTTATGACATGGCAGAGCCAACTGCTTGTCCTGCGAGTGATTCACAGAGAAAACTTGAGAGACCTAATGATGCCTCCTTGCCAAGATCCGGGGAGTGAAACGGATTAAAAAAAAAAAAAAGGTGACCTAGCATGAAAAGACTCAGGGAGATTTAGGGGTCATTGAAGCTGCTGGGGCAGCTCGGCACCCCCGAAACTCCCATCGGTGGATTCTGTAACTCCCTTAGCTGCGGTCCCATGTCTCAAACCCGTTACTCGAGTCTCTTGGTGCAGACTGAAATGTCTCCCCAAGGTCGCACGAAATGCCCTGTCTGATCAGGGTTTGTGCTAGCTTGTTCTCCTCCAGCCACTCTTCCCTGGGAACATGCACTCCTGTCAGCCACGCTCCCAGGGCATTGGAGAAGTCAGTGCTATAATTTCCTGCTGCGTAAATGTGTGCGCAGATGACTTTGATCTGGCCGGCTGAGAGCTCACTGCTAACGGGGCAGCTGGCGTTTTCGTACGAAGTTCTTCATCGGCCATGACTGTCTCCCCATATTTCTTGATCATTCCTTTCGCTACAACTTTTTGATAGGCAATCCTTCAAATGGGAAGACAGCACCCACCTAGTGTGTTTAATCCCAGTTCGTCTTAGTCCTTCTGTCTTTTCCCTGTGAATGTATTCCAACCTGAGTCTCCTCCATCTTATTCTGAGATTTCCTCTGGAGACTAAAGGTACCTTTGTATCTCTCTTGTGGACGTTCATGCTGTCTCCTTTAGCCAGTCTACGCTAGGATTGTCAGCAGCATTTTGACGATGGAGTTGTGTTTTGTAGTCCTGGCTATAATTTATTCACCAGTTTCTTTTTTTTCTTTTTTCTTTTTGATAGGCAGAGTGGACAGTGAGAGAGAGAGAGAGAGACAGAGAGGAAGGTCTTCCTTTTCCGTTGGTTCACCCCCCAATGGCCGCTGAGGCTGGCGCGCTGCAGCCGGCGCACTGTGCTGATCCGAAGCCAGGAGCCAGTTGCCTCCCCTGGTCTCCCATGCAGGTGCAGGGCCCAAGCACTTGGGCCATCCTCTACTGCACTCCCGGGCCACGGCAGAGAGCTGGACTGGAAGAGGAGCTACTGGGACAGAATCTGGCGCCCTGGCCAGGACTAGAACTTGGGGTGCTGGCGCCGCAGGTGGAGGACTAGCCTATTGAGCCACGGAGCCTGGCCACCAGTTTCTTTTCTTTTCTTTTTTTTTTTTTAAAGATGCTTATTTATTTATTTGAAAGTCAGAAATACAGAAAGAGAAGGGGAGAGAAAGAGAGAGAGATTCCATCTGCTGGTTCATTCCCCAAATGGCTGCGATGGCCAAGGCTGGGCCAAGATGCAGCCAGGAGCCAGGAGTTTCTTCTGGGTCTCCCATGTGGGTGCAGGGGCCCAGGGACTTGGGCCATCTTCTGCTGCTTTCCCAGGCACATTAGCAGGGAGCTGGACCGGAAGAGGAGCAGCCGGGACTTGAACCAGCACCCATATGGGATGCTGGCGCTGCAGGTGGAGATTTAGCCTTCTGTGCCACAGCGCCGGCCTCTATGCACGCATTTCAAACCCAGCATGCATTCCGCCATGGTTTCTGTGGAAGTGTTGTTGGCTATTTTGTCACGTATTTTGCTGAAATCATTGTCCTCCGAGCCCACTTCACTTTCCTCGTCTGTCAACCTGGAGATGCTGTGAAAACCGGAACTAAACCTAAATGCGGAACAGCATATGAGGCTTCTTCAGAAAGTTAGTGGAGAGTGCATATCATAGAAGAAATGTGGGTAGATTTCAAAATGTTTTTGCAGCAAACTAAACTTTTATTTTTGTCAAAGATTTTATTTATTTATTTGAGAGAGGTAAAGTTACAGACAGAGAGAACCATCCGCTGGTTCACTCCCCAAATGGCCACAACAGCAGGAGCTGGGCCGATCCAAGGCCAGGAGCCAGAAGCTTCTTCCAGGTCTCCCACACTGGTGCAGGGGCCCAAGCATTTGGGCCATCCTCCACTGCTTTCTGAGGCCATAGCAGGGAGCTGGATCGGAAGTGGAGCAGCCGGGACTTGAACAAGTGCCCATATGGGATGCCAGTATCACAGGCTGTGGCTTAGCCCACTACACCACAGCGCCAGCCCTTAAACTTTCCTTTTTTTTAAAGAGTGACTTATTTACTATTTTAAGGGCAGAGTGATCAGGAGAGAGGGACACACACACACACACACAGAGAGAGAATCCTCCATCTACTGGTTTACCTCAGATATAGGAAGTAAACTCATTCAGCAGTGGCTCAACCTGCCGCACCATAACACCCATGCTGTAAACTTATCTTTCAATCCCATTTTTCAATGACCTTATTATAATTATTATTATTATTATTACTCAGTAGGCAGAGAGACAGACAGACAGAACTCCCATCCAGATAATCACTTCCCAAATGCCTACACTGGCCAGGGTTGGACCTGGCCAAAACCAGGAGGTGGGAACTGAATCCAGGTCTCCTCGTGGGTGGCAGGTGCTTCAGCCCTCACTGCTGCCTCCCAGGATCTGCATTAGCAGGGAGTCAGAGCCGAGCTGGAGCCAGGCATCGAGACCAGGCACTGCGTTGTAGGATGTGGGCCTCTTAGCTGGCGTCCTGAGACTGGGCCAAACACCTGCCCCTCCATGGATTCCTGACTTTGGGAATCTGTAGTGGCAGTGCAGACTTCTCATGAACCTGCTTTTTTAAAAGATTTATTTATTTATTTGAATTTTGGAGTTACACAGGAAGATATGGAAAGAGAGAGAGACTGAGAGAGAGAGAGAGAGAAAGAGATATCTTTCATCTGCTGGCTCACTCCCCCAAATGACCACAACAGTCAATGCTAGGCCAGGCCAAAGGAGCTTCATCTGGGTCTCCAAATTCAGTGTAGGAACCCAGACACTTGGGCCATCTTCCACTGCTCTCCTGGGTGCATTATCAGGGAGCTGGATTGGAAGTGGTGCAGTCAGGACTGGAACCAATGCCCATACGGGATGCTGGTATCATGGCAACTTTATCTGCTAAGCCACAATGCCAATCCCTGGGTATCAACATGTATTTTGTTGATCATCAAATAATTCATCTGACTCATTCCCTTAGATGCTACAAATTGCCCTCTAAGATAACATCTGCATTTTATTTTCTAGATTGATTCATTTAATCATTCAGAAGGCAGAGCGACAAGAGAGAGCAAGAAACAGTGAGAGGGAGGGGAGAGAGAGAGAGAGAGAGCCCATCTGTTGGTTCATTCCCCAGATGATCTGTCAGTTCTGGGCCAGGAGCAGGGGCCCAACACGGGGACCTTTATCTGCTGCTTTCCCAGGTGCATTAGCAGGGAGCTAGATTGAAAGGGGAGCAGCTGGGCCTCAAACTGGCACCATATGAGATAGTGGCATTGTAGGTGGTGCCATAACCTGCTGCACCACAGCACTGGCCCCAGCACTCACATTTTAATGGCGGTTTTCTGGGCTTTGACTCAGAAGAGTGAATCAGGGTTAAATGTGGTATTGGCAGCTGCTACTGTTATCACATCTGCTGGGGACTACTGGTTTTGGAAAACAGTCCCTTCTTTCTCCGCACATTTAGTTGTTTGTGACACCAAACTGTACACCTTCAGTCAAGCCCAACACCCCAACATGGACAGACATGGGCACACCTGTTACACATGGAATCTCCCTCTTTTCCAAGCCAGGCTTCTTTTTTTGTTTGTTTAAAGATTTATTTATTTATTTGAAAGAGTTACAGAGACACAGGGAGAGAGAGAGTGTTCCATCCGCTGGTTCACTCCCCAAATGGCTAGGGCTGGGTCAGGCCAAAGCCAGGAGCCAAGAGCTTCTTCCAGGTCTCCCATGTAGGTAGCAGGGTCCCAGGCACATGGGCCATCTTCTACTGCTTTTCCAAGCACATTAGCAGGGAGCTGAATTTGGAAGTGGAGCAGCTGGGACTCGAACTGGCACCCACATGGGATGCTGGCATTGCAGTGGTAGCTTAACCTGCTATACCACAATACCAGTCCTCAAGCCAGGCTTCTTTTAACAAGTATTTGAATTGGGCTCAAGGAACTTTTTGCCTTCAGTGCTATTTTCTAAACCATGGTCACCCAAGTTAGATCAGTTAGGATTTTATGAATTTCCATTTTGGATTAGGGGAGTTGGCACAGCCATTGCAACACCAGTTGGGGTGCTTGGATCCTATATTGGAGTCTTAGGGTTCAAGTCTCAGCTCTGCTCCGGATTTCAGCTAATGCACACCTTTGGAGGCAGTAAGAGATAGCTCAAGCGTTTGGGACCCTTCCACCCATGTGGGCGATCCAAGATTGTGTCCCAGGCTTTCTTGTTGTTGTGGGCATTTGTGGGGTGAACCAGTAGACAGAAGGATCTCTCTCTCTCTCTCTCTCTCTCTCTCTCTCTCTCTCTCTGCCTTTCAAATAAAATGGAAACAAAGAAAAACATAAACTTCTTCTTCTCACTGCCTTTTCCAGCAAACCTCTTCATTGTCAGCAAGCAGGCCATCTCATGCATTCCACCATTCAGTGAAACCTTGGCAGGCAGCTGCAGTGTGCCAGTCTGGTGGATGGGCTCAGGATCCAGAGGTGTGCAGTGCAGACAGGATACCTACCCTTGGGGCCAGCACTGTGGCACAGCGGGTTAAAGCCCTGGCCTGAAGCATGGGCATCCCATATGGGTGCTGGTTCGAGTCCCAGCTGCTCACTTCTGATCCAGCTCTCTGCTGTGGCCTGGGAAAGCAGTAGAGGATGGCCCAAGTCCTTGGGCCCCTGCACCCACGTGAGAGACATGGAAGAAGCTCCTGGCTCCTGGCTTCGGATCGGTGCAGCTCCAGCCGTTGTGGACATCTGGGGAGTGAACCAGCGGATGGAACACCTCTCTCTCTCTGTCTCTATATCTCTCTGTAACTCTTTCAAATAAATAATAACAATAATAATAATAATAAAAATAAAAAGAATACCAAACCTTGGGAGGTTAGCAGTCCAGGTGGGAAGCCAAGAATCACCCGTATAAACAGAGCAGTATTGGGCAGGCCTTATGGCACAGCAGATGAAGCCACAGTTTGGGATACTCATGTCCCATAGTGGCGTGAGTGGCAGTTCAAGTCCCTGTCACTCTGCTTCTGATCCAGGTCCCAGCTCATGTGCACCCTGGGAAGTCACCATGAACGCTCAAGCAATTGCGTTCTGGGCTCCCATGTGGGAGACCCAGAGATGGAGTTCCTGCCTCTTGGCTTGGCCTGATCCAACTCTGGCTATTGCAGGCGTCTGGGGTGTGAACCAGCAGATGGAAGATATTCTCCCTTTCTCTCTCTCTCTCTCCCTGGTTTGAGAAAACCAGAGTGGGATGAGGGATATGGAAGCACAGGGGATAATTGTGAAGACAGGGCAATGGTGTGCGCGACACCGCGGAGGGAGACGACACCGCGGAGGGAGACGTCTCCGACGCGCACCTGCGGCAGACCCAGGGGCCATGCTGAGTGATGCCCTGGGAGGACGGAAACGCATGCTCCCAAGGCTGAGGGTCCTGCCTGCATCCTGGAGCCGGGGTCCAGCCAGATCTCGTTTCGGAGCCCGTGCAGACTCTGCAAAGTGGTTGCAGACTCCACAGCTGTCACGGCCTTTGTTTATCTACAGAGTATTTACCTAGCGGCAGAGTGATTTATTTTTTGCGGGGGGGAAACGTCTGTGACACTTCCATCTCATTGCGAGAGTTGCCAGGTCTCCCCAGCGAGGCTCCCCTTCCTCTTCAAAACCCCAGCGACGTCCAGCGGTGCCCCGAAGTCGCCTGTTATAATTAGAATTTCTGACTTCCATCCCAAGGGCCTTGGATGTAAGAACCCAGGGCCGGGAAATGTGTTTTTGACGACCATAATCAAGGCTGCGTCTCTCCGGCCTGGCAGCATCAATGGAGTGCGCTGTGCTCCTGACCCCTCTCTGGGGGTGTCAGGGTCTCCTGGCTGGGCCGGCGGCCCGGCCGCAGACGCCTAGGGCCGGCAGAGCCTGGGCAGCCCGGAGGAAGCTGGGGGAGAGCAGCCTCCCGAGAGATCTCTGTCCACTGGCTCACCGCGAGGCTGCCTCTCCCCTCCTCCTAACCCGACAGAGGCCCCTCCGCCATTCCCAGCCCCCTTTCCCATGCCATCCGGGGCTCCCAGTAACAGAAGCACCTGCCTCAGGAGGGGGCCCTTGTCCAGGAGCTCGGAGCTGGAGCACCACGCACAGCTGCTGTGAACATGGAGATTTTTCCTTCTTGGCTTCTCCCTGAATATTTGACAAGAGTGAAAGCTTCCCCCTGGGGGGCTGATTGCACATATTGCAAGCAAACGTTTTCCTTTGGATTCTTGCCCCCATCTCCTGCCCAGGGCCAGCCCCCAAGAGCCATGCCCCTCCCCTCCACCGTGTCCAGTAGGGTACTGTGGTTGCCTTTGCCTTTGCTGTTCTGCAAGTGTTTCAGATCTGTCACAAGTCATATCCTACCTTGGCACCAAGGCCTGGCTAAGGCAAAACCTGTTTTCCCTGGAAGAATAAGAAAAATGCACAGCCAGGCTCTTTTCAAACAGCTTCTGTTTCACCATCTGAGTTGTGTCCTGGGTCAGGACATGATTACCTAGGAGGCCTCCAAGGAGGAGGAGAGGCCACAGAGAAGGCGGGGTTTTAAGGGCTGGCCAAGGTCAAAGCAGGCACTGCCTGGGTCGTCAGGCCTTCCACCTGCTCCCTGAAGTCTGACAGCATGGATCAATCCAGGCACCTATCCAGGAACCTATACAAGAAACAAAGATACAGCACTGCCCCCCCTCTGTCACACGGTTCCCCGTACAGCTGCCCCGTGCACGGCCAGGGTCGTTAGGCTGGATCCATATCTGTAATGAGCCAAGCAGCTCTGCAGACGTCAGCAGCCTGTGTTGCTCTAAACCAATGAGAAGGGACCAGGGATAATCCCAGGCAGCCTTTGGCAAGTTAGCCTTCAGAGGAGAAAGACAGAGAAATGCGACCCTCCGGCCCCTGGCTGAGCAGAGGTGCGTGGCCCTAACTGTGGGTGTCTGCTGTGTGTTTCAAGTTGAAGGCTAATGCATGTGCACAGGGTACACTGTAGCCTGCTCTGAACAGCTCGCAAAGGGCCAGAGCTCCAGTGTGCACTTGGCAGGTTCATTGGAAACACAGGCAGGATGGATACAAACAAAAGCATATCTCAGAAAGATTAAACTTGCACCTTAACCGGGAGCCAGCTGGCTTTTTAGACTTGGGCACTGTTCTAATGCCATGGGAAAGGCTCTCCAACTCATGCAATGGCTTGGGTATGGGGAGGGAGGGGTGGATTTTTTATAGTTGACACTCAGGGAATCCCAGGTTATCCAGTCTGGAAAATGGGAACTTGTTAGCCATCCATCTTAGAGTCCTGATTTTGTTCCTTCTAGCTTCTTTGTGTCTCCCAATCTTAAAAACTCATTTAAAGCGAACCCCTTTATTGTTCTGTTAATAAAGTGGAAGAGATAGCCTTGGACGTGGCTGCTTTCCAGGGACTAAATGGACTCATGGCTGGACTCATCCGGAGGTGACTTGATCTTGACCTCGATGGAGCCCAAGTCCCTGAATGTTCAAGTTCCCTTTCTCATGACTGTTTTGAGGTCCCCTTGTATACAGAGCACATCTTTCTTGTTCAGTGAATTTTCTCAAACCGAACATATCTGTGTAGCTGGTACCTGAATCACAGAAAAAAAAAAAAAGTCAGCACTCACCTGTCAGACTCTGCCCTCTCATTGTGTTTTAAGCTACATTTCCCCCTATTAGTCACTAAAGATGATGCAGCTCTATCTTTGCCTGAATTTCAGAGTGCAGTGGGCCCAAGTCCCCAGTGCTGGGTGCCCAATGTCCCTCTCAGCAGTGTGGAGGAAGCTCCATGATGCCACCCAGCCTTCGGGGTCCAGTGCACAGACCATTGCACTCAGGTCTCTCCTGCTCTCTCCTTCCTCCATCCCAGTGGCCCCTGGAGCTCACTAAGTCACTCATCTTATATACAAGATATTGAGAGCCAACCAATACCAGCATCTCGGCTCTCCCAGAATTCAGCAATATTATGGGGGGTGGGGGGATAGAGAAATACAAGCAAACAATACAGCGTGGTCACTGCCAAGACTACAGTCAGCTTGGCGGTTGCAGAGCACCCAAGGGAGCACTTTGCTTGAGCTCAAGAGGTCAAGGTCAGCTTCCCCAGACAAGAGGAGCCTGAGCAGGGGCTAACAGGTGCATTCCGTGCTGAGTGAAGGAACAGATTTGAAAGGGGATGGGATTCAAAATGGAAGGGAGAGCAGAGAGATTGGCGAACCCTGACCATGAAGCCCACGGATGCTGTGAAGGAGTGTGGGTCCCAGTCCACCCTGGGGACCACTGTTAACACCTGTGTTCCCAGACTCCCATAGCCCCCTTCCTCCTTCCCTCTCTGTAGTGATTGGCCTGGACTGCAAGTGACGCATCCTTCCATTCAAGGCCACGGTGTCTGAACTTCCTGAAGGCCCAAGGGGTCTGCAGGGTGCTCTGAGAAGTCACACAATCCCGTTTGCATTTTGGCTGCAGAAGGAGAATGCTTTGAAGAAAAATACTGCAGGCCAAGAGATGTTTTAGGAGCCTATTGCATTGACCCAAGGTAGAAAACGGTGGTGGTCAAGGTTAGGGTACTGACATCGATGATGACGGTCAAGGTTAGAATGTGCTGGGTAGATTCAAATACCGAGAGGAAGGAATCTCAAGGCCTTGAGGATTCTATTATTTTGTGCTTATTAGACAGATAGATCTTTAGATAGATAGATAATAGGTAGATAAAGATGATAGATGACAGAGATAGAAGATGGATGATAGGTAACAGATGATAGATGATTATGATAGGTGATTAGATATTTGATGAGATATATGATAGATAATAGATGATAGAAGATAGATGACAAATTATTGATAATATATAGATGATTAGATAGATAGCTTAATTGATACATACAGATAGGTGATAGATAAGATATACATAGATGGTAGAAAGCAGAACTATTTAATTAATAGATGATAGACAGCAGATCTATAATTGATTATAGGTCAGTATAGATAGATGGTTAGATAGGTAGATGGATGATAGAGAGATAGATGCTGCCTCCCAAGATTTAGACCCGGATTCTGCCGGCAGCCTGGTGCTCAGTTTCCAGGAACACCAACCCCTTGTAAGAACTGGAATAAAAAGAAAACAAGTTTCCTGTGTTACCCCAGTTTGCTGCCTTTCTCCCCTGGAACCCAGAGCTTCGGTGGGTTGGGCTGGGTCCCAGCAAGTGGCTCATGTGGAGGCCCTGGACAAGGCCGGAGCCAGGTGGTACCGGTTTAGGGTGGTCCACACAGTTTGGTGGCCACGGATCCTCTGCGAAGGCACCAGCCTCCGTGTAGGAGACGGGCTTACACTTGGTGGGGCTGAGGACTATAACAGGCTTCTAAAAGCACCTCTAAAGTGGGGCACACCCCAGTCGGTGCCACATGTGTTTTTGCATGTGTGTGTTGCGACTGCAGAAAGTGACCAAACAACTCCACATTGAACTTGTCAGAATAGAATCACAAAGTCTGCTAATGACTTCAGCCTGCAGCCGATGGGGACACTCACCCTGGATGGTCAGAAGTGAGTCTTATTAGTGAGGGCCACGGCTCAATACCTCCATTTTATTGTGTTTCTCGGAAACTGCCAAAGCTTATGTTTCGCTGGCAGCTTTGCTCATTGTGCGCCCTTTTGTCTCCAGTCACAGTCATTATCTGAGTCCATCAAGAGTGCAGCCTGGGCACGGCACCTTGCAGAGGAATTCCTGAAGTGGGAACGGACATCTGAGCCAGAGAAGAGGTTTTTGCCAGAAAGCTAAATTCGAGCAAACCAACCGTTTTTTTTGAGGCTGCTGGCTTCGGTGCCTACAAGTGCAGCAAGCATAAAAACCCATCGTACGTCCGAGAAACTCAGTGCGTTTGCCCTGTCTCGGAGGCCAGTCATCAGGGCAGAGCGGAGTCAAAGCGGCTTTGAATCCAGGAGAGAAAGCGACATTTAGAACATTTGTAAAGAAAAACATCGTGTCTCTTTCATCTCTCTTGTCTGTCGTTTCGGCGCCCTTTGGGCGTCTTCCCAGTCTGAAAAAAAGAAAGTGAAAGCCTTGGAAAAGAAATAATCAGTGCTCAAACAGAGAGCAAGTGTAATTACTTATGCGGACATGAGAGCGCCACGGTGCAGAGTCTGCAAATGTTTATATTTGGTTTTTAAATGAAATAGGGTAAGCCTCATTGACTATTCAGACATCGGAATTTATAACACACATTTTTGTTGTTGTTGTTATTGTTGTCAGTGGAAAGAGGAGGTGGAAATGGGCTGGAATAGGGGTTTATTCATACTGCAAAACAGTCCTTTTCTTTGCACGACAGATTCACTGAAAGCTTCCTTTAAATAACAGCTCTGCTGGGGCATTTAATTGACCAAAAAATCAATTTTAAACAGAGTTTTAGGAATAAAGTCTGCATTATGCAGGGGAAATGTTATAGGCATTTAAAAATAAAAACAGACTGTGGTGAATATTCAATCAATTTGAATACACTTTCACTGAGCAAGTACAAGGTTGGAGGACAGGAGGGTCTGAGTGGGTGGGAGACAAAACTGAAGAGGGTGAATTAGGTAGGATGGGGAATGGGCTGCAGCGTGGATGCATATTTAGCATTGCACATGAAATAATCAAAGGAAGGCTTTTTAACAGAGGGTGTTGCTTTAATCAAAGCAAGTGTGTGGATTTCTATTTGAAGCTGTAGGCAAGGTCCCCAGTGTATAAGCCTGTGGGTGATCCCCCCCTCTCTTCCAAATCCCCATTGAGATCAAACCATCAGTACATACAGAGAAATCTACCGCAGTGTACACCAGGTTTCGACAAAGCAAGTGCACAAGTTAGAAATAAGTATAGAGGGGAGGAAAGTTGACACTACCGGCTTCAGGCTGCTATTTCTGGGAAGATTCGTTAAATGTTACTTGAAAGGAAATACACATAATGCTAAAAAAATTCTAGTAATTTGGATCTAAAACCTTAGATTATGTCAACAGTAATTGGGAGAAGAGGGATCTGAGATCTACCTTCATGGAAAGAGGAACAGTAAATAGATCGGTTTCTTGCTTGATTGTGATAGAGAATTTGGGCTCAGGGGTAGGCATTGCGGTACGGTGGTTAAGATGCCACTTGGAATGCTCACATCCCGTTTCAGAATGCCTGGGATCCAACTTCATACTAACATGTATCTTGGGAGGCAGCAGATGATGGCTCAAATACTTGGGTCAACGCCAGCCATGTGGGAGTCCTGGATGGAGTTCCAGGCTCCTGGCTTCAGCCTGGTGTAGCCCTGACTGTTGTGGGAATTTGGGGAGTATACCAGCAGATGAAGATGAAGATCGATCAATCTATCTATCATCTATCTATTTTTCTACCATCTACCTCTCCTCACCCCCACTATTGTTGCTCTTTAAATAAACTAAAACAGGAGGCCGGTGCCATGGCTCACTTGGTTAATCCTCCGCCTGCGGCGCCGGCATCCCATATGGGCGCCGGGTTATAGTCCCAGTTGATCCTGTTCTAGTCCAGCTCTCTGCTGTGGCCTGGGAGGGCAGTGGAGGATGGACCAAGTGCTTGGGCCCTGCACCAGCATAGGAGACCAGGAAGAAGCACCTGGCTCCTGGCTTTGGATTGGCGCAGCGCCGGCTGTGGCGGCCATTTGGGGAGTGAACCAACGGAAGGAAGACCTTTCTCTCTGTTTCTCTCACTGTCTATAACTCTACCTGTCAAATAATAATAAAAAAAAAGCTCTATTAAAAAAATAAAAAGAACAAAGAAAAACAAAAAAAAATAACTAAAACAGAAAAAAAAAAAGAGTTTTGGCTAAAATATTACCAAAAGGCCATCTCCTATAAACAAACACAGAAAGAGGGAAACTTAAAACCATGTGCAAATACTTTGGTGCCCGTAAGCATAAGAGCCAGAAAACACATGCCCCTTTCCTGGCCTGGCTGTGAATTAGGCCTGGGATCTGCAGAGGTGGTTAGAGCTGAGTGGAGGTGAAGGAATCCACTGTAGCCTGCACAAAAGTCAAGCTCCAGTTAGAGAAGTGAACATGGCGCGAGGAAGGCAACTGGTGAGAAATCTTGAAGGCTAAGGACGATGGAAGAACCTGCTAGAAGGGCCTCACCCGGTCGAGACCATCTCTCTTGGGCACTGCTGCAGTTTGCAGATCTTTCATAGCCTTCAGTCCTCAGGAACAGCTCCAGAGAGGGTTTGGAGGTGATGAAAAGCTTGGAATAAGGTTCCGAGTGACAAGGACACTGAAAGGGAAGAGAGGAGAGTGGCCTGGAGGAAACATGGGGGCCAGAAGGAAGCTGTGGACGTCTCACAGTGCTGGGAGGAGCTGCCAGAGATAGAGAGTGGGAGAAAAAGACCTTGACCATGAACATTTAAAGCTTGCTGAAATCTTGGAGATGGAGTTCGATTGCTCGCTGAATGCGGTGGCCGGGGTCAATCGTTTTGTTTGCTTTTTTGGCCTCCCAAGGGGCTGAATGCCATCCAGGGTCTAGAATGTTTGCTGTATTATTGCAGAGTTGAGAAAAAGCTGCACCCAAAATGGAAAAGACCCGCAAGGCATCAAGGAAGATGGAAGAAGTCAGAAGAAGTGGCGTACGCTTAGCACTTTGTACTTTGTGGTAGGATGCTGTAGGTCATGGCGGCCCAGCGTTCTCACTGCGGTAACTCAAAGGTCCTTGAAGACTTCAAAAATTGTTTTTAAAGGCAAAATAAGGGATGTGTGCAAGCAAAGACAGTAGATGAGTTGGATTCCAGTTCTGAAGTGAACTGGCAATTACTGGCTATTTTCTTTGCTAGGCTAATTTGCCAGTTTGGCTAAAAAAAATAAACAAACCAACCATATGTTGTTGAGACACACTTTAAATAGAATACTGTTCTATGAAAGAGGCACTGTGCTCACAGGGACACAGGAAGACAGGAAAATAAAAGGAATGAAAGGAATATGCTACATAAATATTAACCACAAGGTAGCTGTGTAGCCATATTAAAATCAAATAAAAGAGCTTAAGGTAAGCAATGTTACTAGAATCAGAGATATGAAGGGTAAAAATGATAGAACAGCCACTTCATCGAGATGACATAACTATTTTTAATTTGTATACATTAGTAACATACAAATAAAATATAAAGCAAAAGTTGATTAATCCAGAAATTGACAATCCGCAATTATAGTTGGAGATTTTAATATACCATTCTCTAAGTGGCAGGAGTAAGGAGAGAAAGAAACATTAATCAAAGCTAGGAAGATCTAAACCTGATATACACAGATAGGACCTCATGCCCAGCAACTGTAGAACACACATTATTTTCAGGTTTCCACAGAACATTGACCAAAACAGACCATATGTTGGGTCATAGAGTAACTCAAAAAACTTTCAAAGCACTAAGAACATATAGAAAATATTATCTGGGCACAGTAGAGTTAAACTTGAAATCAATAACAGACAGATAAGTAGAAAATCCCCAACCTCCATGACACATGCATCAGAAAAATGAAACCACAACAGCAGGTCTGAGATGTTCTGGATTGAATAATAATAAAAATGTGGCATATCAAAACTTATGGAATACGATTCCTGATCAAACAGAAATTTGTACCTTTAAATGAATATGGTAGAAAAAGAAAAGTTGAAACTCAATGATTCTAAGGCTCCCTCTTTAAAAAAAAAAAAGCTACAAAATGAAGAGTAAATTCAACTCAAATAGAAGGAAAGAAGAAATAAAAAGCAGAAATCAGTGACATAGAAAGCAAAGCCATAACAGGAACAAAATCAACAATTGGAAGTACAAACCACTTTAAAGGACTATTTGGCAGTAAATACTAGATCTGAAAAACATTCCATGATCCAGCAACTCCATTCCTGTGATATATATATGAAGAATAAAATGAGCAGTTATGTGATTTGAAAGAGAATATGTACAAAATGGACCAGGTATGTCTACAAATGTTTGTAACAGGGGTGGGCATTTAGCCAGCATCTGCATCTCTTATCAAAGCACCTGAGTTTGATTCCCGGCTCTGGCTCCTGTCTCCAGCTTCCTGCTAACGCAGACCCTGGGAGGCAGTAGTGATGGCTCTGTAATTGGGTTCCTGCCAGCCACATGGGAGACCTGGGTTGAGTTTCCAACTTCTGGCTTTAGTCCCATTCCAGTCCCAGCCATTGCAGGCATTTGAGGAGTGAGCCATAGGATGAGAACTCTCACTGTCTCTGCTTCTCTCTGTCTCACAATTAAGTAAAAACATTTGAAAATGTTTACAGCAACATTAATCATAACAGCCAGAAATGGAAACAACCTAAATGCCATTTCTCCATCCATAGAAGGATGGAGAAATAAATAGTGGCATGTGGTCGTCTTGTTGTAGAATGCTATACAGCGATGGAAAAGAAAGACATCTACAACAACAACGTGATGAACCTCACAACACAATGTTGAACGTCACATCAACTAGAATGTTAACTAGAATATTCTATGTTAACTAGAATGCAAAGGGTCCATACTTGTGTTACTTCATTGAAATGAAATTCATGACCGAGCCAAGCCACCCTATGGTAATAGAAGTCAGAACCATGTTTTCAAAGAAGGATTGCTGCTTCAGCTGCTGGGAGTGCTGTCAGCCAATAGCTTCAGCTGTCAGTCATTTCAGGGATGACACAAAGGGCTGCCTCGAACAGGGTCACACCCTCAGCCACAAAGGCCATGTGGGTCTGAGGCAGGACCATCCAGATCCGTGCCTTCAGCTGTAGAGCTGCCCGAGCCCTCAGCCTCAGCCAAGTCCACCTGGCTCTGCTGCTGATGTACACTCCTTGGAGTGATGGCTCACGTAAGCGGGTGCCCTGCCCTCTCCCTCCACCCTGTCCTGCTTCCTTTTCTGTCTCCCAGAGACTCTGATCCTAAAGCTAGTCCATGAAAAATATATCCTGAACACCAGCTTCTATCACAGAGCCTCCTTCCATGAGAACTCAACTCACAACATGAGGACGGAGGGAGACTTCTGCAGTGCCGGGAGTTTTCCATCATTTCTCTTGGGAGTTTGACACACAAGTGAATGCATATTCCATAATTCATTCAACTGGCATTTAAGGTGTGTCTGCTTTATGTAAATCATACGTCAAAAAATGGCAGAGACTTGGGGCTGGCCCTGTGGCATAGTGGGTAGAGCCGCCGCCTGCAATGCCAGCATCCCATATGAGCACCAGTTCGTGTTCCAGCTACTCCACTTCTGATCCAGCTCCCTGCTAATGGACTGGTAAAAGCAGCAGAAGATGGACCAAACACTTGGTGGGAGACCTGGAAGAAGCTCCTGGCTCCTGGCTTCGGCCTGGCCCAGCCCCAGCTGTTGCAGCCATCAGGGGAGTGAATCAGCAGATGGAAGATCTCTTATTCTGTCTCTTCCTCTCTCGCTGTAGCTCTGACTTTCAAATAAATAGATATTTTTAAAAAATGACAAAGATTCAATTTGAGTTTTAAAAAGGAACTATATACTCTTAAATAGTCACACCTCAATATAAATAAAAATGTTTAAAAAATAATATCAAACACAAGACTTTCTTCACTTTCTCTAGAAGCCCCTGAAAATGGCTAAAAGGATACACAGACAGAGGCCGGAGTTGTGGTGCAGCGGGTTAAGCCACCACCTATGATGGTGATGCCACCACCCATATGAACTCTGGTTCACATCCCAGCCACTCCACCTCAAATCCAGCTCCCTGCTAATGAGCCTGGGAGAGCAGCAGAAGATGGCCCAAGTACCTGGGTCCCTGCTACCTACATGGGAGACGCGGTTGGAGTTCCTGGCTCCTGGCTTTGGCCAGGCCAAGTGCTGGCTGTTGAACCAGCAGATGGAAGACCTCCATCTCTGACTCTCCCTTTCTCTCTGGAACTCTACCTTTCAAATAAATGTCTGTATCTTAAATAAAGAAATAGATAAGTAAACTTTTAAAAAGATACGTTTATGAAAATATGCAAATGGCATACATTCCTGCACATATCAAAAGGAAAAGAGCTGGAAGGGATCACAAGGGTGGGCCTATGGGGCAGCGGCGTAGACATCAGTTGGGACGGCTACATCTCTTATCCAAGTACCTGGGTTCCAGTCCTGGCTCTGCTTCTCATTCTGATTCCTGCTAGTGTACACCCTGGCCGTTACGGCACAAGTAAGCGGGTGCCAGCCACCTATGTAGAAGGCTTGGATTGAATTCCCTGCTCCTGGCTGCAGCCTGGCCCAGCTCTGACTACTGTGGGCACTTGGGGAGTGAATCAATGACTTGGGAGAGCACTATCTATCTCTTTCTCTGTCTTTCAGCCTCACAAATAAATAAAATGATTTTTAAGACAAATGTTTTAATAGGAAACAATAGCAAACAAGTTAGATCACTGACATCGTGGAAGCAGAAAACTGGGATTGGCTTCAAGTAAACAGAAAGCTGAAATCTAATTCCATGGGCAGAGAAACCCCTCGAAAGGAAGCCAGTTTCCACACTGGCTTAGCCCCAGGAAAAGCAGAGACTCTCGCTACCGGGTTAGGAAGCCACGCGCATGGGGTGCACCTGACGTTGGGCAGACTGGTTAGAAGTTCCTACAGATGTGGAGCGGTCATGCTGACCCTGCGCTGTCTCGTCACTGCCTCTCCCCGTTTCCAGCAGTCCGGACTTGGGCACGTCAGGTGCACAGCAAGATAGACCTGAGGTTCCATGTTGAAAAGAGAAAGAACAGATACAAGTTGGGGTCTTTTATGGTGCCTCACTTGGGTCTCAGGACCCTGGCAGCCAGTTCTGTCTAGCTGCAGACACTTGGATTCCTTTCTGAAGAGGAAGACTTCTCGTCCTTTCTCACAGAGACTCTTTGTTCTTGGGACCCCCTGAAACCGGTCCAAGTCCTTCCACCCTGCACATCCCCTGGAAGCCTTCTGCCAACCCTGCAGCCTGGCTTCATGCCTTTCCCTGCACCGAGTCATCTGTTGTTTTCTGGGAGAGGACTAGAGGCAGTTTAATTTGAGTGTCACAAAATTTGCTGAATGCACTTGACATCTAGGTCGTACCCACATGAAAAAAAAAGCAGCAAGGTTTTTGTTTTTTTTTTTTTTTTTTTTTTTTTTTTTTGACAGGCAGAGTGGACAGTGAGAGAGAGAGACAGAGAGAAAGGTCTTCCTTTGCCGTTGGTTCACACTCCAATGGCCGCCGCGGTAGCGTGCTGCGGCCGGCGCACTGCGCTGATCCGATGGCAGGAGCCAGGTGCTTCTCCTGGTCTCCCATGGGGTGCAGGGCCCAAGCACTTGGGCCATCCTCCACTGCACTCCCTGGCCACAGCAGAGAGCTGGCCTGGAAGAGGGGCAACCAGGACAGGATCGGTGCCCCGACCGGGACTAGAACCTGGTGTGCCGGCGCCGCAAGGCGGAGGATTAGCCTAGTGAGCCGCAGCGCCGGCTAGCAAGGTTTTAAAAGAAGGCTATTTTATCTTAAAATTGTATTTATTTGTTTATTTGAAAGGCAGAGGGACAGAGAGAGAGGGAGACACAAAGAGAGAAAGAGATCTTCCATCTGCTGGTTTGCTCTGTGAACACACACAGGATTGGGCCAGGCTGAAGCCAGAGGCTTGGAACTCCATCCGGGTCTCCCACATGGGTGGCAGAAGGCCCAATTCCTTGGGCCATCTTCTGCTGCCTTCCCAGGAACATTAGGAGGAAGCTAGATGGGAAGCAGAGCAGCAGGGACTCAAACCTGTGCTCTCATATGGAATGCTGGCAGCTTAGCCCACTGCTCCACAATGCCAGCCCCCAAAAAGCATTATTTTAAAAATTAATAAACTTGCAATGATGTTCAGTACACCCTTGTGTGTATATATATATATATATATATATATTAAAGATTTATTTATTTATTTGAAAGTCAGAGTTACAGAGGAAAAAACAAGAGGCAGAGAGAGAGAGAGAGAGAGGTCTTCCATCTGCTGGTTCACTTCCCAATTGGCCACAATGGGTGGAGCTGCACCAATCCAAAGCCAAGAGCCAAGAGCTTTTTCTGGGTCTCCCTCATGGGTGCAGGGGCCCAAGGACTTGGGCCATCTTCTACTGCTTTCCCAGGCCACAGCAGAGAGCTGGAGCAGAAGTGGAATAGCTGGGACTTAAACCAGCACCCATATGGGAAGCCAGCACTGCAGGCAGTGGCTTTACCTGCTACACCACAGTGCCAGTCCCCCCCACAGTATATTTTTTATTTTTATTTTTTATTTTTTTTAATTTTTTTTTAAATTTTTTTGACAGGCAGAGTGGACAGTGAAAGAGAGAGACAGAGAGAAAGGTCTTCCTTTGCCATTGGTTCACCCTCCAATGGCCACTGCAGCTGGCGTGCTGTGGCCAGTGCACCGCGCTGATCCGATGGCAGGAGCCAGGTGCTTCTCCTGGTCTCCCATGGGGTGCAGGGCCCAAGCACTTGGGCCATCCTCCACTGCACTCCCTGCCACAGCAGAGAGCTGGCCTGGAAGAGGGGCAACCGGGACAGAATCCGGCGCCCCGACCGGGACTAGAACCTGGTGTGCCGGCGCCACTAGGTGGAGGATTAGCCTAGTGAGCCCCACCATAGTATATTTTTTAAATTTTTTATTTAATTATTTTTAAAATATTTAATTTATTTTATTTGAAAGGCAGAGTTACAGAGAGAGAGGGGGAGAGAGAAGGAGAGAGAGGGATAGAGATACACAGAGAGATTGATCTTCTATCCATTTGTTCACTCCCTGAATGGCCACAATGGTCCGGGGCTGCGCTGGGCTGAAGCCAGGAGGCAGGAGCTTCATCTGGGTCTCCAACGTGGGTACAGGGGCACAAGCCATCTTCCAATGCTTTGCCAGGCACTTTAGCAGGGAGCTGGATCAGAAGTGGAGCAGCTGGGATTGAACTGGCGCCCACATGGGATGGCAGCTTCGCTGGCAGTGGCTTTACATGCCATGCCCCAGCGCTGGCCCCAGCACACCCTATTTTAACACATAAATCTTAGTAGAGGTGTTTAACAAAGTCAAAATCTCCTAAATTTCACCAAAAACGATACATACAAAAGACGATCATTTTGAAAGAATTAGGTGAGTAGACTTATCACATAAAATGTTTAAATCAATCATAAGGCTACAGAAATTAAGAGGAAGTACAGGTCAATTAGTGGAACTAAACACGAGACCCTCCATACATAACACAAGTTGCTTTCCCTATTGGGTGGGGATGATACATTCTCCAATGAACTGTCGACGATCGATCATGGGAAAAAGGAAAGCAACATGATCTTACTTCTTTTGCAATGGTTCAGTGATGGGACCATTGTCGAGAGCTGGGTGCCCCAGGTCAAGTTTGGTCACTTCGAGGGCTCCTGGTTGGCCCTCCGGTTAAACAGAACACGGTGGAATAGGCACCTGCCGAGACCTTTCCTAGCTAGAAAGCTCCACAGCCAATCTCAACCCAGATGCTGCTGCTTCTGCTTGCCTTCCTCAAAGCTCAGTGGAGCGGCGGCGTTCGGTCACTCAAAATAGCAAGACAAAAACACAAATAAACGCGTCTGGCTTTCTCGGTGGGAAGAAAGCGGGGGTGGGAGGGGGTGAGACGACTGAGCTGGGGCCCAGGCTGAGCCGCGAGGGCCTGGGGGAGTCTTGTAGCTCGTTGACATGCACTGTTTGTTTTCAATGGGAAATTACTCAAAATGTAATAAGGAAATATTTTGCTGAGCAAATAGATTCGTTTACATCTTGTGGCATGGCCGGTTAAGAAGAATCCTGGCTGTTTGACTCCCTTGGCTCAAGTCCCCAGGCAAGAGAGAGGGAGTTCTCTTTTCACGGGTATTTCTGTCTGTCCAAGGTGGTCTTCCTCCTCCTTTGGAAATCAGATATTCTAAGACACTTGGAATCCCGAGAGGGAAGAGAGGCTTAATTCCACGGCAATGGGCTTGTCTCGCCTCTGTGTTTTGTGGTCCTAGGTGCTGGCGGCAGTGGTGTGGGGTGAGGGGGAGAGGGAGGGGTGTTCTGTGAGGCAGCGTCGGGGCCACAGTGGGACAGGGCCACAGCTGGACTCACGGGGACCTGGGGTTCACCTTGGAAAGACCACGATTATTTAAGAGAAAGAGAGGCGGACAGGACAAGGAGGGTGCTCGGGGGCAAATGGGTGTCTCGGACCATGCAGATTTCCATGGTGAATGCCAACAGTGCAGGGGACCCTGAGAGAAAGAATTGGGGGCAACTGGCTGGGAATGAAAAGGGCAGGTCTCCCCACGTTTCCCAGCAACTGCCTCCCCAAGTAGAATTTGGAGCTGCTTTCCAACCGCTGTTTCAGGTGGGTGTAGTTCTTTGAATCAAAACTCAGGTGCCGAAGCATCACCAGGGAGGGGCCCTGTATGTGGGGGTTGGATCACACGAGCCAAAGGGGCATCACACCTGGTCCTCTCCTCTCGACCTCTTGGCCTTGACATTTTTGCCTGCCCCAGTGTCCATGGTCTCTCTGCAGCTCACTGCTCTTGGCTGATTCCTTAAGTCCTGACACAGATGAAAAATGCCTTCCCTAAAGTAGCAATTTAAGGGTTGGTGTTATGGTGCAATGGGTAAGTGGATGCTTAGGATGCCCGGATCCCGTATCAAAGTCCCTGAGCTCAAGTGCTGCCTCCCCTTTCAATCCAGCTTCCTGCCCATGCACACCCTGGGAGGCAGCAGGTGAGGCTCATGTACTTGGGTCCCTGCCACCCACCTGAAGACTCAGATGGAGCTCCTGGCACCTGGCTTCAGCCTGGCCCAGCCCTGGCTGGTGCAGTCCAGAGAAAATCCGAGTCTGAAAATGCCTATTTCTTTCAAGACAGCTACCGGATCTCCCACCCCCACCGTCCTTCTAATTCTAGAACCCACGTTCTCTCTCTTTTTAAAGTAAAGTTTATTTGATCATATTTCATATCTCAGCTCTATTTGGTTACTAATGGCATTCTTTCTAATCTTCATTCTTTCATGTTCAACCATTTGTGGTTTGGATCTAAAAGGAGTATCTTGTACGAAGCATATAGTTGAATCAGTTTTGAAAAAATACATTTATTTGCATGAAAGACAGAGAGAAAAAGAGAGAGAGAGGGAAGGAGGGAGGGAGAGAGAGGGAGAGAGAGAGAGTCTATTCTTCCACGCTTGGTTCACTCCTCAAATGCTCATCCCAGCCAGGGCTGGGCCAAGCTGAAGCCAGGAGCCTGGACCTCCTCCCGTGTGAGCAGCAAGAACCCAACCAAGCACCGGGAGCGTCACCTGCTGTCCGCAGGGAGTGTACCGGCAGGACGCTGGGTTGGAATGGAGTACCGTTTGGCATTTGGAAAGCTCCAGGTTTCTGATGAGAAATCTGCTGATAATCTTTGAAAATTCCTTGCATCTGATTCACTTTTCTCCTCCTGCATTCAACAGTGTGTTTTGTCTTTTGACAATGTGATTTCAATAGGTTTCAGTGTGGTTCTCTTTGAGTTACCACATCTGGAATTTGTGGAGCTTCTTGGGTGTGCAGACTCGTATTTCTCATAACATGTGGAAAGTTTTTTGCCATTGTTTCTTTTTTTCTTAAGATTTATTGATTTATTTGAAAGAGTTATACACAGAGAGAAGGAGAGGCAGAGAGAGAGAAAGAGAGAGAGAGAGGTCTTCCATCCGCTGGTTCACTCCCCAATTGGCTGCAACAGCCAGAGCTGTGCCGATCTGAAGCCAGGAGCCAAGAGCTTCCTCCGGGTCTCCCACATGGGTGCAGGGGCCCAAGGACCTAGGCCATCTTGTACTGCTTTCCCAGGCCATAGCAGAGAGCTGGATCAGAAGTGGAGCAGCTGGGACTTGAACTGGCACCCATATGGGATGCTGGCGCCACAGGCAGAGGATTAACCTACTGCACCACAGCACTGGCCCCTCAAATTTCTATCTTTAAGTTTACTAATTTTTTGTTCTGCCTGCTTAAATCTGCATTTGAGCCTCTCCAGTGATTTTCAAAATTTCAGGTATTGTCATTTTCAACTCCACAAGTCTTTTGTGTATTTTTAAAAATGTTTTCTGTCTTTTTATTGATATTTACATTTGGTTCACACATAATTTTCTTTATTTTGTCAGTGTCTTATTTTAGCTCTTTGGAGTTTTTTTTTTTTTTTTTTTTGAGATGTAGTTATTTATTTGACAGGCAGAGCAATAGAGAGGGAGAGCAAAAGAGGAAGAGAGATGGATATATAGATAGATGATAGATAATAGATAGATGTTCCATTCTCTGATTCACTCCCCAGATCTCTCCAACAGCTAGGGCTGAGCCAGGCCCAAGCCAGGAGCCAGGGACTCCATCCTCATCTCTCACGTAGGTGGCAGGTGCCCAAGCACTTGGGCTGTCTTTGCTGCTTTCCTAGGCATATTGGCAGGGAGTTGGGTTGGAAGTAAAGCAGCTGGAACTTGAATCAGCGCTCATATGGGATGCTGGCATCGCAGGCAGCCGCTCTAACCACTAAGCCACAACACTGGCTCCCCAATTTGGTTTTGTCTGATGTTTTCAAAGCTACTGGAAGTAACGCTCACTTTGGACCTGGAAGAGAAACATGTCTGGGGAGGTGCGGAGTATTGTTCTCTCCATATCATTACCATAATACCACATGGTTCTTTTTTTTTCTTTTTTAAGAATTTATTTAATTATTTAAGAGGTAGAGTTACAGACAGTGAGAAGGAGAGACAGAGAGAAAGGTCTTCCTTCCACTGGTTCACTCCCCAAATGGCCACAACAACTGTAGCCGAGTTGATCTGAAGCCAGGAGCCAGGAGCTTCTTCCAGGTCTCCCATGCGGGTGCAGGGGCCCAAGCACTTGGGCCATCTTCTACTGCTTTCCCAGGCCTTAGCAGAGAGCTGGACTGGAAGAGGAGCAACTGGGACTAGAACTGGCACCCATATGAGATGCCAGCACAGCAGGTGGGAGATTAACTTACTGCGCCATGGTGCTGGCCCCACCACATGGTTCTTGCTGTTGGGTTTAATATCGAAGAAATGAGAGTAAATCGAGTTGTTCCCATGACGACGGAGGACACTGGGGCTGCCTCCCCGGGTGCATCAGAAGCAGAGAGCCAGGACCTGATATGGGTCCGGGATTCTGATATGGGGCATCGCTGTCCCAAGTGGTGTCTTAACCTGCTGCAATGCTGACCCCCTCTTTTGAGAAATTCTAAGGCAGTTGTTTCCATGTCTCTGTCCAGACACTTTCAGTTGATTTATTTTTTTCCTTTGACAAAACTGGACTTTAGTATGCCTCGTAATTTTTTTGGTTTTTATATAAAACTGCACATTGAATATAATGTGAAATTCCGGTAATCGGATTCAGAATCTTCCCTGGAGTGTGGTGCTTTTCTGCTTTTGCTTTGTTTTTTTCTAATTGTTATGGGTATCTCTGGTGGGATTGGCCTGAGGTGTGAACTTAGGGGTCCTCTTATATCTTCCCTGTGGCTGTTTCTTTCCCTGGGCATGCACAGGACTGTCTACATGCCTCCACACGCACAGTTGCTGTCAAATGTCTTCTACCTTAAATAGGTAATTGTTTCAAGCAGTGAAAAAAGGAGAAACTAAGGCAGGGAAACAGGCTGTGTTTCTTTATCTTCCACGGAAGCCGTGGCGGCTGGCCGACGGGACCTGCAGCGGCGGCAACCTCTGTCTACACCTTCATAGCCAGAAGTAGCCATCGGTCTACGCTAGCCCCTACAAGTTGCTCCAGAAACACTGGCAGGGTGCTCCCTGGGGAAACGGACCAAAATCAATCACGATTTCCAGGACAAGCCTTCAAACAGGCTGCAGAGTTTCCCAACCAGTTTTATATCAGGGAGATTCTGCCAGTGTCACTGTCGCCTGGTTAGAGAGAGTCCCAGCACTCGCCACCTGCTCTGCCTCCAGCCTGATGTCTTTGCTGTGAGAATCGCATGCAGGCATTCCAATGTGAATGCCAGCAACTTTTTTTTTTTTAGAGGTTTATTTATTTGAAAGGCAAAATGAGAGCAAGAGAGAGAGAGAGAGAGAGAGAGAGAGAGAATCTTCCATCCGCTGGTTTACTCCCACATGGCCCCAACAGCTGGGGCTGGGCCAGCCTGAAACCAGGAGCCACCAGCTCCATCTGGGTCTCCCAATTGGGTGGCAGGGACCCAAATATTTGGACCACCTTCTGCTGCTTTCCCAGGGACATTAGCAGAGAACTGGATCAGAAGTAGAGCAGTTGGGACTCCCATATGAGATGTAGGCATTGCAAGTAGCGACTTCACCTGTGACGTCACAACGCCAGCCCCCTGGAGGCCAACATCTTAATTTAGGCCTTAACCGCTATGCCATGTGCCTGTCCTTGGATAATACTTTTTGAATTCTCAAAGAATATTTCCTCAATTTTCTGTACTATTCATAATGTAATGCTAAAAGACACAATGCCCTTTGAATTTTTATACTAAAGATGCCGAACATTCTTAACATTTTCTTCTCATTTTCTTCAATCTAGACCAGATCAGAAAAATTATTTTTGTAAAGAGTCACACAGTAAATATTTTTACTTTGCAGTCTCTGTGGTCTCTGTTGCAACTGCTTAATCTTGTGATTACATCACATATTAGCAACCAACAACATGTAAACATGTCCATGTTCCAATAGAATTCTATTTATAGATGCTAAAATTTGAATTTCATGTAATTTTCACATGTCTCTCCACCCACTCCTCATACACATACCATTAAAAAAGCATAAAAATGAGTCTTAGCTTGTAGATGCTACAAAAATAAGTAGCAGGCTGCATTTGGGTCATAGATTCTTGATCCCTGATGCAGTCAATAAAAAATAATAATAAGCAAATAAAATAAAAGCAAGTCCTAACTCCTAGCATGTGTCAGCTCCCATGGTCTAAATACCACCACCTGGCCAATTTCAAGTTACCAACGGGACGCAGCTGAACATGAAGTTGCACCCCCGTCAGTGTACCACTAAGCCGCCATTCAGTCTTTTCACCATACAGATGCAATAGACAAAGAGAAACTCAAGGGGCAAGGCATTGTGGCTCCGAGGATTAAGCCACCGTTGGGAGCCTATATCCCAGAGCAGTGTCGGTTCAAGTGCTGCCTGCTCCACTTCTGATCCAGCTCACTGCTTGTTTGCCTGGGAGGCAGCAGGTGATGGCTCATGTACTCGAGTTCCTGCCATCTACATGGGAGACCCAGAAGAAGCTCCTGGCTTCAGTTTGGCCCAGCCCCAGCTGTTGTGGCCATCTGGGGAATGGACCAGTGGACAGAAGATGGTGCTCGCTCGCTCTCTCTCTGTCACTTTGCCTTTTAAATGAATAAATAAACAGCTAAAATAAAAGAAACTTGAGAACATAGCTAATAGTAGCATAATAAAAAATAATTCACAAGTAATGAGTTTTGAGTATTACCTTCATTTTTAACATAATTTTAAATTGTGAATGTGTATAGGTTACTTTTTAAAAAATATTTATTTATTTGAAAGGCAGAGAGACAGAGAGAGAGAGAGAGGTCTTCTATCTGCTGGTTCACTCCCCAGATGGCCACAACAGCTGGAGCTGGGCCAGTCTGAAGCCAGGAGCCAGGAGCTTCTTCCTGGTCTCCCATGGGGGTACAGGAGCCCAAGTATTTGGGCCATCTTCCAGTGCTTTCCCAGGCTCATTAGCAGGGAACTGGATCAGAAATGGAATGGCAGGGACTCGAATATATGAGATGCCGGCACCGCAGGTGGTGGTTATGCCTGCTACGCCCCAGCGCCGGCTTATAGGTTAATTTTAATATCAGATGTGTTTCATAACCGGCTCCCCAAACTCCTGTCAATTTAATACACTGGGTTCCTGCAGGCCAGTGAGAAGCTGCTTCTAACACACACAGGTTCTGGGGCTAGCAGGGGTCCTCAGGGGATGGGAGAGCATCCTACACACAGATGCCCCCATCTTGAGGGCAAAGGCACCGCCTGGGGGCTCAGGAACCCTGCCCCTCCCAACGTCTCCCCTGAGCCCTTTAGTAGATGCCTTTGCTGGGCCCTCGCCAGCCCTTCTGTCGGAATGATCCCCACATCACGTCTATCAAATGCTCTCTCGTGACAACTTGGAATTCAACCTGGAGAGGGCCAGTTATTTTCAGCTGTGGCTGAGATTGTACGATGAAGATTCCAGGATCATCAGACAAGAAACCTGAAGGAAAAAGCAAGCATGAATGAGGAGCGGTTGCCCTTGGGCAGGGGATTTCTTTAGGTTGCTGGTGGCTGTGTCAAGTGCCCTGTGGTGTTCTCTTGCCTGTGAGTTCTCTGGGTATATTTCTAATCTCAGGTCTCTCTTTTTCTCTGAATATAATTTTTTTCACCTGCACCCAAAAGAATCTGAACTAATGAGTCTTTCCAAGCAAGAGTAACTCTGCCTCCTCTTAAATTCCATTTATACTTTACCTGGAACTCAGTCCTTCTTACCTTATGTGACAATTGATGATATGCCTTTTTTTTCTCCTCTGTGGTTGCTGAGGGTAAAAACCCAGTACTGATAATATTGGAGCCTTGGTGACGTGCAGGAAAAATGAAATTTATGGTTCCGTTTGAAGATATTTAAGATATTATCTCTTTCCTGCACAATATTACATGTCTATGAGTATTTGAAGACAGAAGGCACGGCACACACACAGGGAGGCTGTAGAGCGAGGCAACGATACAGTCCATCTAAACACCCAGCCGGAAGCCGGAAGTGAGAACTAGAAAGATTGGGTGCATTGTGAGTTTTCTAGAACCATGTATGGGTGAAGAAAAGAAGCAGGGGTGCCGGTGCTGTGGCGGAGCAGGTAAAGCCCCTGCCTGCAGTGCCAGCATCCCATATGGGCACTGGTTCGAGACCCAGCTGCTCCACTTCTGAGCCAGCTCTCTATTATGGCCTGGGAAAGCAGTACAAGATGGCCCAAGTCCTTGGGCCCCTGCGCCTATGTGGGAGACCCAGAAGAAGCTCCTGGCTCCTGGCTTCAGATTGGCACAGCTCCAGCCATTGTGGCCAATTGGAGAGTGAACCATCGGATGGAAGACCTCTCTCTCTGCCTCTCCTACTCTGTGTAACTCTGCCTTTCAAATGAATAAATCTTTCAAATGAATAACTCTTAAAAAAGGAAGAAGGAAGGAAGGAAGGGAAGGAAGGAAGGAAGGAAGGAAGGAAGGAAGGAAGGAAGGAAGGAAGGAAGGAAGGAAGGGAGGGAGGGAGGGAGGAAGGAAGGAAGGAAGGAAGGAAGAAAGAAAGAAAGAAACGAAGCAGGGGGAGTCAGCGCTGAGGATTTGAAAATGGCTGGGACTCAGCAGCTCGGGTCTCCATCTCACACTGGGGAAACGTACACCTACCCACAGTTATGCCGATACTTACAGAGAACCACACGAAGGTTTCTCAGTGTACACAGGGCAGAGGATTTTAATCCTAACTACAGGCCACTGCTCACTCAGCCTTTTGAAATTCTCTTTTGTGCAGCCCTCACAACTATGATGAGACATGCGCTGTGACTGTTTCTTGATTGAAGACGAAGAAATCAAAGGATCAGGCAGTCGAGGCATCTGCCCGCCAAACCAGGAGCACAGGCAGAGCCCAGGCCGAGAGTGTCCTTATATGCTGTGCTCTGCTGCTCCTCTTGGCTCAGGAGTGCCAGGCTGTCTGGGGGGAAGTGAGACTTGTCACTTCTAGCCCCCGTGCTGCAGGGACCAGGCAGAGAGCATCTCACAGCAGGACTGGGGTGTATGGGGATGGACAGGCCCTGGGGCCATCTGGACTCTCAGGAGACATCAGATCCAAGAAGGACTCTCTCAGGCCATGTCAGCAGTGCCTCTAACACCATCGTGGTGTTTTCTCAGGGTTGCATTTGAAAAATTCCTTATACATTTAGGGCCACTATTGTGGCATAGTGGGTTAAGCCCTCACCTGCAATGCTGGCATCCTACCTGGCACCGGTTCAAGTCCTGGCTGCTCCATTTCCAATCCAACTCCCTGCTGATGCACCTGGGAAAGCAGCGGAAGACAAGGCAGATACTCGGACCCCTGCCACCTGTGTGGGTGACCTGGTGGAGCTCCAGGATTCTGGCTCTCATCTGGCCCAGTGACAGCACTGGGCTACGTGTGCTGGGCTTTCTGTCCCTACTTGAGAAAAGCTATTGCAAATAGCAAACAATGTGGGCCACGCCATTCTCCCTCCTAGACAACCTCTAAATTCTGTCTGCCGAGAGTCCTGGGGCTCCATCAGCTGGCTGCCGTTGGGCTCAGCCGCTGGGATTCCTGGCAGGTGATGAGAATGGTAGCAGAGGGAGGTGGGGTGGTCTTTCCCTCCCCCACAGCCCCTCACCTCTTTAACTGCCACAAGCCGTGCCTGCCCCGAGGACCACGGCTTAGCTCCCACCTCTTCTCTTTCAGGGTGCTTCTTTACTTCTGAGGCTTTGGATCTGGAACAACCCTGTCAATCCTTTATCTTGCTTTCTGTGTGATCCCTCTAGGGGCTGGCAGTGCAGTGTAGTAGGGTGAGACTGTTGCCTGCAAAGCCTGCATTCCCATCTGTGCACCTGTTCGTGTCCAGGCCACTTCAGTTTCAATTCAGCTCCCTGCTCATGAGCCTTGGAAAGCAGTAGAAGATGGCCCAAGTGCTTGAGCCTCTGCTACCCACATGGAAGATCTGGAAGAAGCTCCTGGCTCCTGGCTTTGGCTGGCTCCTCCCTGGTTGTTCCGGCTACTTGGGGAGTCAACCAGATCTCTCTCTCTCTCTCTCTCTCTCTCTCTCTCTCTCTCTCTCTCTTGTGTTTGTGTGTGTGTCTCTCCCTCTCTGTAACTCTGCCCAAATAAATAAATAATTGATTGAGTCCCACCTCTGCTCCCAATCCAACTTCCTGCTAATGCACCTGGGAAGGCTCAAGTGATGGCCCAAGTGCTTGAGTTCCTGCCGCCCTTGTGGGAGACCCTGATGGAGTCCCTGGCTCCTGGCTTCGGTCTGGCCAAGCCTTGGCTGTTGCAGTCATTTGGAGAATAAGCCAATGATCAAAGGTCTCTCTCTCTCCTCCATCTCTGTCACTCTGCCTTTCGTCTAAACAAATCAATGAATCTTTTTTCCTAAAAAAGAGAGGAAGAACAAAATAAGGCAGGCAGGAGGGTGAGGTGAAGGTTTAAGGGGAGTAAGAAAATAAAGCAGAGGAGTGAGCACCGTTGGAGACACCACGTGCCTGTGTAGACTATTTCTGGGGACTACAATGGAGGGAAAGAGTAGAAAATGTGGCCCCCGAGACGTGAGCACTGCTGCACCTGCAGGAAGCAGCCGGCTCTGCCGAAGGCTAAGTCGATCAGGAGCCTGGCCTCCAGGATGCGATGTAGATCTCTCTGGAAAGCCTTCGTAAGCCAGCTCAGAGTGGAGACATTTTCTCCAGTGGTTGATGGCAAAAGCATGGAAAATTCTAGACTGTGGATAAACAAAAACCTTCCGACAAATCTGGCTTTGGGGGTGCATTATACATGATGGCTTGGTTTTCAGAAGCAGATGTCCTGCCTCAAAGGAGGAACTGGCTACTGCTAGTAGCCAGTCCCTCTCTCTGCTGCTGCCTGGCTGTGGCTGTCCCTGCCTAGCTCTCACTGCCACTTGGTTGCTTGCCTATGTCACCTGCTCCTGTGGTGCTGCGCACCCAGCCAAGCAGATAAATCCAATCGCATTCTCTTCCATGGTGCTCCCAGCACACAGCTGTGAAGCCTGGACTGACGTGTCCTGACCACGTACAATGCCACACGTGAGTGACAGCTGCATCGGCCTGACAAATGCCACTTCCTGAGAAATCTGAAAGCAAGCTTTGGAGAAAGGCAGAGAGACCAGAGAGAGATGGCACTCCCATCCGCGAGTTCATTCTTCAAATCCCTGTAACAGCTGGAGCTGGGCCAGGCCAAAGCGGGGACTTAGACACTCAACCCAGGCCTCCCACTTGGGTGGCACGATCCCAACCACTTGAGTCATCCGTTCCCTGCTGCCTTCCAGAGTGCATATCACTAGGAATTTGGAATCAGGAGCAGAACTGGGACTTAAACCCAGGCATTTCTGATAGGGATTGCAGATGTCTTTTTTTTTTTAGATTTATTTATTTATTATTTGAAAGTCAGAGTTACACAGAGAAGGAGATGCAGAGAGACAGAGAGAGACAGAGAGAGAGGTCTTCCATCTGCTGGTTCACTTCCCAATTGGTTGCAACAGCCAGAGCTGCACCGATCTGAAGCCAGGAGCCTCCCCTGGGTCTATCCATGCAGGTACAGGGACCCCAAGGACTTGGCCATCTTCTACTGCTTTCCCAGGCCATTAGAAGAGAGCTGGACTGGAAGTGGAGCAGCCAGGACTCGAACTAGTGCCCATATGGGATGCCGGCACTGTAGGCGGCAGCTTTACCCACTATGCCACAGCAGCACCGGCCCCTGCACCTGCAGCTGATTTTTTTTTAACAGGTAGAGTTACAGATAATGAGAGAGAGATAGAGAGAAAGGTCTTCCTTCCATTGGTTCACTCCCCAGTTGGCCACCATGGCTGGCGCTGCACTGATCCGAAGCCAGGAGCCAGGTGCTTCTTCCTAGTCTCCCATGCGGGGGCAGGGGCCCAAGCACTTGGGCCATCCTCCACTGCCCTCCCAGGCCACAGCAGAGAGCTGGCCTGGAAGAGGAGCAACCGGGACTAGAACCCAGTGCCCATATGGGATGCTGGCGCCGCAGGCGGAGGATTAACCTAGTGAGCCACGGCACCAGCCCCTCCTGCAGCTGTTTTAAGTGACATCTTAACTGCTATGCTGAAAGGTCTGTGTGACATTTCTTTTGTTAACTAGGTTTTTCCTACTTGGGTCACTTTTGCACAAACCAAGGATACTTGATGAGACAGACATACAAAACCATGGAAGTAACTGAAGTGTTTTTTTTTTAAACATTTTAAAATTTATTTGATATTTTGTTTTTGTAAAATTTATTTGAGAGTCCGAGTTACGAAGAAAGATGGAGAACCATGTACTGGTTCACTCCCCAGATGGCTGCAACAGCCAGAGCTGGCCCAGGGAACCTCAACCGGGTCTCCCACATGGGTAGCGGGGGCCCAAACACTTGGGCCATCTTTTGCTGCTTTTCCCAGGCCATTAGCAGGGAGCTGGATTGGAAGTGGATCAGCTGGGACACCAACTGATGCCGATATGGGATGCTGGCATTGCAGGCGGTGGCTTTACCCGCTATGCCACAATGCTGGCTTCTGAAATCTTTATCTCAGACTCTTCACATCTCAGGCTGGGGTGCAAAACATCGCTCCCTTAAGGGATCCAATCTTTCTTTCCAACAAGGTCCCCAGCCCCTGCAGAACTGACCACACCTGAGCTTGGGCTTAAGCAAACTTGGAAGAATGGTATGGAAGGGAGTGAACTGTATGGGGAGAGATGGCCCCAAGTCCATTTTGATGTCTGCCCATACCTTAAAGGAAAAGAAATTTTCCTAATTTGTGGTTATTTACAGCACTGTAAATCAAGCAAATGCCATGAAGTGCCAATAATTTTTTTTTTTTTAAATCAGCCTTAAATAGCTAAACTCTTAACAGCAGCTCATAAAGTGAGGCTTGGCAGTTGTTAGGTAGTTATGGTTAAATTGACAGTCCTTTGGGGAGTTAAGATATCCAAGAAGCAGAGGTAGTTAAGACTATAGTGATAAATGGTTGGGCTTGTTGGTTGAAGAGATTTTATAGTGCACATTTAAGCTCATGGCCTGTGAGAAGGTGAACAGGAAATAGAGGCCATCCCTTCTTCTTAGCTACTCCATTCATTACCGACCCCAGGGGGTCTCGTGACACACCAGGAAAGTGGAGACCGGCCTATTGGAACAAGGAACTCATTCCTAGGTAACATGATCTTGTCAGGCAACGCAAGAAATAGCAACATTGTTAGAGAGCTGTGCAGATCCAACAAAGGTGAAGGTTAAAAAAAAAAATGAGCTATGAGAACAAGAATTTTTAAGACCATAGTAAAGAAAACTAATAAGAATGTAATTTCCCCGGAGACTTCTGATGGACGACGGAGGTGCGGAGCTGTACTAACTCTACTGCTGGAGACTGCCACTAACACGAGAGACAAGGAAAACAGAGGGCGGAGCTCTGTCCTTAATAAAACTTGGCTTGGATTCAAGTGTAGAATATGAAACATATCTCTCCCCGGCAGTGAGATGCTGATCAACTCGAGGGATAATATAAGAGCTGATGTATGCTCCTCTATGTCTCATGAAGATATAAATTGCTCTGGGAGTCAGCGAAACAGGACCCTGAATCATCCAATGAATGCTCCCTTACTAAGGAAGACAAGGACTTGAGTCACGAGCTGACCACAAAAAAGGGGAAAGCCCACCGGGAGTTTAGCTTCAGAATCTAGTAGTCAAAGAGAAGCAGGACTCAGACTGATTTTTTTTTTCCTACTGAGAAATGGACTAGAAGTCAGACAGGCTTGAAAAAAGGAGAGAAAACAGTAATCTGTTTTGTGGTCATTGACTTGAATCACATGAGCCAAGAAGGACTCTGTGAAATCCACCGTAATTCACTGCGCACCCCCTGGATTCCTGCCTGGGAGCCGCGCCCAGCCCGAGAGCGAGGGTTCTGGCCTCCCCCGGTCACAGAGCAGATCTGGTGAAAAATTCGTGCCTGCCTGGGCTTGTCCTGGAACGCACACCTGCACTGGAGCTGCCAGGAACACCGTGCCCCTCTGGTTCCCACCACGATTCCTTTATAGCAACTAACTTGCTTGGGAGGCAGAGAGATGGAGACAGACAGACATCTCCCATCTGCTGGTTCACTCTCCAAGCTGGGGCTGGACCAGGCTGAAGCCAGGAGCCTGGAACTCAGTCTGGGTCTCCCTTAAGGGTAGTGGGGGCCCAACCACTTGTGCCATCATCCGCTGCTTCCCAGGGAGCTGGAATCCAGAATGGAGCCAGGAGTCAAATGCAGGCATTCTGATATGGGACTTCGACATTCCAAGACGCATCTTAACCACTGCACCAAATGCCTCCCTCCCTCCCACACACTATTCTTGAGCAAATTGTAGCAAGTTAGGACAAAGGACAGTAAGCAGAACTTGAACGTGATCCTTGGAAAGGAGAAAGCAAATGTTAACAGGCGAGAAGCAATGAAGAACCTGCAGGGAATGTAACTTTCTAAGAAGATAGAATATCAGACAATATCATCAAACAATGTTAGAGAGGAACTAGATTTTGAAAAGCGAGTTCAGAGGGGATACATATAATTAGCAGGGAGGGCCGTGAATCAGAAGTGAGACTTGGTGAGGACAGGAAGGACACAGAAGAGAGTTAAACAAATACAAAACCCCAGTGATGGGAGAACAACCCAAAGAAAACTGGGGATTGCCAAAAGGTACGTCTGAGAGATGGAGATGGATAATATCATTAGAATTCTATTAACTGCATTGCTGAAGGCCCAACACCCAGCTAAGTGCCTGGTAAGTACAGGTACAGAACAAGTGAGAGTGGAATCAGCAAATAACACACATTAATAATGTTGAGAGAGAGAACAGAAAAAAGCAAACGAGGGAATAATTTATGTGAACAAACTTGCTCCAGAACCACATTTCAATCTGCAGGTCCAGGATACAGACTCTTCCTGAGACGTAGCACAGACAAGTTACTGGCCTGTCCATGTGAATAAAGAATTGTATGAGAGCCTTCAGGAAGAATGAAAGCCTGGCAGATAAAGGGTGAGGGCGGAATAAAGAACAGAAGGCTGGCATCAGAGTTCCCCACGGGTACTGGAACAGTCCAACCAATGGTATTAAGTAGAAAAAAATTAAAATAATAAAAAAAAACTTCCTCGACAGTCAGGACAAGGGCTGTTCAAGTCATTGCTTCTCATAGTGTCAATTTCACTTCTACACGTTTCCTTTTAGGTGTTATTACTTATCACAGGTCAGGGAGAACATGTGGTATTTGTCCCTTTATTTTATTTATCATTTATCTTATTTATTTTATTTATTGACTTGCATCTTTTACTAGGTATAATGTTTTCCAGATTCATCCATTTTGTTGCAAATTACAGGATTTCATTTTTTACTGCTGTGTAGTATTCCATAGAGTACATATCCCATAATTTCTTTATTCAGTCTTCATTTGATGGGCATTTAGATTGATTCCATGTCTTAGCTATTGTGAATTGAGCTGCAATAAACATGAGGGTGCAGATAGCTCTTTGATTGATTGATTTCATTTCCCTTGGGTAAATTCCCAGGAGTGGGATGGCCGGGTCATGTGGTAGGTAAGTCTATATTCAGATTTCTGAGGTATCTCCATACTGTCTTCTATAGTACCAGTTTACACTCCCACCAATAGTGGATTAGGGTACCTTTTTCCCCACATCCTTGCCAGCATTCATTGTTAGTTGATTTCTGAATGTGAGCCATTCTAACCGAGGTGAGGTGAAACCTCATTGTGGTTTTGATTTGCATTTCCCTGATTGCTAGTGATCCTGATCATTTTTTCATGTGCCTGTTGGCCTTTTGGATTTCCTCTTTTGAAAAATGTCTATTGAGGTCCTTGGCCCATCTCTTAACTGGGTTGTTTGTTTTGTTGTTGTGAAGTTTCTTGATCTCTTTGTATATTCTGATTATTAATCTTTTTATTCCATTTTCCACACATTGTTTGAATTACTCTTACACACATATCTATTTATCTATCTATCTATCTATCATCTCCATCTCTATATCACACATTTGATAAAGAAGTCAAATCTAGAACATATTAAAGAGCACTTTCAGATCCATAAGAAAAGAACAGACAACCCAGTACAAAAGTGAGCAAAAAGCTTGAACAGGCACTGCCACAATATCCAAATAGTACATAACAGAATGACAGCTTACAGGTGGGTATTTGGACTAGCAGTGAAGGTGCCCCCCATACTGGAGAGCCTGTGTTTGATTCACGACTCCAGCTCTTGACTCAGCTTCCTGCTAATGCAGACTTTGCAAGGCAGTAGGCAATGACTCAAATAAGTGGGTTCCTGTCACCCACATGGGAGACCCAGATTGAGTTTCTGGCTTCTGGCTTCAGCCCCTGTCATTGCAAGCATTTGAGGAGTGAACCAACAGATAGTAGCTCTCTTTTCTGTGTCTCTCTTATGTACATAAATGCATTTTTTTTGACAGTTAGAGTGGACAGTGAGAGAGAGAGAGACAGAGAGAAAGGTCTTCCTTTACCATTGGTTCACCCTCCAATGGCCGCCGCGGCCGGCGCACTGTGCTGATCCGAAGGCAGGAGCCAGGTGCTTCTCCTGGTCTCCCATGGGGTGCAGGGCCCAAGCACTTGGGCCATCCTCCACTGCACTCCCGGGCCACAGCAGAGAGCTGGCCTGAAAGAGGGGCAACCGGGACAGAATCCGGTGCCCTGACCAGGACTAGAACCCGGTGTGCCAGCGCCGCAGGTGGAGGATTAGCCTATTGAGCCACGGCACCGGCCCATAAATACATTTTAAAGACACAAATGAAATATTAAATGTTTGTATTAAATAATATTGGGATATTTGATAAATATTAGTTTTAATATTAAAAACACAAATTCAAGCCACAAGGTACCTCTGCAAATCTACCATTAATGGATAAGACATGAAAAGCTGAAAATATCAAAAACCTGAACATTTGTAGATAAAACAGAACTTTCATACCCTTGCTTGTGGAAAAGTACCCCAGTGCTATACCATGGAAAACTGATAATATGCAGTAAAATGCACATGACTCTAAAAGCCAACTCCTACCTAGCAGAAAATGCTTAGGGGAATTTAGCAAAAGAAATATATAGGAACATTTATAGAGGCATTCATCATATTTCCCAAAAGAAAAGCAGCAGGGGAAAGTATAAATAATTTGTGGTATATTCACAAAATGATGCAATAATATCAATAGCAAAACAATGGCTACTATATACAATAAGATGAATAAATCCTACAAACATAATGTTGAACAAAGAAGATAAAAATATGAATGGAACTCCGGTGATCCTACTTACTTAATTTTTTATAAAGATATTTATTTGAAAGGCTGAATGACAGAGAGAGAGAGAGCACTTCCATTCACTCCTCAGATGGCCACAATGGCTGGAGCTGGGCCTGGACAAAGCCAGAAGCCAGGAGCTCCATCCTGGTCTCTCATGTGGGTGGCAGGGGCCCAAGCACTTGGGCCATCTTTTTCTATTTTCCTAGTGCACATTAGCAGGGAGCTGGATAGGAAGTGGAGCAGCTGGGAGACCAGCCCTCTGCTTACTTAAATTTCAAAAAGAGGCAGAAGTCATTCAAAGGGTGCTCCTGAATACTTGTGTTTTTTTTTTTTAAAGATTTATGTGGGGGGGCTGGCACTGTGGCACAGTAGGTTAATCCTCCGCCTGCGGCACCAGCATCCCATATAGGCGTCGGTTCTAGTCCTGGCTGTTCCTCTTCCAATTCCACTCTCTGCAGTGGCCTGGGAAAGCAGTGGAAGATGGCTCAAGTGCTTGGGCCCCTGAACCTGCATGGGAGACCTGGAATAAGCTTCTGGCTCCTGGCTTCGGATCGGTGCAGCTTGGGCCATTGCGGCCATTTGGGGAGTGGACCAACGGAAGGAAGACCTTTCTCTCTGTCTTACCCTCTCACTGTCTGGGACTCTACCTTTCTTTCTTTTTTTTTTTTTTTAATTTTTGACAGGCAGAGTGGACAGTGAGAGAGAGAGACAGAGAGAAAGGTCTTCCTTGGCCGTTGGTTCACCCTCCAATGGCCGCCGCGGTAGGCGTGCTGCTGCCGGCGCACCGCGCTGTTCTGATGGCAGGAGCCAGGTGCTTCTCCTGGTCTCCCATGGGGTGCAGGGCCCAAGCACTTGGGCCATCCTCCACTGCACTCCCTGGCCAGAGCAGAGAGCTGGCCTGGAAGAGGGGCAACCGGGACAGGATTGGTGCCCCGACCGGGACTAGAACCCGGTGTGCCGGCGCCGCAAGGCGGAGGATTAGCCTACTGAGCCACAGCGCCGGCCAACTCTACCTTTCAAATAAATAAATAATCTTTTAAAAAGATTTATTTGAGAGGCAGAGTTATAGACAGAGAGAAAGGTCTTCCATTGACTGGGTCACTCCCCAGGTGGCCACAATGGCTGAAGCCGCGCCAATCCAAAGCCAGGAGCCAAGAGCTTCTTCCAAGTCTCCCACATAAGTCATCTTCTACTGCTTTCCCAGGCCACAGCAGAGAGCTGAATCGGAAGTGGAGAAGCCAGAACTCAAACCTGCGCCCATATGGGATGCTGGCACCACACACAAGGCTTAGCCTACTACACCACAGTGCAGCCACTTATTACGTTCTTAATCTTGGCCTGGGTATTGGTTATGCAGTTCTACTCTCTGTAAAGATTTCTTGAATTGTGCACTATGGTTTGTGAATTCTTCTGTTATGATTTAATTATAATGCTTGGAAAAAGTCAGTATCTATTCATAATAAAATCTTTGTAAACTCAGAAAGAAAATAATCTTAAAATATGAAAAAGATTGGCTCTTAAATGACATCCATTATCATATAAATAGTTAAACATTATAAGTGGTCCCATTAATGTAAGGGAATACACAAGAGGGTCCACTATCATATCTGTCATTAAAAATTATTCTGGAAATATTATTCAATACCACAAGGTAAAAGAGAGAGATAAGAGAATTGGGGTCAGTGCTGTGGCATAGTGGGTAAAGCCACTGCCTGCAGTGCCAGCATCCCATATGGGTGCTGGTTCAAGTCCTGGCTGCTCTACTTCTGATCCAGCTCTCTGCTGTGGCCTGGGAAAGCAGTAGAAGATGGCCCAAGTCCTTGGGCTCCTGCATCTGTGTGTGAGACCTGGAAGAAGCTCCTGGCTTCAGATTAGCTCAGCTTCAGCTGTTGTGGCCATTTGGGGAGTGAACCAGCGGGTAGAAGACATTTGTCTCTCTCTCAGCCTCTGATTCTCTGTAATTCTGCCTTTCAAACAAATAAATCAATCTTTAAAAATAAAAAAGAAAGAAAGAGGAGAATTGATATTAATGTTGGGGATCAATAAATCTTCATTACTGGGAAATATATGGTTATATACCAGGAAATCTCTGGAAAACCAATCTAAAAAGGATCCTAATTGGATGATTTGTTAGCAAAAGTAATGCTAAAAATTAGTAGAAGGGCTGGTGCTGTGGCATAGCTGGTAAAGCTGTCGCCTGCAAAGCCAGCATCCCATATGGGCACCGGTTTGAGTTCCGGCTGCTCCTCTTCTGATCCAGCTCTCTGCTATGGCCTGGGAAAGCAGTAGAAGATGGCCCAAGTTCTAGGGCCCCTGCATCCACATGGGAGACCTGGAAGAAGCTCCAAGCTCCTGGCTTTGGATCAACCCAGGCCATTTGGGGAGTGAACCAATGGATAGATGATCTGTCTGTCTGTCTCTCTCTCTCTCTTTCTCTCTCTCTCCAACTTTGCCTTTCAAATAAATAAAAAATCTTTAAAAAATAAAAACAATGAGATGTTGCGAGCATAGAATCTGCACAAGATTGTGAAGACAGGACAGAAAAAAACGCAACCTGTCTCATTAATCATTAAAAAAAACCAGTAGCTTGCCTGCAAACAAATGAAAACAGATGATAATGAAGACAATAGGAAAAATGGAAAAAAGTATAAAGACAAATGCAACCCACAAATGGACACCAAAGTAGCAAATGAATAGGAACCATGAAAGAAACAAAAACTCTTGTGAGCATCCAGTGGAGAAAGAAAATTGGATAATAAAACTCAGGCCTGCAAAGTGTAAACGAATCTATATATTCATGCCATCTGCAAATCGCAGTCTGGTTGTGGGGTGAGTAGGGATGGCCAACATCGTGTATTGTGTATGTCTTTCAAAGTTCAGATGAGAAAAGAGCCAGGAAAATTCTGAGGAATACCAATGAAGGCCTTTATACTCCCTACTGCGGAGTAAGAGCCTGAATGAAGAGTTTAGATGCAAATATTTAGACTAGCGGTTTACGGGGTAGACAGTTTAGAGACAGCCAGGTACGCTTTCTTCTGTGGGCAGTGGGGTGGGGTAGAATATTGTGGTGGGGAGCCAGACATTGTATCTAAGGTACTTTTTAAGCCAAAATACATTTACAATGGACGCAAGATTTAAACATACAACGATAAGCCACAGGGGCTGGTGTTGTGGTACAGCGGGTTAAGCCGCCGCTTGCAACGCTGGCATTCCACATCAGAGTGCTGGTTTGGGTGCCAGCTGCTTTGCTTCCAATCAGTTTGCTGCTAATGTTCTTGGGAAAGCAGCCGAGGATGGCTCAAATACTGGGGCCCCTGCCACCCAAGTGGGAGACCTGAATGGGATTCCAAGCTCCTGGTTTCAGTCTGGCCCAGTTCTGGCTATTGAGGGCACTTAGAGAGTGAACCAGCAGATGGAAGATCTCTGTCATTCTGTCTCTCGAACAAACAAACAAACAAACAAACAAGCAAATTGAGGCTGGCGTTGTGGCATAGTGGGTAAAGCTGCTGCCTCTGACGCCGGCATCTCATATGGGCACCAGTTCAAGTCCCAGCTACTCCACTTCCAATCCAGCTCTCTGCTACGACCTGGGAAAGCAGTGGAAGATGGCCCAAGTCCTTGGGCCTCTGCACCCACTTGGGAGACCCGGAAGAAGCTCCTGGCTCCTGGCTCCTGGCTTCGGCTTGGCCCAATCCCAGCCATTGGGGGCAGGGTAAACCAACTCAGTGCAAGTCAACTGGGAGTTCAACCTTTTTCTTTCACAAAGACTTCCTTCATAAAGCACCACATTTGGGCCGGCACTGTAGCCCAGTAGGTTAATCCACTTCCTGGAGTGCCAGCTTCCCATATGGGCGCCGGTTCTAGTCCCGGCTACTCCTCTTCTGATCCAGCTCTCTGCTGTGGCCTGGGAAAGCAGGAGAAGATGGCCCAAGTCCTTGGGCCTCTGCTCCCGCCTGGGAGACCTGGAAGACGCTCCTAGCTCCTGGCTTCAGATTGGCTCAGCTCAGCTCTGGCTGTTGTGGCCATTTAGGGAGTGAACCAGAAGATGGAAGACCTTTCTCTCCATCTCTCCCTCTCACTGTCTGTAACTCTACCACTCAAGTAAATAAAATCTTTTTTTTTTTAATTTTTTAAATTTTTTTTTTTCTTGACAGGCAGAGTGGACAGTGAGAGAGAGAGACAGAGAGAAAGGTCTTCCTTTGCCGTTGGTTCACCCTCCAATGGCCGCCGCGGCTGGCGTGCTGTGGCCGGCACACCGCGCTGATCCGATGGCAGGAGCCAGGTGCTTATCCTGGTCTCCCATGGGGTGCAGGGCCCAAGCACTTGAGCCATCCTCCACTGCTCTCCCTGGCCACGGCAGAGAGCTGGCCTGGAAGAGGGGCAGCCGGGACAGAACCGGCGCCCCGACCGGGACTAGAACCCGGTGTGCTGGTGCCGCAAGGCGGAGGATTAGCCTATTGAGCCACCGCGCCGGCCCAATAAAATGTTTTTTTTTTTTTAAAAAAAATAGAGTACTGCATTGATTTACATTGTGGTGCAAGTTCCTTATCTTGCTGTGAAATAGCACTTTGAGAGCCCCCAGTTTATGATAACTAAAACTGAAAATAACCCAAGTGTCCATCAATGGAGTATTTGCTAAATAAATTGCAGTAGATCCCAAAATAAAATCGTATGTATTCATTTAAAATAATGAAACCTACATATATTGATATACATGTGATAGATGGGGGAAAACTGCAGAGGGGAATGGATACAATAATTAGTGCAAGATGGAAAAGCACGCAATTTCAAGCTCCTGGGAGCACGCGAGACATTGCTGAGCTCGATTCTCTTTGGGATGTGAGACAGAGTGTGGAGAGACATGGAAGGTGGTTGTTGTTTATTTTATTGTTCTTACCTTGTGCCCTTCTACACTGTTTAAATTTTTCTGTAACTAACATAAGTGGTACTTATAATTCTTTAAAATACTAACTACATTTTATAATTTTGCTTACATATCAAGCATTCCAGCCAGATTAGACTTATTTCCAGAAACTGATTTTGGACTGAAATTTGTTTTTGAACATTTATCGAGGCCATCTTTACTTGGGGTGGATTTCTATAGCACCATTTGTGTTAGATGTAAATATATATCAGCTTGTTTTTCCAAACTCGGAAATCTGTTTTTTGCACCTTAAAAATAAAAATTTTTTGAGGCCAGCATTGTGAAGTAGCAGCTATAGCTGCCGCCTGCAACACTGACATCCCATATGGGTGCCAGTTCAAGTATTGGCTGCTCCACTTTGGATCCAACTCCCTGCTAGTGTACCTGGGAAGGCAGCGGAAGATGGCCGAAGTGCTTGGGCCCCTGCACCCATGTGGGAGACCTGGATGAAGCTCCTGGCTCCTGGCTTTGGCCTGGCTCAGGCCTGGTCACTGCGGCCATTTGGGGAGTGAATCAGTGGATGGAAGACTGATTCTCTCTTTCTCTCTAACTCTGCCTTTCAAATAAATAAAAATAAATTTTTAATTGATTTTAAAATTTTTTAAAGAAAAGTTTACGGGGGCCAGCGTTGTGGCACAGAGGGTTAACCTGCCACCCACAACACCAGCACCTCATATGAGCACGGGGTCGAGTCCTGGCTGCTCCACTTTGGACCCAGCTCCCTGCTAATGACACTGGGAAAGCAACAGAAAATGGCCTAAAGTGCTTGGGTCCCTGTCACCCACATGAGAGAACTGGATGGAGTTCCAGTCCAGGCTCTTGGCTTCTACATAGCCCAGCCTGGGTCACTGTGGTCATCTGGGGAGAGAAGCAGCAGATCGCTCAATCTCTCTAATTCTGCCTTTCAAATAAATAAATAAATAAATCTTTTAAAAAATTCATTATGACTAATGCACACATCCCCCAAACCAAATTTTCAGTTGATCTGAAAAATGGGTCTCAGAAGCTCAAAGAGGGGTATTTGAAATTCTGTCCATGGGGTGTGACAATCAGTCATCAAATTCTGATCATATTTGTTGCAAGGAAATATAGGACAAGAAACTGTTGGTGCTCAGAAGGTCCAAAATCGGGGAAACTAGGACAAGTGCTATGACAATACTGGACAATTGAAGGCTCCATGTGCTTTCATGGAAACCCCAACTCAGAGTGCCGAAAGGTGTGGGCTGCGAGCCGTCTCGGGGCGGGTGTGGAACATTCATCGTCCTCACCACCGGCTCAGTGCCGAACTACGTGCAAAGCACTTTTACATCTCACCGCAAACTCGAGACAGACCTTTGGAGAAAGTCCACTTCATGGATCTAATTTTATTGATGCAAACACTGGGCAGAGATGACTTGTTTTTTTTTTTTTTTTTTTTTTTCCCTCAAAGTCTCTAAAGAGGAAAGTGGCAGAGGTGCCAGGACAAGTTCTTAGCTACACTCCACACTGCCTGTCACACGGCCCATCTCCACCACCCAGCCAGAAGGGTCTGGTCCGCTTGCTCTTAGGCGCTGCGTTTATTTGCACGACACGAGATGCCATGGAGCTGGATGAGTTCAAAAGCAGACCAGGGCTATTGCCACTGTTTGTTCAACCCTGCTACTTGGAGCAGGCAGAAGCCAGAAGTTGGAGATTCTTCACAGGCATCTACAGCCCCAAGCAGGACAAGCAGAGGGAAAAGAAATTGTTTATCCAAAAGAAGGACGTTACGGCACACAATGTCTTTTCTTTTCTTGTTTTAAAGATTTATTTATTTATCTGAAAGAGTTACAGAGAGAAAGAGAGAGAGAGAGAGAGAGAGAGAGGTATTCCATTCGCTGGTTCACTCTTCAATTGGCTGCTTCAATTGGCTGCAATGGCTGGAGCTGCACTGATCCAAAGCCAGGAGCCAGTGGCCTCCTCTGGGTCTCCCATGCAGGTGCAGGGGCCCAAGGACTTGGACCATCTTCTACTGCTTTCCAAGGCCACAGCAGAGAGCTGGATCGGAAGTGGAGCAGCCGGGACTTGAACCAGCGCCCATATGGGATGCTGGCGCTACAGGTAGTAGCTTTACCTGCTAAGCCACAGCGCTGGCCCCATGCTGTTTTCTGTCTGTCTGTCCTTCCTAACATTTGCTCTGCTTTATGCTTCCTCCAGGAAGTTCAAAGTGATGCTAATAAACTGGTCATCTCTGAAGTTCTTTATAACAAATTTCATGGCAGCCTTTCATGTCTGACACCGTTGCCTTCCAGAGCTCTCCATTAAGAGACTCATGGCTGGGGTGGACACTGTGGTACAGTGGGTTAAGCCACCACTTGGGACACCTGCATCCTTTATCAGAGTGTCTGGTTCAAGTCCCAGCTACTCTGTTTCCAAGCCAGCTCCCTAGTAACATGCCTGGGAAAACACCAGTTGATGGCTCAAGTATTTGAGTCCCTGCCACCCACGTGGGAGACCCATATGGAGTTCATGGCTCCTGGCTTTGGCCTGGCCCAAATCTGGTTGTTGTGGCTAGTAGGTGAGTGAACCAATGGATGGAATATCTTTCTCTCTCTCTCTCACCTTCTCTGTCACTCTGTCTTCCAACTAAATAAATCTTTTCAAAAAAGACTAACATAAATCACTCATGTCTCATATTCCATTTATATTTTTACTTTCTTGTATATAACTCATATATGCAGGAGTTATTATTATGTGATAATACCAAGCAATTACTAAACACCTCTTGTCTGCCAGGACACTGTGGTAGATGCTTTATAAATCCTTATGTTATCTCAAGCTTCTAGCAGGCTCCACTAGGTGGACTGTCTAGTTCATGGCCAAGGATTTCTCTCCAGTACCGAGTGCTCTGGTGAGGATGCTAATTGTATTAGCTACTGAAAGGTATTTAGTGAATGTGTTCATTTGAAAGTTGTGTATTTTAATAGTCACATCACACTCTCTTTTCGTCGGCTCTCCAAGGTGGTTGGTGGTCTGCGGTGATGAAATTCAAAACCCAGTAGAGACCCAGGGGCCCCCGCATCACACCCCTCACCCACCAAGCAGAATCCCGGCACATAATGCACCCCCTGTGTCCTATGGCTTTCTCCACCTGCTCACCTCCCAAAGGAAAACAAAACCCAGAGGATCGTTGAGGTCTAGAAATTAACTTTATTTTAAATCTGTCAAGAACTCCTGGCACGTCTTAATTTTATTAAAATGATTACATCTGGCAAAACAAAGGAGAGAGGTCACTCTCTTTCTCTACAACATAAATAACGAGTTAGAGCCTCAGCTGCTGACTCAGCATCGTGCGAGAGTCTTTGAAAGAACTTTAATTTCCAGAAAATGTTTAAAGCAGCAAAAGAAAAAATAAATTAAAAGTAATTGCAATGGCAACTATTGCCAAGGATGTGCTAATTATAAAATCTTGATGTGTTTATATGCCAGACGGCATGCTTTGGTATTTAAAAACAAAAATCATTTGAATTGTGGTCCTATACTGGCTTGTCATTTATAGTTCATAACACAAAACACATTTTTGCTTTTTTTTCCAAAAAAAAGATGACAAAAATGAATCATGACTAATTCAAACAAAATACAACCAGCAGTCACTCATCTAACAGAAAAATGTTAAAACAAAAACACTTTTATTATAATAATTCATACCGGAATAACTTACAATAGTATGAAAAAGAGTGAAGTATTTGTCCTTAGTTTTCATTGACGTACTCACATTTTTGCAAAAATTGTTTTGTAAAGATTCCCAAGTGTTTTTTTTAACCATGAACTTCGAACTAGTTAAGGATCTAAACCAAAAACGCATACTTCATCTGTTCATACAGTCATAACTTACATATCTTGCTTTGCATTTACTGTCACTGCAAACAGCGAATTAGAAAACAAAGTAAAAATATATATGTACAAAATATTTTATATCAAATTATCTTCATTACACTAAATAAACCCAAGCCCCCAAAGGCTATGATACATGAAAAAGTGACCTACACTTTATATCAAGACTGATGCTGTCCATACATCAACTGGAGCAACCTTTGGTTTTAAAAACATTTTGCAAAATAAAGAAAAATGCTACCACAGGGCTGCACTACCAGTTCTTATTCACACTCACAAAAATGCTTTCCAGTTTAAAAAAAAAAAAACAATTTAAAAATAGATGACATATCCAGAAAAAAAATCTGACCATAAAAAAGCCCAATCCTTTTTATGTTTCTGTAGCACACGCACTCCGGTACAGTTGGCATTTCCACTGCTTATTCAAGTTTCAAGTCTTCCCAAGTTGATCAGAATATTATTGTTTTATTGGAAAAGATCTTCTTCTTCTGAGATTGATTATTCTCCCTGAATGGTAGTCTAACTTAGAAACAGAACTCTCTTTCTCTGAATGCATGATTTCACTTAATTTTTACTTAAATATCCTCGTTGGCAAAACTCAGAGACTGCTCCAGGTTTTGCTTTCCATATGTTTTAAATTTAAAAATCAATTTTATGCATGTATATGTACTATTCGCATAGATACATTTCTTTCATTGTCTTGTTCTCATTGCAATACAAATCGTCCACCAGCAATTATAATTTGAAATGAACCAAACAAAAAAAGTTTTTAGTCATTCCATATGAAAAACAGCTTTCTCTTCTCAGAAAAAAATACTGAACTCTTAATGCAAACAACATTACAAGTTTTAAAAGTAAACTCTTTTTCTAATGAAAACTTTTGAGTTTTTGTTTTTTTTTTTTTTTTTTTAAACTTCAGCCAAACTTGAGAAAGTGAAAATCCAAATCAATTCTACTGGACATTGTGCTTAAAAACAGGGTTGCTGGTCACCACATATTCACTGCAGTTTTAAATTCATTTGAAGGAATCAACTTTTAAATACACACATTATGCGGCTCGCAGTGCCCCCGCACTGTGGAAGTTTGCGATAGATCAGATCTGCAGGCTAAGGACGTGTGCATAAAATTCTCACTGTCACTGTGAAAGACGCAGTGTCGAAATCTTCTGGAAAGAGCATTTCATGTGGGCTGCACCGATTTCCAAGTTCCAACGTGGGCACTACTGAATATGCTTGCAGGGCTTCTAGCAACTCTGGTTCCAGTCCTGGAAGAGTTAGGTCCGTCTCGGCTTGATGCATGCAGCCTAACGACCATCTGGGGCTGGCATGTGAGACACAACCGCCCCACTCTGCCCACGTTGGTGCTGACTTTCGGGAAATAAGGCACTTACTGTAATGGTAAGACAGGCGTTTTATGCATAGTTTGAGTAACATAAAATAAGTTAATACTTTCGATTAAAATGAGGTTTTTTTTATAATTTATATGTCTTTTATAGAAGCAACTAAATGATATACTTAGGGTAATTAAAAAGAGGAAGAGGTTTGCAAGAGAGTCATTTGCACCCCAGCTTCGGCTCTTAAGGACAAGGACGGCAGAGAAGGCAGGGATAGGATCTGAGAGTGACAAGCCCTTAGAACTGCGGCACCAGGGGGACCCTGACCGTCTTGACTTCCGCTATATGGGATGACTTCTGGATGATGCAGCTGGCGGTCCCTTGCAGAGTGTCCTTCCCTTGGGCCAGGTTTGTGAGAGCCATGGCTGCATTGATCTCCTTCCAATACGTGTCGTCCTTGCTCGGCCGCGTTTTGTTAGCTGCGCTGGATTTAAGCAGAACGGAGAGAAAACCATCAGATTCCCTGCGGCTGGCACCAAGAATGTCATCCTTGCAAAGCACAAATGGCAAAGGAAAACAATTTGTCTCACCCGTCACCCTTGTTGGATCCATTTTCTGGAGTGTCTGTGAAGGGAAGCAAATATTCAATTACTTTTTTGTTTTTTATTTTCTTGGTTTTCATCTCAATAGTTGCACTAGTAATGACCAGGAATAAATGCGCATTAGGACAAACGGTGGATAACTGCTTTTTTTTTTTTTTAAACAAAGAGAAGGCATTTTATATTGACAGATTTTTTTCTGCTAAGAAGCAGGAGGAAGACAAGAATGGACAACAGAGAATGGCGCGTAGCTTTCGTAGACAGTCAAAAACCTGAGGTTCGTTTGCTATGAGAAATCCTGCTGTTGTAAACAAGAGGCGAACAGTACAAGGAAAAGATGCTGGGCTCTGCCTTGTGGGACCACTCACCTGCTGCGTGGTTCTGGGCAGATGGCGAAGCTCCCCGGGGTCTGGGACTCCAGTTTGCTCTACTACAAAGCAATTGCGTTTCTAGAACATCTCGGGTGGCTCTGGCTCCAGATGCCATGGGAACTATCCCTTCGTTTCAGAGAAAGCACTGGCAAACCGCTCCACTGGGTCAGTTAGCAGGTGGAGCAGGTGGCCCTGTCTGCCAGCAATGCAGGGTTCCTGGGGTAGGAGAGAGCTGGGGAGCAGTCTTCAGGCTCCCCAGCTCCCCACTGCTTCCCCTACCCCAGCCCCGCCCGCAACTCGCTGCTGCAACAGGTGCAGTGGAAGACGCATTACCAACTCCTTCTACACCCTGAAGACAAACCTCTCCCAAAGCCACATAAAGAGAAAGATGAAAACAGGTTCTCTTTTTTCTTTTACAACCAAAAAAAAAAAAAAAAAAAAAAAAAAAAACAAAAACAAAAAAAAACCTATATTTCCAAAGATTTCCTTGAAATGCAAAGAGAAAGAGATAGAGAGAGATCTCCCATCTGCTGCTCACTCCCCAAATGCCTGCCAACAACTAGGGCTGAGCCAGGCCATAGCTGAGAGCTGGATGGGAAGAGGAGCAGCCGGGACTCAAACTGGAGCCCATATGGGATGCCACCACTGCAGGCGGCAACTTTACCTGCTATGCCACAGTGTCGGCCCCTAGGGTGCACACTATTAGCAGGAAGCTGGAATCCAGAGCCACACCAGGACTTGAACCAGGCACCCCAACGTGGGACATAGGCATCCCAAGAGGAGTCTTAAACACTGGGCTGAACTCCAGCCAGCCCTGGAAGCAAGATCTTAATCTGTGTTAGATTCCTTTGGGTAGCTCTTTCGTCCTAGAGAATTTGATGGGAGAAACAGCTAGGGACACACCGGAAAGAAAGATGTGTAGGGGTGAGAGGGACTGACTACCCATGTAATCCAAGAAGGGGTAGGGCTGGCAGACTCCAAAGCCAGCCAGGGGTTAGGTCCCTGCCACCATCACTGTGATCATCCACACAGCAGTGACCTTTGGCGAGGAGTGAAGGAGGCACTGTGCCTCCCCTGGGGAAGCACAGAAAATACCACGTCTCCAGTCATGCCCTTTGGAAAAATTATCTTTTCCTCCCTCACTCCTTCCGCCTTCCTTTTGCTCTCCCAACCCAAGCTTTTCCTCCGCTGTGCACAGGGCTAGCCAAGCAGCATAGACAGCACCTTCTGAGCTGGGCTCCAAGAGTCACAGAATGATCAAACCAGGAGGAGAGAAATGTCAGTGTGATCACAGGCCCAGAGCACTCGAGAAGGTTCCAGTCAAATCTGTGCAGCTCGGGGTGGGGGTGGAGGTGGAATCTATGCAGGACTTTTTTTTTCTTTTTTGCACCAGAATAAACTTATCTTCTGATTCCAGGCTTCCAGGGTCTTTCTGAAGACCCTCTCATACAATGCAACCAGGGTCCTGTCTTCCAGGGAAGAGATAGTCATTACAGAGAAAATCGTTACAGGCCCGTGTAGACGAGGACAGGAAAGCCTGCTAAGCTATCCCGAGTGGAGGCTTGCAGTGTAGACCGTGAGACAATAACCGGGCACTGCGAGCTCTTTCCACAATCTTTTCTTCGAGGGATCCAGGGAACTTTAGGAAAAACACGGAGAACCAGTGAGTGTTTGCATCAGTGTTTACTGATGCCCACTCTGGCCCCTTCCGGACCAGCGTGCGTGGTTACCTCCGCTGCTTCTGGTGATTATGGAAATATAAAAGTACTCTGTCAGAGGATAAGGCGATAACTTTGTTCCCAGAACTCTGGCAGCCCTTACAAAGCACTTCCTCTATGCCCGGCTGTGTGCTAAGTACTTTTGCGTTTTAACTTATTGTGTATCCATGGCCTTGACCGTGGCTAGCTAAGTCATTCCTTGTTGAGTACTGTCATCTATATCAGTCTTTACACCCAGGAATGACAGGGACAAGGTGCTACCAGGACAGAGAACAAGTTGGGAAGCAAAGCCAGCATCATTGGACACTTTACAGAGAAAGAGAGGGGGGAAAAAAAAGTTGCCTGCAAATTGCAACAATTCCATTGCCAAAGTGAAGCAATAGGCTATGGAGATATTTGCCCAATGGAAAGGCTTGGCAAAAAGAGAGCCAAGTTTCTTTTTTTTTTTTTTTTAGATTTATTTATTTATTTGAAAGAGGTACACACAGAGAGAAGGAGAGGTAGAGAGAGACAGAGAGAGAGGTCTTCCATCCGCTGGTTCACTCCCCAATTGGCTGCAACGGCCGGAGCAGTGCCGGTCCAAAGCAGGCGCCAGGAGCTTCCTCCGGGTCTTCCCTTGTGGGTGCAGGGGCCCAAGGACTTGGGCCACCTTCTACTGCTTTCCTAGGCCACAGCAGAGAGCTGGATTGGAAGTGGAGCAGCCGGGACTCGAACTGGCACCCATACGGGATGCTGGCACTGCAGACAGCAGCTTTACCCACTATGCCACAGCGCCAGCCCCAGCCAAGTTTTATACACATTAAATGACATTAAGGAAATCACGTAACACAATGTAGGGGGAAAAAAAAAACATATAAACTGACGCTCAACCTCAGAGGGGTAACTGCACTGAAGGGAGCCCCCCGAACACACAGTGCATGCAACCAGCTCCAGGGACACAGCAATGCCAACAGCGCCTGCCTGCAGTCCCTGTGTACACTCACGGGGCGGGAGGGCTTGTCAAGTGCATGTGAGAAGTGACCTTGCACGCCTTGCAGCCCCAGCAAGGCCTGGATGGGGCTGACTGTGCCTGTGGTTGACTCCTTGAACTTGTTCCACGGGGAGAGAAACCCGTTTACTGCAGCCAACTGGGAAATTAAAGGTTCTGCTTGCTTCTGGGTGGAGGTGATTCCCATTCTGGTGCCCAGGAAAATACCTTTGAAGTGTAAAAGCCCAACTCCGGCTTGGGTGGGTATTCCTCAGTTTTGTGACTTGTAACAATGTACGCGGCGGGGTCATTCCTTACTGCTGGAGGATGGGCGCCTCCTTTGTCCTTAGATACAAGTTAGGTTCCTTGCCAGGAACAAGAGGAAAAGCTTCCCAAAAAAGTAACCCGAAGCAACATTTTACTCCCTTATGAATAGTCATTGCTGAAGGGGCAAGTAACAAAACGCCATGTCAGAGACTTCAGACCCACAAGGAAAAGCTGACTCCAATTCCATATTTTCTGGGTAGTCTGTCTGCTAGCCCCCATACTGGTGGGCTGCTGGTGTCACTCCAGGATATCACCCATCGGAGAGTCACCTCCTGCCGTGCTGTCACTTCCCAGAGGCAGCAGCAAAAGGCAGACAGCACAGAGGAGCCCTTGTGTGTGTGTGCGATTTGTAGGAAAGCGAGCGCTCCAAAGATCTGATAGTTTGGGGCACTGTTTTCCTGTGATGCTCAAAGGACATCTGGGAAAATGTCCCAGTTATTTTAGAGAATTGATACTGTTCGCAGAGAACTCGGAAAAAACTGACAATATACTCATTTTACGAAATGGTTGCATAGAATGCTGCCATGCCTTCTTCCTGTGCTGTTTTTCTTCTTAGTAACAACTCACTGGCTCTTAACCTGCTTCCACTGTGCTGTTTCTTTGCAGGCCACGCTCAATATTTAAGGATCAGGTGTGTTTATCATTCTCCATCACCCAGCAGTCATGGGGCTCATGCCTCTGGCTACTCATGGCCAACAGGAGGTCTGCAGCCTGCTCCCCTCCAGATGTGGCACCCAGTGGCACCACAATGTGACAGCAGAAGGATTCTGAATGCTGTGCACAAGAGGGCACCGGGCAGCCAGCGCTGGCTCCTGCGTGCAGTTCATAGCACACACAGGGCTCAACCCGACTGCCCCCTACGTGGCTGCAAAGTAGCTTGGCTGGGCTGCCATACGTTTTTAGATTCTAAGCTTCCAAAAACCAGCTCCTCTGGCAATTACCATAAAAAGCAACTGGTTGGCAGGAACAAAGCACTGAACCAGCCAACAGAGTGTGTTTTAAGATCCCCCCCCCCCAAAAAAAAGTGCGGAGTTAGGGAAATCTTGGACACTGTAAAAACCCAAACCATGTTGAAACTGACAATGGGGCTACCCTCAGTTTGGACATGTGTTTTCTTATAAAGTTAAGTGGAGAAACAATTATACTGAAAACCCAGTTCTGTTGCAACTTGCAAAGAGAGCAGCCCAGAGCTGTGTGGATGAAATGTTCTTCCAATTTTGATAAATGCAATTCAGGAGCACACAACATCTGATATATAATATCTGTGGCCTAAAGAGAGACCAAAATAGGGCCAAATTCCATTCTCTGAGAGCTTTTTTCTTTTCAAATTTAATCAATAAACCCGAAAATTAGAAATGTTTTAAGCCTTTCTCTAAAAACTACTCGCATCACATGAAATGTAAACACAGTTAAGTAAGATTAAGAGTACGAGTAATTTTTTTAAGCGAAATAATCTGAAAATCATGTTGTGTATATTTTTTTAAATTAAAATAGAAAGAGGACAAGGGATGGAGGTCCCTCAGGCACCGTAGCCCCAGGAGGAAAAAGAGAGGTACAGTCTGCCTCTGCATTCACAGCTCTGATTCGACCACCTGCAGACTGGAAACATTAGGGGAAAACCAGGGGCCCCGGGTTAAGCCACCACCTGTGATGCCAGCAGCCCATATGGGCACCGGTTCAAGTCCCGGCTGCTCCACTTCCAATCCAGCTCCCTGCTATGGCCTGGGAAAGCAGCAGTAGATGGCCCAAGTGCTTGGGCTCTTGTACCCACATGGGAGACCCGGATGGAATTCCAGGCTCCCGGCTTCGGCCTGGCCTGGCCCTACCAACTCAACCATCTGAGGAGTGAACCAGTGGATGTAGCAGACTGGAGGATGCGTGGAGATGCTGTACAAACCATGGAGACACGGAGGCTGACGGTATTCATCCCAGCCACCAGACTGGCCTACTGCCTATGCAAAGAAATGAAAAACCTGTGAGCTGTGACAGTGATCAAGGTAGGCCAGGACCCAATGCCTGGACACTGCTCCGCGGGTGGCTTCCAGGTGACGGCCGGCGTGCACAGTCGAGCGCAGTGGGCTTCAGATCTTAGAAGGCAAGGCCGGTGCCTAGAGTCATTCACATACATGAGACGGCTAAGGCAAAGACAGGGACTCCGCTGAGTGGGGTGGCACAAAACCTCACTGCAGAACCAGGCCATTGCCACTCTCACTGTCGCCTTCCCCAAGAGGGGACTTGGAAAAGTTTGTGGGAAATGAAATGAAAAGAGAAATTTATTTTGGTGCAAAAAAACAAACAAACAAACAAACAAACAAACAAAACCAAATTGAAATCCATGCCTTATTTTCTCCTAGGAAGTGTTTCCCATGAACATGGGCAATCACAGACACACCTGCTTAGACGGCCCCAACAGAGGAGGCCCGGCTTTGTTTCCCCTCCCCCAGCCCCCTAGACTGGTTCCAGTGTGACCTCACGTTTCTTCCCTTTTCAACAGAGCATCTGTTTTTCTCTAGTAAGAGAACAACACAGATGCACTGCAGAAAATGATCAGAAACGTGTGTAATAGAAAGTGAAAGGAATTTAGGGATAACTAAGATTATCCTTGGATTTAGGGCCTTTGGAACAAGCATTGCACATATTTAGGGTGGGTGTTACGGTGCAGCTGGTTAAGCAGCGGCTTGGGATGCTTGCGACCCATATAGGAGCGCCTGACTGGAGTCCTGCCCACTCCACTTCAGATCCAGCTTCCTGCTAATGTGCTTGGAAAGCAACAAATCATGGATCAAGTCCTTGGGCCCCTGCCACTCACATGGGAGACCCAGTTGGAATTCTAGCTTCCTGGCTTTGGCCCTGGCTCCACCCTGACTGCTGTTGTCATTTGGGGAGTGAACCAGTGGATAGATGCTCTGGTTCTCTCTCTTTCTCTCCCTCTCTCCCCGTCTTTCAAATAAATAAATAAACGTTAATGTTTTAATGGTGTTTCCTCTGCACACGTATAACATACTTTTTCACTGAATTTCATCACCGGTCATATCCTCTGACGGAGGTAAGATAATCATCTACTGTTTGGCCTTCCCTGGTGTGACATGGGTTTTGTCTATGAGATAGAAGCAGCTTCAAAGAATTCAAAATCCAGCTCCATCCAATTTAAACCTGCCTATTGAGGAAGGTAAGTGTTCTGGAGGGACTGCCTTTAAAAATAGCAATTGCTAACATTTATTGAATGCTTATTCTTGTGCCAGGCGCTATGCCAAGAAGTCTGCAAATGTTATCTGGTTAAATGCACACAGTAACTCTGTCAGCCAGCTCACAGATATCTACCAGTGACACTGTCACTTAGGCCCAGGAAGTCGCAAGGGATGCAGGGGAAGGACCTATGAGACTGAGCTCCAGGTCAGCTCACAGCCAAAGGCTGTTTTGTTTTTTTCCAATGTTTATTTAATTTTCCTTGTTTGAAAGACGGGGCGGGTGCTGCAGTACAGTGGGTTAAACCACTGCTTGCAATGCCGGCATTCTAGATGGACACTGGTTCAAGTCCTGGCTGCTCCATTTCTAATCCAGCTCCCTACTAATGTGACTGGGAGAAGCAGTGTTCCAAGAGCTTGGGCCCCTGCCACCTACATGGGGGCCTAAAGTGAAGCTCCTGGATCCTGGTCCTTGTGGCTCTTTGGGGAGTGAACCAGGGATGGAAGACATCTCTGTGTCTCTCCCTCTCTCCCTATGTCACCATGCCTTTCAAATAAATAAATAAATAAATCATAAAAAGAAAGAGAGAGAGAGAGAGATCCTCCACCTTTGGCTCTCTCCCCTAATGGCCACAAGAGCCAGGGCTGTGCCAGGAGCCTGGAACTCCAGCTCCTATGTGAAGTGGTAAGGACTCAAGGACTTGAGCCAGCACCTGCTGCCTCCCAGGATATGCATCAGCAGGGAGCTGGACTGGAAGTGGAGTAGCAAAGGCTTGAACCCAGGGAGTTGGGTATGGGATTCTGGCATCCCAAGCAGCAGCTTAACTCATTGCACCACCATGCCTGGTCCAAAGGTGCTACTTTTAACCACTGCATTCCGTACTTAAGAGTTCTGCGCTGACAGAGCCACGCAATGACTATGCCGAGACCTGGTTCACGATTCACTTTGGAAGCCTGTGCAATGATAACTGTTTTTCTTTCTAAATATTTATTTATTTATTTATTTGAGAGGTAGAGTTAAAGACAGAGAGAGGGAGAGACAGAAAGAAAGGTCTCCCATTCACTGGTTCACTCCCCAATTGGCCACAAGGGCCGGAGCTGGGCTTATCTGAAGCCAGGGCCCAGGAGCTTCTTCCAGATCTCTCACGTGGGTGCAGGGGCCCAAGGACTTGGGCCATCTTCTACTGCTTTCCCAGGCACATTAGCAGGGAGCTGGATCAGAAGTGGAGCAGCTGGGACTCAAACTTGTGCATGGGATGCTGGCATTGCAAGGGGTGGCTTTACCCACCGCATCACAATACCAGCCCTTTTGGTAGAATTTTCAAACCCAGGGATAAAAACAAATACAAAACAAAAAAACCATTTTGCTTGATATGATTTAATCTATAATGCGAAGGAACCTGTCCAAACTGCAGAACAGGGCCCCTAAGAAGCAAGCTCTTGTGCTCTCCCTCACACTTTGATTTAGAGGGGCCACTTACCTAGCAGCTGTGATCTCCCAATATTTACTCCTGATGGCCATAGCAGGGAGCTAGGAAACAGTCCTAGGGAGCTGTTGCCAAGTGGGCCCCTCAAGGAAAGGTGTGTGACCACCCCCTCTTTGGGATGCCCAAGAGAAATCATCCTAAGTGGCAGGTGCTCAATGCCCTGTGACACTCATGTGCTGACATCCGCCCACCACAGAGAGTTGCACTTGACAGCCAGGGCTGCAAGGTGAGCTCGGGGGGACTGTGCAGTGCACAAGAGTACAGGCCTGGGCGTGGGACATTTTCTCAAGAAGTATTTTATTTATTTGAAAGAGAGATAGACAGAAACCTTCCATCGGCTGGTTGACTCCCCGAGTGCCTACAACTTCTGGGGCCGGGCCAGGCCAAAGCCAGAAGCCAGGACTCCATCCAGGCCTCCTACATGGGAGGCAGGGGCCCAAGCACTTGGGCCATCGCCGAGACAGGGAGCTGGGGCGGGCAAAGGAGCTGAGAGTCTGTTAGCAGTCTCCGTGCTGCAGCCCTGCACTGCTAAAACCCCACCCCCTTCCATGCTGACCCAACATGGCTGCGGGCTAGCACCTCCCCATCATGCACTGAGGCCACGACACCACTGCACTGAAGCCCCGCCCCCAAATCAGCCTCATCTGTAGGTTCCATCAGGGCACCACCCTTGACAGATAAGGGGACGACCCTAACACTGGCTAAGACTGCAGCGTCCCGGTCTGAATGTGTGCTCTCTTTAAGTCCTGTCCTCCTTCTGGTACCTTATCTGTGTCTGCTCCGAATTCTCCCGAGGCAAGACAAGAACTGCAATTAACTCAGCTAAGGACTCCATCTGGTACGCATTAGCAGGAAGCTAGACTCAGGAGCGGAGGTGGGACTTGAACCCGTGCACTCAGAAATGGGAATGCAGGCATCCCAAGCAGTGTCTTAGCCGCTATGCCAAACGTGCACCTGGGAAGATTTGTAAATAGTGAGAACTATAAGCTGCAACCCATGTTGTCTTCATGGATGGATCTAATTGCTTTCTCTTTTGCAAAATACCAGCTAAATTACTTATCCTGGGGTTTGCAAAGTTATTTCAGAGCTGGAAGAAAAACCAAAGCTGGTGTTTCCTGCAGCCATTGTTTCCCCATCTGGCCAAGGACTAACTCCTGCTCCCTGCAACCTCTCCGGGTGGGCTCCCAGCCACCCCATGATGGCTGGTGCCGCCCACCTGTCCTAGGTCCACAGCAGCCCCACCCGCAGCTGCCTGTCAGTGCCTCGTGTCCATGAGGTCCTGCAAAATAATAACTAGATGCTGCATGCCTCTGCTTTGCACCATGAGTGACTCCCTGGTCAGGACGGGCATGTGCCGGCATCTCAGAGCTTCCAAAGCGGGGCATATTTCCACGAATGACAACAACAGAACAACACCTAACCAATGCCACTTGTAGATCTGTCTATGGGCACTTAAAAAAAAAAAAACAAACTCATGGAGAACTGGAAAGAAAAGTTAATTTAGTGCAAAAATTTTGAAACCCATACATAATTTTTTTTCTTTGTACATATTTTCTGCGAATGTTTTGGAGACCACTTGCATGCAGGAATTTAAAAAAAAAATTTGCATCAAAATTAACCGAAATTATAATTCTGTTTTCCGTGAACTCTTTAAAGTTCCCTGTAACAGTGCTACTGGGCTCTTATCCTATAGGGAGCCTAAGCCTTTTTAGCTTTTCCTTCTGATGCAGAGCACAGGGGCTTCAGGCTGGTGGCTCCTGATGGATTCCCTGTTGTGTCTGGGTTCTGGTAGAAGGCATAGCTACTCCGCCCTCCTCTGTCTGGGCCTGGTGGGCCAGAGGTGCAGGAAGTGGGATTTGCAAGTTAAAAGTAACTTCTCAGAACAAACAGAATACCACCCAGTGATACTGTTTCAATTCGCGTCCAACCTTTTTCTGGAAGCAAATGAAATATTCTGGATGCCAAATTAATTCTGCTGGGTCCTCTCTGCCATGATTGCTCCTCTGTGATCTCCAAGGCTCCACGGTCCCCTTCGCCTTAAGTTTTCCATCTGAAATCTCACTTTGAAGATCAAAATGCAGTCACACTCTATGGAGAAGACAGCGGCGGCGGGTGACCAGCCGGGGGGGTCTGGAAACACTCGGTACTCTAGTGGCTGCTCCTGGCTCCTTGCCTGACTACCTCGGTGGTCTGCAGGGAGTCACAGAGGCAGCACAGTGCAAGAACTGGACACCTGCTCTCCCACCTACTACATGCGTGCCCAAGGCACTGGCCCCTGCTGCACTTCTGTGCGCTGTGATGCGTGCAAACAAGGGGATAAGAGCAGCAGACTCCTGGGCCAGTAATCAGGACCACACATCTCAGTGTCTCATACACGCTTACCTGACAGCCCGGGCACACATAACCAAGACTTTACGAGGGCACTTGTAAGTGCACGGGGCCGGGTGTTTGGTGCAGTGGTTAAGATGCTTCTTGGAATGCCTGGGTTTGCGTCCTGACTCTGCTTCTGACTCCAGCTCCCTGGTGACGCACACCCTGTGGGGCAGTAGGTGATGGCTCAAGTACTTGAGTCCCTGCCACCCCGTGGGAGAGCCAGGTAGACTTCCTGGCTCCTGGCTTCAGCCTGGCCCGGCCCTTCGCTATTGCAATCACTTGGGGAGTGAACCAGAACACACAAATACATAAATAAGGCCGATAAGTTCATGGAAATGCATATTAGAAGAAAACTACACATGGATTCAAACATTTTTGAAAAAACTAAATTTATCTTTTAATTATATCCTTTCACTAATTTACTGAAGTGGCCTCATAGAAGTCCTTGTTCAAGAACAGAAAAACAGAAAAAAATTAGCCTCCTCTCTCACTATGTTTCTACATGTAGAAAATGGGCTGGAATGCAGTCACCAGAGAAGTTAGCACTGTTCAGGGATCGGAGCTATAACATGATAACCAAGAGGTAGCGACCAAATATTTTAACTCTGGGCAAAGCTCATCGGCTCCGATGAATGGATGAAGTGTGCCAAATCTATCACCTTCAAAAGCAAAACTGCGTTTCTGGTGACTCTCTGGTTAAAGTTCCGCCACCACCTGCAGAGAGAGAGTTCTGGAACAGCAGGAAGGACTGTCCGCCCGCCCGAAGGGTCCCCTGGATTTCGTTACTCGTTTTCTCAAGGGGAACACTGGAGACATCTCTTCCATGAACGCCATGTCCAGACAATAGCTCAGAAAATGACTTCCTAGCTATGCACAGGTAACTGTTGTGAGTGCCTGTGTGTAGCAAGAAATAGTCACCCTAAAAGCGACTCCCTCAGGTGCCGGTGATGTGGTATATAGCCAGTAAGGCTGCCGCCTGCAACACTGGCATCCCATATGGGTGCCGGTTAGAGTCCCGGCTGCTCCACTTCTCACCCAGCTCTCTGCTAATGGCCTGGGAAAGTACCGGAGGATGGCTCAAGTGCTCAGGCCCCTGCATCCACGTGAGAGACCCGGATGGAGCTCTTGTCTCCTGGCTTCGGCCTGACCCAGCCCTGGCTGTAGTGGTTGATTGGGAAGTGAACCAGCAGATGGAAGATTCTCTCTCTCTCTCCCCCTCCCTCTCTCCCTGTAACTCTGCATTTCAAATGAATAAACTAAAAATCTTTCTTTATAAAAAGTCAATCTACAAAAAGACAAAAAAGCAACTTTTTCAGAGGCCTACATTGTGCCATAGCAGGAAAAGCCAATGCCTGTGACACTGGCTTCCCTTATGGGGCTCAGTTTGTGTTCAGGCTGCTGTGCTTCTGATCCAGCTCCCTGCTTATGGCCTGGGAAAAGCAGTGGAAGATGGTTCAAATGCTTGGGCCCCTGCTACACACGTGGGAGACCCGGATGAAGCACCTGGTTTGTGACCATCTAGGGAGTGAACCAGTGGATAAAAGATATCTCTGGGCCAGCGCCGCGGCTCAATAGGCTAATCCTCCACCTGCGGTGCCGGCACACTGGGTTCTAGTCCTGGTCGGGGTGCCGGATTCTGTCCCCTCTTCCAGGCCAGCTCAAGCACCTGGCTCCTGCCTTCGGATCAGCACGGTGCGCCGGCCGCAGTGCGCCAGCGGTGGCGGCCATTGGAGGGTGAACCAACGGCAAAAGGAAGACCTTTCTCTCTGTCTCTCTCTCTCTCACTGTCCACTCTGCCTGTCCAAAAAAAAAGATATCTCTGACTCTCTCCCTTTCTGTAGCTCTTTCAAATAAATAGATCTTTGGAAAAAAGAACAACTCCTTCCTCTTATTTATTTATTTTCATTTTATTTGAAAGGCAGACAGATGAGAGAGAGAGATAGAGAGATAGAGAGGAATCTCCCCTCCACTGGTTCACTGCCTCAGTGCCTGCAATAGCCCAGGCTGGGCCAGGCTGAAGCCAGGAGCCCAGAACTCCATCCAGGTCTCCCACGTGGGTGGCAGGGGCCCAATGACCGGAGCATTGTCTGCTGCCTCCCAAGGTTTGGGATTTTTAGACATTTGTATTTCTTCATTTTCATTTCATTTGAGACACAGAGAGAGGGGTCAAAGCAGTCCTTTTTAAACGCAAGTTGGTCCACCGGGTTCTAATGCCTGGATGCATTTATAAAGTCTGCTTTTTAGCAAAACCTTAATCGTGTCCTCACCCCCTGCAATTGATGTTCGCCCTCCAAGCTCTCCAACAGCTCGAAGGCCGGTCCTCCGGGGATCTATTCTACAGCTGCTACACTGCCTTTCTCCAAGCTGACTTGTTTAATAAATATGCAGCCGACGGGTTAGGCTGCAGAGTACTGATAGGACTCGCTCAGCAGAAAGGCCTTTCAAATGGAAAAAAACTGTGCATTTATAATCATCAAGGAGTTGGCTGGGAAGTCTGGCTCCATCCCTGTAGTTTCAGACTCCTCAGTATCTCTGAACTTCCCTTTGATACATGAACTGCAGTGTATCTTTGCATTGGCTCGAGGTAGTGCCACGCTGTTCAGATGCCTTGAATTACCATCAATGACCCTGCAGACTAGGAGGGGCTCTTGGTGTTAAACCTGTCTGGATGCATTACCACCCGATATGACATGATAGAAAGAGAGGGCCTCCACAAGCTCTTGGCTGTTTCTGAACAGCAAGTGGCGGTTTCTCTACTCACGGTTCACTGCAAGTCTTGATTTAAGCATTTTACACAGACAATGAACACTATCGCCGCATCTTCCACATTTCAGATACACTCCAGTGTTTCTTTTTTTTTTTTTTTAAAGATTTATTTATTTATTTAAAAGACAGTCACAGAGGACTAGAGGCAGAGAGAGACAGACAGAGAGAGAGGTCTTCCATCCGCTGGTTCACTACCCAGATGGCCGCAATGGCCGAAGCTGGGTCGATCCGAAGCTAGGAGCCAGGAGCCTCTTCCGGGTCCCCCACGTGGGTACAGGGGCCCAGGAACTCGGGCCATCTTCCACTGCTTTCCCAGGCCATAGCAGAGAGCTGGATCGGAAGTGGAGCAGCTGGGACTTGAACCAGTGCCCATATGGGATGCTGGCACTGGAGGCGGCTTTATCCTCTGTGCCACCACAGTGCAAGTCCCTCCAGTGTTCTTAATAAACTGGAACCTTGAATCTGCACTTGGGAGAAGTGGCATTGTGGCACAGCCGCTGCCTGTGACATCTGCATCTTATATGAGCACCATTGGAGTCCAGCTGCTCCACTTCCGATCCAGCTCCCTGCTAATGCACCTAGGAAAGCAGCAGAAGATGGCCCAAGTGCTTGGGCCTCTGCCACCCACATGGGAGACCCAAGATGAAGCTCCTGGCTCCTAGCTTTGGCCTGGCAGAGCCCCTGCCATTGTAGCCAATTAAACCAGGGGTCAGAATCTCTCTGTGTCTCTCCCAGACATCTCTCTGTAACTCTGCCTTTCAAATGAACAAACACATCTTCAAAAGCAAAGAAATCCACACTGTTTGGCATAGCAGCATTCCATCTTCAGGGGTTCTGTAATTTTGAACTCAGTAGCAGTACCACGAGCCTAACAGGGAGGAGGGTGAACTTAAGGATTCCTGCTGAGGGGAGGAGGAGTTAGGAGAAAATGCACACAGAGGCGAGGGGGCACCCTGCCCGTGCAAAGAAGGCTGGGTCTGCAGGTCCCAAGGTAGCCTGATCTGCAGGGTCTCTCCTGATGCCTTCCGAACAAAGCACGTGAAGTAACTGCTCCCCAACCAGAAATACTGCTAGAAAGATGCACTCTTTGGAATGTACCCCCAGAACAAGCAGACGCAAGGCGTCCAGAGAAAGAAAAGCCAAGTCCCCTGGCTGAAATTAGGCCCGTGCCCCTGCTCCCAGAGGTAGAGTTCCTGCCTCCAAGAACGGGTTCCAGCCGAGAAGCCACAGGTGGGTGACAGGACAGCATTTGATTACGTTTCTTTGCTAGTTACTTATTACACATGCGTTTATTAGATTCTGATGGCATACAGACCCGATTCCTGTCTTTTCATCTGAATTTGGAACATGATGGTTCTTATAGTGGTGTCGCCAGGTAAGCCACCACCCGTAATGCTGGCACCTCATGTGGATGCCGGATTGAGTTCTGGCTGCTCCACTTCCCATCCAGCTCCCTGCTAATGTGCCTGGGAAAGCAGAATAAGGTGGTCCAAGTGCTTGGGGCCCTGCCATCCACATGGGAGACCCCAATGGAGTTTCAGGTTCCTCGCTTGGGCTTGACCTAGCCCCGGCCGTTGCAGCCATTTGAGGAGTGAACCAGCAGATGGAAGACCTCTGTTTCTGTCTCTCTCTGTAGCTGTCAACCTGAGGTCTCTGACCCAGATCTGTAGGACCTACAGGAAATAGGGCTGTTTCTTGGGGGGAGCCTCCCAAAGTGCAGGCTGCAGGATCCTCCTTGGAAGCTGTGATTATTTAGGTTCCAGACACAATGGAGCAACCCGCACGGGAGCAAGCTGCTAGGGTGTTCTGGTGCAGGTGGTAAAGAGACACCCATGGGAGAAAACTGTCCTGGGTATCGGAGCCGAGCTTGTAATAAAGAAGCAAGTGGGAATTCTGGCATGAAAAAATTCACTACTACGTTCCTAGTACTGCAACACGGGTCACATGGCAGTCTTTTTTTTTTTTTTTTTTTAAGATTTATCTATTTGAAAGGCAGAGATACAGAGAGAGTAGAAGAGAGAAAGATCTTCCATCCGCTGGTTCACTCCCCAAATGGCCACAATGGCTACAATGGCTACAGCTGGGCCAGGACGAAGCTAGGAGCCAGGAGCTTCTTCCAGGTCTCCCATATGGGTGCAGGGATCCAAACACTTGGGCCATCTTCTGCTGTTTTCCCAGGAGCATCAGCAGGGTGCTGGATGGGAAGTGGAGCAGACAGGACTCGAACCAGTGCCCATATGGGGTGCCGGCACTGCAGACAGAGGGTTAACCTTCTATGCCACAGCACCAGCCCCCAAATATATATATATATATATATATACATATATATATATGTATAATTCTAATACATCTAATTCTTGATTTGCATCTAGTACATCTAATGCATCTAATATATCTAATTCTTTATTTTGCATTCGTGCAAATACTGACAAACATTTCCCCAAGAAAATACTGAAGATACTGCTTGGGAGACCTGCGTTCCATGACCAGAATGCTTGCTTTTAAATCCCAGCTCTGCTCATGTAATTGGGTCCCTGCCATGTACATGGGAGACCTGGACTGAGTTCTGGCTCCTCACTCTGGCCTGGCCCAGCCCCAGAATATAAAATCTCTCTCGCTTTCTCTCTCTTTCAAATGAAGTTTTTCTAAAAGAGAAAATATTGTTTAGAAATGACTGACAAATGGTTGCCTCCACTTTAAAAACTTTTTCATTATCTGTCTTTACTTAATGTTGGATAGGATACAACTAAAAATGCTTTTTGGAGGGAAAAAAATACCTCACTTGATCTGTATTACTTCTGCCAACTTGTTAGAATTTACTGGGCTTTGACCTATCACTCAGCGCTATGACACCTAGTTCAGGGACAGTCATTATTAGCATAAACTTGAGAATAGAAGAACCCAAGAGTTTCAGTATACTCTACCACAGAATAGTTCAGAATCGTCAACTCACTCTCCTCCTTCTAACTGCACTAGCTCTGTCACAATACACCGTTGTACGATCCATGTTTTCTGCTTTGAAAACGAGCCTGCTGGCCCAGCTTACTGCTGCTGTGATGGAAGGCTTTATATTTTTGTAAATCTTCAATTTTTTTTTAAATCTTTCCTTTGGGAAAACAAGGTCACAAGGTGCAATCCCCATGAGGTCATCAAAAGCTAATTACCCAACTGAACACAGTATTTCTTTCTAGGGTAGGAAAACAAGTTTTTACTTTCGGTAGAAAAATAAATAAATAAATGGAGGTGAACTTAAGTTTCTGGTGCCTGTAGCAGAATATTTTATTCAGGGCTGCCTTGGAAAGAGCAGAGCACGTTTTACTGTCCACTGACCTAGCGATCAGGCTGTACAAACAAAGTATTTGGTTCTTTTTGGTCTGTTTTCTTTTCCATCCCCCTTAGGCTATCTCAGGTGCAAGCAGAACAGACTACCAACAGACACCACCAAAACTCCAGACTGTGGCAGAACACTGGGTGGGGGATGCAGTGTTGGACCCAACGGTGGAGGCGCAGGCGCACAGAGAGGATCCTGTAGGGACCTGCTGGGGGCTTTGCCTTTGAACCTCGGAATGTCACAGCACCTGGAATCCAAATTCATGGCTTTGAACCTGAGTTCCCAGGGCAACGCAGGAATGAGTGAGTTTTTGCAACAGCAGGTCCCCTTCCCTCTCACGCTCTTGTTTTTTGCTTCTTTTTTTGTTTGTTAAGGTGTATACTATTTATTTGAAAGACAGAGTTACAGAGAGAAGTGGAGCCAGAGAGAGAGAGAAGTCTTCCATCCACTGGTTCACTCCCCAGATGACCACATCGACCAGAGCTAAGCTGATCTGAAGCCAGGAGCCAGGAGATTCTTCTGGGTCTCCCAGGCGGGTGCAGGGGCCCAAGGACTTGGGCCATCTTCTACTGCTTTCCCAGGCCATAGCAGAGAGCTGGATTGGAAAGGGGGCACCTGGGTCTTGAACCAGCATCTATATGGGATGCGGGCACTGCAGGCCAGGGCTTTAACCCACTGAGCCACAGCACCAGCCTCATCCCTCTCTCTCTTGTGCTCTCTGCCCCTTCTGTCTTCTGCCATGGGGGGCCGGGGCACCTGTAGATGGGACTCCACAGCCTTTGGAATGGGGAGACAGAAATTTCTCTTCTTTACACATCACCTAGTCTGTGGTATCCTGCTGTAGCAGCACAAGGCGGGCTGAGGCAAGGACCAAACTGTTCAAGGTGCCACCTCAAAGCCACCTAACAGGTCCAGGGACAGCTCTTGGAAGGGTGTCCTCGGAAAAGTGGGCTAAGATTACTCCTCTTCCAGACCACAAGGGTCCTGCTATGCTGGGACCATCACACTCAGTGGATGGCCAAGATTAGACACAGGGGCTGGTGCAGTGGTTAAGCCACTGCTTGGGACTACTGGTATCCCTTATTACAGTGCCAGTTTGAGTCCTGGCTTCCAATCCAGCTCCCTGCTACTGCACCTGGGAAAGCAACAGAAGATAGTCCAAGTGCTTGGGCCCCTGCCACCCACGTGGGAGACCCAGATGGAGTTGCAGACTCCTGGCTTCTGCCTGGCCCAGCCCTGGCTGTCGCAGTCATTTGAGGATTGAAACAGTGGATGGAAGCTCACTTGCTCACTCTCTCTCTCTTTCGCTTTCTTTCTCTGCCATTCAGATAAGTAAATCTTTTTTTAAAAATCAGATGCAGCAAGTTTAAAACAGTAAGGCTCCATACCACAGCCTTAAGAAATGGAAATATTCTGTGGGCATTACAAAAGTTTGCAAATATAGTACTTGAACACAAATAAAAGCATTATGAAGAAAGAAAGAGATGGCATCAATGAATGCAGGAAAAAAAAATCCAATGCCAACAAGAAGGATGATTAGAAAGAGAAAAGTACTTGCAAAGCTATTTCGTGGAAATGCAAATAGTTATTTGAAAGGCATAGTGGCAGAGAAGGGAGGCGTGGAGAAAGAGAGAGTGTGCTTCTATTCTCTGGTTCACTCCCCAAATAGCTGCAATGGCCAGGGCAGGGCCAGGGGCCAGGAGCTCTAATGAAGTCCCCCACATGAGTGCAGGGGCCCCAGTACTCAGGGCCATCATCTGCTTCCTTTCTAGGAGCTAATGCAGGGAGCTGGATTGAACGCAGAGCAGCTGGGACTCGAACTGGTGCTCTGACATGGGACGCCAGCTTTGCAAGCAGTGGCTTAACCTGCTGTAACAAAAAGCCAGTGGCTTCATAGAAATTTAAATACCAAGGAATGGCATGTTGGTGTGAGAGGTGTCACAGGCTGTTATAAATAACCAAGATATCTTAAGAAAGGACAGATTCGTTTTAGTCATTACAAGGTATTGATGTCGAGAAAGGGACAATGAACAGAACACATTTTTTGGAACAAAAGCTGTGCTCTGTTCTTGCTTATCTTTCCTACCCTTTGTCATATCTTTGGATGACTTTAAGGAAAAATGCATTTTAATAATGACTAAGAGTATACAATCTTACCAATTTTCAAATAAATGGAAGAAGAAAGAGAGAGAGAGAGAGAGAAAGGGAGAGAAAGAGGCAGAAGGTTGTGGGGAAAAAAAAAAAAGCAAGCAAGTAAAAGAAGAAAAAAAAAAGGTATTTCCAGAATAAGCCACATCCACCTAGCCACACTTTTGGGGTTTGGTGATAGAACATGTTCTAAAATACTCATACTCAAAAGTGATTTAAGAATTAGACCTCCCAATTCTAAGCTTTCTCCAGACAGACACCCAGAAGGCGATGGTGAATGACAAGCAGAACCAGAGAGTAGTTCCGGCCTTGAATCAGTGTGTTCTACAAAACAGCCTGGCTCGCATACACGGGAGTAAGCAGAGTACACATATTTTCATCATAGAAGCACAAACAAATTGCTTTTTTTTCTTCGGTAGTAACAGCCAGGAAAATCATGAGTTCCGTGCAGGACTCCTAGGCTCTTGCAAGCATGTGGCTTTCTCCCCTCCCTGCTAGCACATGGAGGTTCTAGCTAGATTTGCACCACTCTGCGGGAGGAAGCAAGATGGGCTGGAATAGGCCAGCAATGGATTCAAGGGCAGGGAGGGCCCAGAAGCTGGAGACGCACCCCAGCTCCATGGTTCACGTCGGCTTCCACTGTTTCAGAGTCTCTCCAGTCAGATGTACCCCGCGTAATGGCCAGGAGAGCTGTGCCACCCTGTCGTACGCACAGTCCCCACATGGGTCCCAACCCAAGGCACTTGAAGGCATCTACTGCACAGGCAAAGAGAGACGCCAGGCCACTCACAATGGGAGCTGGACGTGTGGCACCCTAACCCTCACACCAACAAGGACGCCACTGTTTCAGGCCCAGGGTGCTGCTTGGTTCCACAGTCCTGAGCCTAGGCAAGAAGAGGAGATGGGAGAGGAGACACAGTTATTAACAAAAGCCTCCCGGTGTGTGTGGGGGGGATTCTCTTATTTTCCAACCTCAGCTTATTTGGTGTTTATAAAAACTCACCCTGTAAGACAGACATTTAACATATAGACTCCTGGCTAGACAGGGAGAGGCACCAAGATACAAAATATTTTCAGACCGAAAGGAGCAAGGACTCTGTATTTTCGTTGAGTTACCAGGGAAGACTTAAAACATGAAGGCTGAGTGAGGATGAAGGGGCCCAGAGGTGAAAGGCTGTCTCTGAATGAATTATTCACATAGCTAATTAGAGTCACAATGAAAATGACCTGCAGGCCTAGGGAAAGGAGCATGTGGGCCAGGACTGGGAAAAGATCACTGCTTTCACTCCAAAAAAGGAAGGAAGGAAAGAGATTCTGGTGGACCAGGCTGTGGCAGCATCTAGGTCACGTCAGGGGCTGGCACTGTGGCTTAGGTTACGCCTCCGCCCACAGCGCCAGCATCCCAATGTGGGCGCTGCTTCGAGTCCCGGCTGCTCCACTTCCCATCCAGCTCTCTGCTATGGCCTGGGAAAGCAGTGGAAGATGTCCAAGTGCTTGGGCCTCTGCACCCACGTGGGAGACCCCTAAGAAGCTCCTGGCTTCAGATGGGTCCAGCTCTGGCTGTTGCGGCCATTTGGGGAGTGAACCAGAAGATGGAAGATCTCTCTCTGTCTCTGTAGCTCTGCCTCTCAAATAAATAAATCTTTTTTTTTTTTTTTTTTTTTTGACAGGCAGAGAGGACAGTGAGAGAGAGAGACAGAGAGAAAGGTCTTCCTTTGCCGTTGGTTCACCCTCCAATGGCCGCCGCGGCTGGCACGCTGCGGCCGGCGCACTGCGCCGATCTGATGGCAGGAGCCAGGTGCTTATCCTGGTCTCCCATGGGGTGCAGGACCCAAGTACTTGGGCCATCCTCCACTGCACTCCCGGGCCACAGCAGAGAGCTGGCCTGGAAGAGGGGCAACCAGGACAGAATCCGGTGCCCTGACCGGGACTAGAACCCGGTGTGCCGGCGCCGCTAGACAGAGGATTAGCCTATTGAGCCGCGGCGCCGGCCAAATAATTTTTTTTTTTTAAAAAAGGTCATTTCAGAATGGGGAGTCAGAGTTTAGGATGAGTGGAACAATTAATTACTGCAAAGGAAATCCAGGCAAACTGTAGTTGTTATTAAGGCACAGAGCCAGAGAATAACCAGTTAGTCTTTCAGAGTTCTAAAGCTGCTTCCTAGTGGCATGCATGCCTTTTTTTGGATTACTTTGAGTTGAATGTTCCTGTTTACTACTAACCAGAGTGAACTGTTGACAGGTGTCATTTATGTAGCCACACCAAATTATTCTGATAGTCAGGTACACCCAAAAGAGAATGGATTTGGAACCAGGGTCAGAGTCAGCTCTAATTGAATATGGTTTGAGACAGCTTACATAACTTCTGGATCCCTTTTTTTCCTCATCTGTTGAAATAGATTTAATAGTGAATGAGGCTAGTGTTGTGAAGTAGGGGGTTAAACCGTCACCTGCAATGCCACCATGCCATAGAAGCGCTGGACTGAGCCTAGACTGCTCCACTTCTGATCCATCTCTCTCTTAATGTCCTGGGAAAGCTGCAGAAGATGGCCCAAGTAGTTGGGCCCCAGTCACCCACATGGGAGACGTGCGTGAAGTTCCAGGCTCCTGGCTTCAGTCTGGCCCAGCTCCAGCCATTGCAGCCACTGGGGAATGAACCAGCTGATGGAAGATCTCTCTCTCTCTCTCTCTCTCTCTCTCTCTCACTCAAGGAATCAGCATTATCAAGTCCACAAGTGCCAAGGCTGTGTTGCTGTGGCGACAAATGTTTGGTGCATGTGGAAGACTTACCTTGGAGTGGGACAGATAACAAGCAACAAACACAACAACTGTGGATGGCTTGCCACTTGAGTTGTCCAGCTAGGTCAAGTCACATGTCTGATGTTCACGACCAACACTTTTCAAAAGAGCAAGACTGCACGCTGTGCAGGTGTCAGTTTTGCCAAGGCTTGGAGAAGGGCACTGGGTTGGTTCGTTGTGCTGCTACAGGAGCAGTAACCCAACATCTTCAGTGACAGCGAGGGTGATCGCCCCAGAACTACATCAGTACTCTTCACTGTGCAACTGGTGCATGCGACAGCTGTGGGGCCAAGGGGCTTACCCGTGTCCCCACTCAGTCGCCCGGGCAGGGTAGAGTCTTTTACTTGCTTCAGAAAATGTTAAATGTGGAAGTCCTTCCTCAAGATTCAGTTTGTGGGAGAATGTTCTGGGAAGTTCCCAAATTTTAAAAGCTCTTTCTCTGATTTGCCAGTATGGGACATGCATCCTCAATTTGAAAATCCAACATCCTCAAAGCTCCAAAATCTATAAACTTTTGAGCACTGATCTGGTGCCACAAGTAGAAAATTCTACACCAGGACACTTTGTTTTATGCATAGACTTATTTAAAATACTGCATACAACTTCCCCAGGCTTTATGCATAACAAATATGAATGAATTTGGTGATTAGATTCGGTTCCCATTTCCAAGATAGCTCATTAGGTCTACGCAAATGTTCCCAAATCCAAAACCTCGGACACTTTTGGTCCCAAAAGTTTCTAATAAAAGATATGCAGGCCGCAAGAATCCTCTATGAAGGTCATCTGGTACACCTGTCCTTACAAAGGAAAAAGAAGCTACTTACAGAATACCCTACCTTAAAGACTTCCACTGTACCACTGTTGCATCCTAAACCAGTGTCTGTCACCCTTCAATTCTCAGACTGACAGGTGCAAGAACATACAGATTACCCCAAATAGGCCTGAGGTTTTACAGACAGACTGACAATCACAAAAGCTCTTCCCACGGCCTCACCGAATGGGACAGACACAGAATTTCCCTTAGAAGTTGTGTTTTGCTTGTCATCTTTGGATGCTTTGGTGGAGAAAGTGCAACCACATGACTCTGCATCTGAACTTATCCAAGAGAAAACCAAATTGTCGTTTTTTGTGTGTCATATGGGAATGACACAGAATCTTGCCTCTCACTCCTTTTTTTTTTTTCTTCTTCTTCTTTTTTTGGTAGAATTGAGGCCCAAGTCGCCTTTAGGGAATTCGTGGTGAGAGGGACGGTATTTACACCAAGCCTTTTGCAAGTCATGCATGTGCTGTTTATCTCCCTTTCTCCTGAGCACTTAAAGTTATTTACAATGTGGAAACAGATTCAGGAAGGCCGACTGACAGCTCCAGGGTCAGTCTGTTAGCAAACGTGGGGGCTGGTACTAGAAGTCCATCGTCGCATTTCAAGTGCATCAGAATTTTCCCTGTATGTTGCCTTCCTGTATTCGCAGGTTCACTGGTTCACTCTGCAAGCATTGACTGAGTGCACGCCATGCACCAGCCACCATGACAGGCCCTAGAGATGCAAATGGCAAATGGATCTCCTCCCTGAAGAAGCTCACAGTCAACTAATGACAACAGCTCATGACTGCTGGAGAGAGGAGTGTCGGGCAAGATGCCCTTCGGGGCAGGTGCCTCCAGCAGTCAGCAGCTTCCTCCATTGGTGCCAGTGCCCTGGCCAACGTGACTATTCTGAGCGCTTCCATACAGCCAAGACAGGAAGCACAGGCCAAGGGAAGAGAAGAGCTGTGCAACACTGGCTTTCTTTGCTAACCTTCCCTATGCTGGTGTAGCTGCAATGGTCTCCAGGTGGGACCACGGCAGGTGGCAAAGGGGTGTAAGTGCAGAGTTCAGATGGAGGAAGCAGCCATGGGGGTGTCAAGGCAGGACTCTCCAACACAGGTGTGTAAGAGTTGGGCAAGCATGAGAGTCTTACAGGCATGGAAAGCCATGACACGGTGGCAAAAACAACCTAAATGAAAGATCCTGGTGAACAAGACCCCAGCAGAAGGAACAGGCCATCAAGGAAGGAGGCGCCTTTCTCCGAAGGGAGGAAGGAACCTCCACTGTGATATGGCCTTGACTAAACAAGTTCAGAGTTGGTGAACTCAAGGGGCTTCCATAGCCTAGACAGCTCATGGCAAGAGCCTCGGGGGATTGCTGACGTCATAAATAAGAGTGCCAATTGTTAAATCAACAATGGGAGTCACTGGGTACATGCTCCCCACGTAGGATCTCCATCCTTAATGTGTTTTACTATGAAACTTAAAGACAACACTACTAGTCGAACAATACCCTATACCTTGAGCGGTTTGTGAGTGCAGCCTGTTGAAATCCTTGCTTAGTATATATTAAGTTGAACTTCAGTATATGAAGGTAATTGAAAATGAAACTCGATGAAGGGCGGGGTGGGAGAGGGAGTGGGAAAGGGGAGGGCTGTGGGAGGGAGGGAGGTTTGGGGGGGGAAGCCACAATAATACAAAAGTTGCACTTTGTAAATTCACATTTATTAAATGAAAAAAAAAAAAGAGTTGGGCAAAAACCAGGCACAGGAAAGAGGCAGAGAACTGCAGCCCTGCACCACCTGAGTTTGTTTTTAGAGAGAGCCAGTCTATCCGTCAACCAATGAAGCTGCAAGATGTCACTGCAAGTCACAGCCATGAGCGTACAATGGATGGAGACGGATGCTGCTTGATCAAGGAGCGTCCTCCTGCTCTCCTACATCCTGGATACTCCCCCAAGCCTTACCATGAAAGCCCTAAAAGTTTCTATACCTTTCTATGAAGCTCTGCTCTTGAGCAGCTCCCAGTTGAGGCTGCTGAGGCGGTGACGCCCCGACTGAATGGACCTTGTGTCCGCTAAGCATTTGAGGGGTCTGAAGGTGATACATTTGCTGGATGACTCCATGGGGTTGGGAAGCAGCCGGTGGGACAGACTGGGTGATTGGCAACGGTGTTTTTTGAGTTAGGGATGAAGGAAGAAGGGCAAGTTTCATGGGCGAGGCAGCAGGACGTACTGAGCAGGTACTGATATGCTGTTAAGAGCCAGTTCTGACCAAGAACGCACTGCAAAACTGGATTATTTCACAACAGATTCAGAACCTTCTCCTCAAAGCATTCCTTTTCAGCTGAAACTTCGGTAGCAGATAGAAAAAAAGAGGCCTATGGATAAACAGCTGTATCTGCATCTAACTACAGACTAACATCTTAACACATGGATCTAAATAGTCTCCCCTATGCTCAGCTAATGTTATCCAACACAGGGTTAAAAAAAATGTAAAATACCAAAGTCTTGCAGGATGACTTATTTGAAAAGCTTTTTATTAGTCACATGCTCTTAGTACATAGTGCACTTGTGCTCAGAAGGAAATACAAGCCCAAAAGGTGAAAGGGAAAGAGAACAGTTTCTTTAAGTAAAGAAGCAGAGAGAGAAGCCTTGGAGGCTGAGGGCCAGCCAGGGGAGACGGAAAAGGGAGAAGTTTCAAGGCAAATCTCTGTTGATCCATCTTTTAGCCAACGTTCTCACTTTAAGTCCCGTATTTTGACATGAAATATTTAAGAGGAACGTTAGCCACAGAGTGCTCTTAAATTTTGTTTTTAATATTGGACTCACTCCTCCACCAAAGAAGGTACCAGGTAAATGAAATGAAGCGGAATTTCTTTTGAGAAACTGGAAGCTAATGGTGACACTCGGTTCCTCTCCTGTTGAGCACAGATGTCATTTGTGACGTTCATCGCTCAGTGGCTTAGGGAACTATAGTCTCAGTCAATTGCAGTGGCGCTAAGAAAAAATAAGCTTACAAAACAAAAATGCCGCTCCCCTCACTTTTTTTTTTTTTTTTTTTTTGAGAAAGCAATTCTGTTTAGTTGGCTTCCCTGTCCTGTTCCAACCCCGGCTGCTCCCCGAGGACGGTGGCCTCGTGTTGGGGTGCGTGCATCATTTTCATTTGTCTTGCCTTTAAAAATTAGAACGTTAACAAGCCCCTAATCATCACTCATTAATTCGAAATAAGAAGAATTCTTTTTTCCATTGAAAGCAGATTGTAGTAAAAAAAAAAAAAAAATCAGCATCCTCCAAGGTCATATGCTGTTGGCAAGGCTCAAAAAAAAAAAAAAAAAAACAACCCTTGTAGTCCAAGTTGCTTATGTTCAGCTGTGTTTACTTAGACTGAACTTGACAAAGTCTGCCTCTGATTACGCACAGCCAACAAATCGATATCACACACACGTTTGGCGGGAATGATACTCGGTCTCCATGTTGCAAGAACTCTCTGTGCACCCTCAGTTTATAACACCGAAATGATTCCCAATACGTTTTTGGGGCCATAAATACTTCTTTTTTTTTTCCACCCAGGGAGGCATCGCCATGACCTGGATGGATTTGGGGTGATCTGCCAACTAAGGATGGTGTGGCTTTGAAAGGTGCGGTGTGGCCTTGAGACAGGCGGTCTCAGGCAACGTTTACTTCAGTCTTTTTAATAACCATCAAGATTTCCAGGAACTTCTGTAAACAAACTGTCACGTAAAGAAAATAACTTTCCATCAAAATTTTTTTTTTTTGCAACAAGTCTCCAGAACAGAACACGCATATAAAAATAACAGTTAAGTAAATTATTTCCAGAGACGACATGCTGGAGTCATGTTTACACTATCGGTAGAAACCAAAGGCTCCGCGTTGCACCACTGTGCCTTATCCTAAATGCAAAACTGTGCTTTTGCAGTAACGTAAACCATTTCCACAGCAGGGAGTCTGTTCCTAATTACCTAAGAATCGACTCTGGCCCCTCGTGTTTGCTCTGTTTGCCGTTCTATTTACATAACAAGACGTAACACACGTTTCTCCAGACTGAGACCCTTTGGAAGTGGAAGTACTTCTGTTCCCCAGTGTTTGATCCACAGACCAATCAGCAGGTTCTCACTGAACTTTGCTAACAACTAATAACACAGTAGTGAGCTACGGGGAGATGGTTTGTGTCATCTGACATTTGTCTAATGAGAAAAAACACCAACGGAACACATACTGGCACGCCCTACGGTGCTCATTTTAATTTCCATTATTCAAGAGATTTCTCCCACCCAACCTAACACATTGTCTTCCCGGACTCCCTTCTTGTTACTGAATTCACATAGGGATAAAACCCTTCATCTGGAATGGTGATCATAAATACTGCGAGGGTCACAGAACCTTCTAGAAGTTCGGGCTGTGCTGTGAAGCGGTTGGTTTTGGGCAGATTCGTTGAGTGCTTTCTACTTTGGCTTTGAGCCTGGTTCACTAAATTTGCTTTGTTAAGTACTCTATAAATGAAGCTGATGTAAATGATGACACTGCTACTGTGGGGACAACTGCCACTTAAGAGTGTAGCAAGCCAGGGGCTGCAAGATTCTTCCTGTAAAGAGATGTAGCATTGTACTTTGCAGTAACTCTCTCATTGTTTCCTCTCATCTCTGAAATCTATCGAGATGATTTTAGATATAGGCTTATTTATATGATTATTAAATATAAGGAAAGATTTTACATATACTAGGATGCTTACAAATCTCATGGAGAAAATGGAATTTAAAATATAAGTGCAGAAAGATTTTGCAAATCCATGCACAGTTTCTGCATAATAGGCAATCACCATGGACTTCTAGGAGACCCTACAAGTTTCAAATTTTTTGGACCACACCCATCTTATCTTTTAATTCCATTCTCCACAAAGTTTTTGCAGTGCCCCCGTATTTCTAAAAGAAGGACCGTGCTTTAAAATGCGTGTGTCTTTAACGACAGTAAGCAAATCTGTAGCATGTGCCAGGGACTGGAGTGTCTGTCTCCTACCGATCTCCACGAGAGAGAACACACCGAGGCCTCATTAGCCCTTAATGCAAAACCGATCCGCGACCATTCCAGAAAGCACGGATTCCTCAGATTCACGGAGTAGTCATGGAACCACGTCCAGGAAAATGAGAGAGTACGAAATTCTCTTCGAAGGCCCCAGAGCCACGGATAGAGAGCCAGACGAGGGAAGAAAGGGGTTTCTGGCCCAGAGCACACTTTCACAGCTTCAGGCTGGGTCCCAGAAGAACTATCTGGAAGGAAGGCAGGGGGGATCAGAGAGCACAGGACCACCCAGAGGGACACACAGCCCACCCGCCCTCATAGGTGACTGCATCGGCCCCCAGGCCCCCAGACGGGCCTGGTCGGGGAGAGCCAGCTGAAACTCACAACTCAAACCGCTTGCTGCGTGGTCTCTTTCAAAGGAAAAAGGCAATTCCCAAATCTAATCAAGATTGGCCCAAGACACTGCACCCTGTACAGGGAACTCATTCGGAAGCTCGTTTTTAAAGAGGGATGCAAAAATCCTACTGTTGCAGCCGGTGTTTTTTTTTTTCCCCCCTTCCTTTCACAGTGGGGGGCTGCCAGGGAGAGAGGTGAAATTGAGCGGCAAGCTCTAGACCCTGCAGCTCCTTCTCCCTCCCAAACTGCTAACTGAGCAGGAGACGAAATCCAAGTGGCAGACCCCTGGCCAGAATCAGTGTGTAGAAGATCTGCTGTTGACTCAAACTTACATGACCTTCTTAACATTCACCAAAGCAGGAGGAGGAAAAAGGAAAAAAAAAAAAAAAAAAAGGCGAGCTCTCAACCAAAAATCTTGAAAATTTTCCTGTATTTTCTGGTTTCGTTTTTCCCAGAACTGAAACACCACAAAATAACACCCTCCACCCCTCCTTCCCCACCCCCACCCCCTGGTACCCTCACTTCCAACTCAGCCAGGAAGTGCTGGGGTACATAAACATTTTTTATTTCACTTTTTTACAAGGAGGTAACCAACATTTTCTTAGCCTTCCAAAAAGCTTCAGGTTTGGAATATATTTTGGTTAAATGTCAGCGAAGGAATTTGCTCATCGTTCAAAAAACACTTTGCCTTTCCAAGCTTGGAATATATGTAGAGACTGTGTTGTGAATGGAATTACAAAAAGGCTTGGAGCCACAGAGGGAAATCCAGTTTTAGACATTCCAAAAAGAGTGTGGCAGGGGAACGTTCCACGAGGAAGGCTCTCAGAGAAGGCACCGGGAACACGTTTAGACAGTCAGTCGGCCACTTCCACCATCACCATCAGGCGATGCTCACAGCAGCCCCAGGGGCCAGGTACTATTCCCGGGCTTTACAGACAGGGAAATCGATCAGAGAAGTTACAAGATCCACCTACCGATCCTCAGTTAGCAAGTGCTAGAGAAAAAACCCTGGAAGTCAGATCTCCACGCTCTGAGTAGCCATTGATTGAAACCCCATGGCCAGCATCTTACATAACAAGGGAAAACACTGGAAGAATTGCTCCAGAGGCGACTCAATGCAATAAGCCATTTGCAAGCAACAGGACTGAACAACTAGACAAAATGAAAAGACTACAGAAATGACACACTTATGGTAGAAGCACACTATTAATACACAGAGGCTTTCATATCTATATCTACTATATGTATATGTATATGTATATGTGTATGTGTATGTGTATGTATATGTATATAGCTATGTACTGGGACAGAGGGCCTGGCTTATAACAGCAGAACAACAAAATAATGGAAGTCCAGTAATAATTTACCTAAAATTAGAACAATTTAGAACAGAAGACTAGTAAGCCACAAAAAAAGATAGGAACTTACATCATACCCAGTTGTTGGATTAGATAATTCTACATCCTCAAAAATACAGATTTTTCTAGAATTTGTAAACATAACACACAGTCTCATTAAGAATAACAAAAGGGCTTTATTTTGTGTGTGCGGATGAGAGGATCCTAAAGTTTATATGGCAAAAAAAAAAAAAAAAGAAAAAAGAAAAAGAAAAGCAAGAACAGCTAGGAAAGCCATGAAAGATGAACATGAGTGAGGGAAGTTAAGTATAACCACTATTAAACATAGGGTAAAGCCTCAACAATTAAAGCAGTGTACTAGTGGCTGCAGCATGATAGAAAAAATCAGCCGAGGACAGAAAGACAAGAGAGACTCGGTTTCAGCTACGGTGTTTCCAACCAGAGAGGGAGAAGAAAGACGGATAGGTAGATGGTGTTAGGATAACTAAATGGAAAAATAGTTGTACAGCTTCAATCATAGAATACTCTTCCACACCTCAAACTAAGACACAATCCAAACACAGAAGATAAAAATTGAGACCATAGAAATACTAGGAGAAAACACGAAACATCCTTTCTAAGTTTTGAAATGAGGAATTTTTCTCTATCATTTAAAATCCAGAAGTCAAAAAAATTTTAAAACATTTTATGTTCTTTAAATATATTTATCTGAGAGCTGGGGAGAGTGGGTACAAAGAGAAAGAGCTCTACTATGCTGGTTCACTCCCCAATTGCCAGCAAAGGCTGGGTCTGGGCCATGGTTGAAGCCAGGAGCCAGGAACTCAATGCAGATCTCCCACAGGGGTGACAGGGTCCTAATGCCATCACTGCAGCTTTCCAGGGTCTGCACTAGCAGGAGGCTGGAGTCAGGAGCTGCAGCTAGGACTCAAACCCAGGCACTCCAACAGGGGACAGCTAACACAGGCATCTTAACTGGCATTGTAACCACCAGCGCGAAGGCAGATCACAGCATCAGAAAATTACTAAGTGCAAATACACTTTAAGAAAGGCTACATGGGAGTGAGGGTGGAGAGAATCCCGGTTTAAATAAACAAGAGTATATATAACTAACTGGAACTAAGTATCTGTTACAAACCCTGCAGGCTAATCTCCCTCTACAAACTGCTCTTCACATTAATAAAACAAGAGTCCATGGCAAAAAGAATATGAAAAATGGGATGAAGGATGGCTCTTAAATACTTAGAGATGCTGATCCTTCACCCATCAGAGGAATAAAATAATTTCTCATTTAAAACACTTAGTACTACTAGTGGATGTGAGAAAACAGAGAGTGTTAGTATGGAAGCAAACTGATGTGAAATCTGTTAAGAGTGAAATGGAATTGTGGGCTTGAACGCTATACAGCTATGCAAAAGGAGAACAAGGGGCTGGTGTTATGGCACAGCGGTGTAGGCTGCTGCCTGAATGCCAGCATCCCATGTGAGCGCTGGTTCAAGTTCACTTGCTCCACTTCCAATCCAGGTCTTTGCTAATGCACCTGGGAGAGCTGTGGAGGATGGTCCAAGGGTTTGGACCTCTGCCACCCACGTGGGAGACCTGGATGAAGCTCCTGACTTCTGGCTTCAGCCTGGCCCAGTCTCAGCCATTCAGGCCATTTAGGAGTGAAACAATGGTTGGAAGAACTCTCTCTCCAGTTTCTGTTTCTCTCTCTCTCTCTCTCTCTCACTCGCTCTCTCTGCCTTTCAAATAATTAAATAAATCTTTTTGTAAAAAATCTTTTGTAAAAAGTGAAGACTTTCCATGTGCTCTTATGTAAAAATCTCCAACATACGCTATTAAGTGAAAAAATTCAGAGTGAAGCATGTGATAAAACAGGCTGCATTTTCAATGTGAAACAAAGTTTGGTTTCCTATCCAGACAGAATACAAATTGTTACTATCAGTATTCTTTTTTTTCCCCCCCTGGTCATGAAATAAATACACTGGTCACCACATTCTTAGTCAAAGGCATACATAACTCTAGCTCAGTAGCAGACAGTAGTTTCTATGAAGTCTTTAAAAAAATGTGGCAAAATGTAGATAACATGAAACTTCCCACTGCAGCCATTTTCAAGCGTACAGTTCAGTGGCATTAAAATTCATGTGCAATCACCACAGAAGCTGCTCCATCCTCCCCAACTGAAACTAGGTCCTTGTTAAACAAGAACTTCCCATTCCTTCCCACTCCCAATGCCCTGCAGCCAACATTTTTTGAATCTATGAGTCTGACTATTCTAGACAGCTCACGTAAGTGGAATCATACAGTATCTGTTCTTTTTTTAGACTGGCTTACTTCACTTAGCACAGTCCCTTCAAGATTCATTCATGCTATAGCATGTGTCAGTATTTCCTTTAAAAAAAAAAAAAGATTGATTTATTTGAAAGGCAGAGTTACAGAGAGAGAGGGAGAGACAGAGAGAGGGAGAGAGATCTTCCATCTGGTGGTTCACTCCCCAAATGGCCTGAACTGTGATGATCTGAAGCCAGGAGCCAGGAGATTCTTCTAGGTCTCCCAAGAGAGTGCAGGGGCCCAAGCACTTGGGCCATCTTCCACTGCTTTCCCAGGCCATTGCAGAGAGCTGGATTGGAAGTGGAGCAGCTGGGACTCGAACCAGCACCATATGTGACATTGGGCGCTGCAGCCAGAAGTTTTACCCTCTATGCTGCAGTGCTGGCCCCAAATTTCCTTTCTTTTTAAGGTGGAATGATGTTCTATCGCACGTATATGCATCTACCACATTTTGTTGGTCATCTGTTGATGGACATTTGGGTTGCTTCCACCTTTTGGCTGTTGTTACGAATAACGCCGCCAGGAGCATGAGTGCGTCTCTGCTTCCAATCCTCCCAGGGTACATAAGGAGAAGTGGAATGACTATACCACCTAGAGATTCTATTTGTCACTCTTTGGGGAACCACCACACTCTTTGCACAGCCACTCCATTATTCAATTTCATCAGCATAGGCACAGGGTTCTGATTTTTCCATACCATTGCTAACACTTGTTAATTTCTGAAAAACATAATGGCCATCTTAATGGGTCTGACATGGTATCTCACTGCGTTTTTTATTTGAATTTCTCTAACAGTGAGTAATCTTAGCATCTGCTCATTCACCATTCGCGTCTCTTTGGAGAAAATGCTTCATTCAAGTCCTTTGTCCATTTTAATTGCATTGCAAACTACACTCATATTTTCTCTTAGCTATACTAAGAATCTCTATAAGTATACATGAAAAGTTACCGTCTCTATCATGGGCTCACAAGCAGGCCACCTGCTGTATGTGGTGTAGCATCTGGCATACTTCTTTATCCAACGTTTGTCTTCCACTGTTTACTGCCTGTCATAGTCACCACTATTACCTCCAACATATAGCAGAAGGGATTCTCCACGCTTCTCTGTTAACAGATCGACTAATTGACGGAGTGAGGGTAATTCAGGTGCTAAACTGCCAGATGACAAAATAATCACGCTGCAAAGAGAAAGGAAGGGGTCCCAGGGATCAAGGCGTGGAGTTTCGGATGTTTTCTGACTTTCATGGGTTCTAGATTCTTGTGCCTCTGTGGGTCCTCTCATTCATAGAGAATAAAAATAAAAGTTGCCAGGGCTGGCACTGTGGCACAGTGGGGCTAAGCCGCTGCCTGCAGCACCAGCATCCCACACAAGTGCTGGTTCAATCTCTGGCTGCTCCGCTTCCAGTCTAGCTAGTTATAAGCTGATGCACCTGGGAAAGCAATGGAAGATGGCCCAAGTGCTTGGGCCCCTGCACCCATGAAGGGAGACCAGGAAGAAGCTCTGGCCCCAGCCTTTCAAGCCATTTGGGAAATGAACCAGCAGATGGAAAACTCTCTCTCTCTCTCTCTCTCTCTCTCTCTCTCTCTCTCTCTCTCCATCTATCTTTGTGTGAATGTGTGTCTGCCTGCCTTTCAAATAAATAATAAAAATTGCATTTATACATCAGTATGTAAAGGTATATAATCCAGACTTACTATGCATTCATTATTATTATGTTCCTTTTTCTTTAGATTTTGAGAAATTAAAATGGAAACATTTCCATGAGCCCTAGGCTGTGCTGCTGTGGCTAAAGAAGAGTCAGCCAGGAAGAAAGTAATGTTGTGTGGGGTCTCTCCGAGAAAACGGACCCCTTGCCCCGAAGCCCTGGGTGATGACAAGGCAGTTGAAGACACAACAATCCATAGGCATATAGGAAGGAGATGTAAAAGCAACTTAAAACCCCAACTACTTCTGCTTTGTGTAGCCAGTATAGTCACTGCCTGGGACATCCCTTATCAAAGGGCTTGGGTTCAAGTCCAAGCTGTGATCCTGATTCCAGCTTCCTGGTAATGCACACCCTGGGTGGCAGCAAGGGATGGTTCAAGTATCTGAGTCCCTGCCACCCACGTGGGAGACCCAGATGGAACTCCAGGCGCCTGGCTTCGACCAGGCTCAGAAACCTGGGGGAGCGAACCAGTGGATGGAATATATCTCTCCTGTTGTCTGTCTCTATCTCTCAAACAAGAGGAAATGCAACCATTTCCAGGCTTGCCTCAGCTGCTTCCACCCCACTGTATACTTAGCCTATTACTGGTCACATCACTTGTCATCAGCATGGCAGGGAGTATGGGCTAATTCTGTGAAGCAAACTGAAATTCTGAGTTTCAAAGAACAACACAGAACTTTCCTTCCTCCCTGCCTGCAATGTTCCTCTAGTTAATTCACTTGCATTTTCATGGGAAGTTTGTTTTTAAAAAGCATGCTTGTCTAAATAGAAGCTTTCCTCCTGTAAACACACTCATTCTATTTGAAAGCAAAGTGCATCATGTCCCACACAGGCAGATTAAATTAAACTGGCCTCTGCATCATGCTATAAGAAATGCACAATTTAAACCACAGGCAACTTCAGACTTTTATGGGAGAGCAGCTGATGCTAGGCTGTATGATTTTTTTTTTAAACTTTATTTATTTAAAAGACTGAGCAATGGGTGGGGAGAGACAGAAACAGAGATCTTCCATCTGCGGGTGCACCCGACCCCTACTCCCCAGTACCTACAACAGCTGAGGCTGGGCCAGGTCAAAGTTAGGAACCAGGAACTCCATCTGGATCTCCCACACGGGTGTCAGGAACCCAAGCACTTTATCATCTACTGCTTCCCAGCGTGCACATCAGCAGAGATGGGACCCGATCCCAGGCACTCCAATATGGGACGTGGGTGTCTCAAGCGGTGGCTTTACCTGCTGGGCCACAATGCCCACTCCTCCAAGCCTTCATAGTTTTTTTTTTTTTTTTTTTTTTTTTTTAAAAAAAACTACATCCTGTACCTAGAGACAGAAACTCTTACCTCTCTTCATTGATTTTAAGACACTGTTTTTAAAAACGAAGAGCCCCCCCCCCACCAATATGGAAATATTTAGTAGCCATTAAGGCTCGTGCACCGAGCAGCCAGACGAGATGCCGAGATGCCGGCTGTAAGGAACTGATAGGGATCCCTGGAGCACACGGCAGGTCCCTAACCTTTGCAGCAAGGACCTGTTTCTGTGCTTTCTGCTGTCTTCTCTCGACTGATCTCGCTGACCACAACCCGGCCCTCAGCCATAAACCTGAACCCACAGAAATCTCCAATGGGTTCCTGTGTGCCATTAATTTATTGACCCATTCATTCGTCTATGCATTTCCGATCCCTTTAATACACACACACACACACACAAAACCAAAGATACTTGCATATCAGATACTACGTGAGAGATGAATGATATAATCTATAGGGTATGGCAGTCACCATTTAAGGAGAACACCAAGCTGGTTCTCTTCTTCCATCATCTTCCCGTGGGTCTCGTAACAAAACAAGAGTGAGCTGATATGGGGACGTGGCAGTATCCATCTGCATGAATGACCACAAAGGTAACAGAGCTTCTGTAAGACCAGGAATCTGTGGCACTTGGGACTGGGGGTAACGGGATGCCAGCCAACTTGCAGCCAGATACAACTCTGACTCTTTCTCTCGATGCGTCTTCTTCCACACGCAGAGCTGGGAGGAGCAGCTCTTCTGTAACTGACCTCACTATCACTGTCACTTGGGGAGCTTCCTGATTCTAAGGTGGTGCTGTCCAGCAATATTACAACGTGAGCCACACGCGTAGCTTACAATTTTCTAGTGCATGCATCTAAAGTAGGAAGAAAAAGTTTAAATTATCTGTAATAAAATATTTTCCATCCCAGATATCCAAGATAGTCTAACTTCGACACGTAATCAGCGTAAATGTTATCAGTGAGATATTTTACATGCTTCTCTTGTCCCATGTGTTTTAGCACATCTCAGTCAGGCCTGTACACATTCCACGGCTGCCATAACGGATAGCACAGTTCTAAGGGATCTCTCTAGGACATGTGAATCACTCTGGGGGGCCATTCCTTAGACCTCAGACAGACCAAGTGAGCCCAGGGAAAGTTTCAAAAGTACAGCAATGCAAAATCAGCACTCGTGTAAAATCAGAGATTTCTAGAAGCGGAGAAGTCAAGGATGAGCTGGGGCTTGATTTGTGACCATGACTTTCAGCGTCCTATTTCTAATCCTGGCTTCAAGGGTTCTCTTATTCCAGATTCACGACTCCCTGGTCACAATGACCAGATTGCCCTCCCACCAGCTCCCCTATCCTAACTACATTAGCACGAGAAAGAAACAGCCCCTGATGTTGCCAACTCAACACTAGGCTTCTCCTCCTCCGTAGATGTGTTCCTACCTTGGTCATGAGCCTCAGGAAACGCCTGGACGAGGCTCATCCACAGGACCACAGAACTCAGTAAGCACTATGGGCACCGTGCTGAAAACTCATCCAGAACTACTCAACGCGCAATCCACAGATCCCTTCAGGATCCCCGTTCAGACCCCAGCATGTCAATCATGGCTCACTGGCATTGAAGGAGTCTCTGATCTTTAGCACGTGGAACCCGATCCTGATGCTGTGCATAGCAGATAAGTGGTAGCTTTACAGCTGCCCCCTGCGACACCAGCATCCCATACAGGTGCCAGTTTGAGCCCCGGCTTTTCCACTTCTGATCCAGCTCCCTGTTAATGTGCCTGGGAAAGCTGTGGAAGATGGCCCAAGTGTTTGGGCCCTTGCCCACTTGTGGGAGACTTGGATCAAGCTCCTGGCTCCTGGCATGGGCCTGGCTCAACTCTGGCTGTTGCAGCCATTTGGGGAGTGAACTAGTGGATGGAAGACCTTTCTCTCTGTCTCTCTCTTTCTGTCTCTCTCTCTGGGTGTGTGTATGTGTCCTTGTCTCTCTCTCTCTCTGTAACTCTGCCTTGCAAATCAACAAATATTTTAAAAAGTGTCATTCCCTCTTATATTCTGATATTTCCTGCTTCCTGTAGCTCTCTTTCCTTCTCAATCAAATCAACTCTTTAAATGTTCTTTTCTCTACATCCCTATGAGTTGTTTCTGGATCTTTCTCCTTCAGATTTTCTTTCCTATTACTCCTGGCTTCTTCTTTCTAGCTCTGACTTATCATTATAGATTATACCCAATGTGTAATCATACTCACAGGATGGCCAACACTCTCAAAATCAGATCCTCCAAATTCTTTTATCAAGACAGATTTACCTCATACATACAAGAGTATGCAAAAGTAAGACATGAAAGAAATCTATATATACCTTGCTTCAAGTACCCACATTTAAATATTCAGTGGGTAAAACCAAGAGGTCAGGGGTTGATACTGTAGCACAGCAGGCTAAACTCTGGTCTATGGCACTGGCATCCCATATCAGAGCCTCGGATCAAGTCCGAGCTGCTCTATTTCCAATCCAGCTCCCTCCTAATCACCTGAGAAGGCCTGGAATGATAGTCCAAGTCCTTGAACCCCTGCCACCCATGTGGGAGACCAAGATGGAGTTTTGGGATCCTGGCTTCTGCCTAGCCCAACCCTAGCTGCTGTGGCCATTTGGGGAGTGATGCAGCGGATGGAAGATCTCTCTTTCTCTCTCTCTCTGTGCGTGTGTGTGTGTGTGTCTATTTTGCTTTGGCTTTCAAATAAATGAATAAATCTTAAAACAAACAAATAACTCGAAAAGTTCGATCGGATGCTTCTGAACTTGGCTGAGTCTGCATAGAAAGGCAAAAAGGTCTTGAAGAAAATAATGCAATCAAGACAAAGCGTGTCCAAGGTTGCTCCGTCGATCCTGCACTCTGGACTCAGCCCTCTGGCCTTCCTTCAACTGTATCAGGGCCCAGGGAAGAGACTGAGCAGCGCGGGAGACCTGGCCGGACCCACTGTGTAGTTCAGGGTTTCTACCCTTTTTATTACCCACATGTTTTATTCATATAAAGAGAACACACTTACTGTAGTTCATAGATACAATTCTTCCCTTCCTCCCTCTCTTTCCTTTCCTTCTTTCTTTAATTGTCCTGATGCCATTTTTCATTTATAATCAAAGGATTCACACTCCACTACATAAAGAGTTCAACAAGTAAAAAGCAGAAAGACCACTGTGTAGCCCAGTTATAGACAAGAGCTATAAACAATAACCGAATCCAAAGGTGTCAGTTTCATTCCTATAGATTGATTTTTTTATATTCTCTCTGTATGTTAACTACTACACTTCAGAGGAAACATGTCCCACACAACTTCAGAGCTGAGAGGGACTGTCGTAGCATTTCTGGTTGTCCCTAACTCCACATCTCTGGCACCAGGAGCTGTACTCCCATTACTATTCGGTCCCTAACTCTGTATCTCTGTCATAACTACATCAGTGCTCATCCCTAAAATGTTGCACTGACCAGAATTCCACCAGGAATGTGGTCAGTTGCAGCCCAATCCTATCACATCATTTCAGGTAGGATGCTAATAATCTTTTTTGTACTGCCCAGAGATCAGAACCAAACTACAGATGCTAGAGTACCTTGGAAACAGTGGCAGAGCCTGTCACCATGGAGACAGGCTATGTCCCTAGGAAAAAAACACCTCTCATAGAATAACATGTTTTAAAATCTGAACCAAATTGAATAAATTATTTAAAAGACTCCTTTCCTAAAATTGCTATCTGCTCTTTTTAGACTATTTTATAGCATTTCCTATTCCCATATCATTTTTGCCACTTTTTTTTTTGACAGGCAGAGTGGCCACTGTGGCCGGCGTGCTGTGACTGGTGCGCTGTGACCGGCGCACCGCACTGATCCAAAGTCGGGAGCCAGGTGCTTCTCCTGGTCTCCCATGCTGGTGTAGGGCCCAAGCACTTGGGCCATCCTCCAGTGCCTTCCGGGCCACAGCAGAGAGCTGGACTGGAAGAGGAGTAACCAGAACAGACTCCGGTGCCCCAACCGGGACTAGAACCCGGTGTGCTGGCGCCGCAGGTGGAGGATTAGTCAAGTGAGCAGCAGCGCCGGCAGTCACTTTTTCTTAAAATGCATGTGTCATTTTCTTTTTTTTAATTATTTTTAATTTATTTGAAAGGCAGAGAGACAGACACAGACACAGAGCTATCTCTCCCATCTGTTGGTTCATTCCCCAGGCTAAAGCCAGGAACCCACAGCACAATCCTTGTCTCCCATGTGGGTGGCAGGGATCCAACTACTTATAGCATCATCTGCTGCTCCCTAGAGTTTGCATTAGCAGGAAGCTATAATTGGGAGTGGAGCTAGGATTTGACCCCAGAGACGCTCATATGGGATGCAGGCACCCCAAGCACCATCTTAACCACTGCACCCGACACTCACCCTGCATGTGCCATTCTCTAGAAGCGATGAGAAGTGGCTACAGTGGTAAGCAGGAACCAAAGCCATTTCTGTTGCATTGACTGGCTTTCTTGTTCTTTCTCTAGAAGCTTCCACACTACCAACATGGGCTCCCCATGGGCCCCCACATCAGCCATCCTGCCTGGGACCCAACTCTGAAGTGGTCAGGACAACGCTCTGTGCCTAATCACCAACTCTGCTCCAAAGAGAAGCCCCTTCCAGGAAGGCAGTAACCCCAAGCAGACCCAGAAGGCCCAGACCCCAAAGCACTCCCTCCTAGTGGGGCTCCAAACCTAGCAGGAACTGCAAGGGAGCGGGTGCAAATGATGGTTAGGTTTTAGGAAATTCTCAAAATCCTGAGAACTAGAAGCAGGTGTGAGCGGAGAAGATAAACAGCCATGTACCCTCACAGGAACCTTCTAAGGAAGCCCCTTAGGATGGCTCACCATCTCAGAGGATGACGGTCCAAGCCTGCAGAGGTGGGGGTGGGGTGGGGGTTAAGAGGTGAGCAGGAAAGGGAGGAAGCGAAAGGGTGGGGTGCAGCAGGTCTGGAGAGTCCCCTGTGGGGTGGCCAATGACCACTTAAGAACCAGGGCAAGCAGTGTGCAGGGGGAGCCACTTCATTGCTGTGATGTAAGGTCCTCCGCTGTGTCCATCGAAGTGTCCCAGGTAATCCCATTTGGACCTGGAGGGTTGGATCCAGCCGCCTTCCAGGGCACACTTTGGAGCAGGGGAGGGTACCTGCATTTTTCTGGGAAAGGACCCCATTTCAAAGCAGCCCATGTACCAAACAGGTACTGCTCCAAAGAACCGACGAGTCACCATTTAAGACAAAGTTCTGTTCTGTAAATGCTTTTTTTTTTTTTTTAACACCATAAAAATCGAGTGGAAAGAGCCTGAAACAGGAGCTGGGAGACTTGAGCTTTTTTTTTCTGACTCTGTCATCAAGGAGCGAGGGTGACAGCAGGTGACTCCCCAACTTCCTCCTGCCCTGGGTGGAAGCGGGAATAATTGCCCTCATTTTTAACCTCACCGACCGGTAATGAGGTTCAACTGCAATAACAGATGTTCATGCATTTTCTACAGGACCCGGAGCAACGCCATCTGAGACACTGTTACAGTCAGTCTGGCCTAGCCTTTCTAATTTGATAGCAGAACAGTAAGGACCAACGTGAACTTAGTAAAAATAGTTTTACAATGCGGTCACGGTATGATCTGTTCCTTAAGTGATATTTTTATTGCACATCCAACCTGGGGAGTTTCACTGTGTTCTAAACTTCCTAGGTGACTTCTGTTGCGCGACTTTTTCCAACCTACAGCCTTCCCTTTGGGAAGTGAGCCCATCAGATCGGTGCGATGGCAGGAGCAGCTCTCGGATCCTGGACATCTGATCCTACGTAGGGCTTAAGTCATTCGTGAGCGGAGCCCAAGGGGAGGATCAACTCCAAGCAAACAGCCAGCCTCGCTGGTCCTATGACATTTGAACTGCAGTCTCTGTAGTTCAAAGAAAATGTAGGCACAGCAGCTCAGAGCCGGGTTTTAAAAACGCTCCGTGTTATTTTAGTTCAAGGACAAGCTCTTAAAATGAAAAGAAAACGCTGGCTTTAATTGTCGATTCAGAGTGAAAGTTGTTTTTAAAGGTGTGCTCCGGGAGTGGCCTCTTTGGAGAATGCCTGTGAGAGCATTTTCTAAAAAGTTAATTCTTCTCTGAAAGTAATGATCCTCATTAGTACAGGAAGATCAAAAACCCGGAGGACGCGCTCACACAGAAAGAAACATGTCTGTGGTTTGCAGACTGTAACAGTCACACTCCCGGCTTGATTTTCCACTGATTTCAGTAATACTGTGACCAGGATGCAGGATTTTCAAAAGCGTTCCTGCTCACACAATGACAGACCTAACAAAAGGCAGATGACATCGCTGGTTAACCTTAAACTTCAGGGGAGGGGAGAAAAGCCAGTATCTCAGACCCTAAGCTTTGGAAAACACAGCAGGGGCATTGCACTGAGCATTCATACTGCAGGAGTATCATAAAGCACCAGGTGTACACACTATTCCTAGAGAAGACTCAACTGAAAACTTACACTTGGGAAATATATCTATTCTGAAGACCAAGCAACGACTTTATTTTCGCTGGATTTATTACAGCAGTATGAAGAAGGCAGAGCGACAAGCATAAGCAGTGAGCAAAGACAGACCCCAGATGCCATGCCTACCCTCTCCTCCCCTCCTGCCCTGGGCATTATGGACACTCCTGAGGCCTGGGTCCCAGGAAGGAATCTGACTGCAGAGAGAGAACATGCGAGATGGCATTTCCATTTGATGGTATGCCCAAAACAGCCAAGGTGGGGCCAGGTGGAAGTCAAGAGCCAGGAACTCAATCCAGGTCTCTCACATGGGTGGCAGTGCCCCAAGCACTTGGGCCATCATTTGCTACGTCCCAGGAGCGCAAGAGCAGGAAGTTAGACTCAGAATCAGAGCTGGGACTTGAACCCAGGCGCGGTCGTCTCACACATCAGGTATCTTAACCACTGCACCAACCCCTCCCTCCCGACTCTACCCTGTCCCCTTCCTGGGATTCTCAGGCCAGAAGGCCACTGGCCTGTCCCACCTACCAGGCAGTTCTGCCCTGAAGTCGTCACCTGCAACCTCCAATGCCCACGCTGTGACTCTGAAGAAGATCAACTCCAAGAGCAAGATCCTAGCGCAGAAGCCCGAGACTGAGGTCTCTATGAAACACCAGAGCTTTCTGTAGCTGACTCTCGCCTTCTGGAATGAGGAAGGACTGGCATGGCCCAGAGCAGCCTTGCCGTCTCCCTTCAAACTCCCCCACTGTCAACCCCTTCGGGACTTAGAAATTCCACTTGCAAAGCACCCTGCGGGAATGAGGATATCAATAGCCTCTACTTCCCAGGGCGCTGTGGGTCTGAGCCAGAACACACACAGAGTGTGTGCCTGGCACCTGAGAAGCCTCCATAATGATCAGCTCTTTGGCCCGTAACTGCGCTCTCTTGTAAGCGAATACCATCGTGCCATTTGCACACCTTGCTGGTATCAGCTGTGCTAAGAGGAAGGCCTGCAGTTTTCTTTCTTTCTTCTTCTTCTTCTTTTTTAACATTTATGTTAATGGGGCCAGCGCTGTCATGCGGGGGTAAAGCAAAATTGCCATCTGCAGTGCCAGCATCCTATATAGGCGCTGGTTCAAGTCCTGGCTGCTCCACTTCTGATCCACCTCCCTGCTAATGGCCTTGAAAAAACAATGGAAGATGGCCCCAAATGTTTGGGTCCCTGCTACCCATGTGGGAGACCTGGATGAAGCTCCTGGCTCCTGGCTTCAGTGTGGCCCAGTCTGGGCTGTTTTTTTTTTTTTTTTAAGATTGATTTTATTTATTTCAAAGACAGCATTACAGAGAGAGGTAGAGAGGTCTTCCATCCACTGGTTCCTTCCCCAAACGGCTGCAATGGCCGGAGTTCAGCTGATCCAAAACCAGGAGCCAGAAGCCAGGAGCCAGGAGATTCCTCTGGGTCCCCCACGTGGGTACAGGGGCCCAAGCATGTGGGCCATCTTCTACTGCTTTCTCGGGCCATAACAGAGAGCTGGATTGGAAGAGGAGCAGCTGAGACTTGAACCGGTGCCCATATGGGATGCTGGCACTGCAGGTGGTGGCTTTACCCACAGGCAAGAGCCGGCCCCAGTACATTTAACTTTAAGGAAAGCAGACTCAACTGGATGTATAAAGAGAATACATATGGGGGCAGGCTTCACAATGCAGGTGAAACTGCCGCTGGGATGTCCACACCCCAAACAGGGAAACTGGTCTGCACTTCCACTTGGGAGGCAGTGGACAACAGCCCAAGTACTTGGCTCCCTGCACCCACATGGGAGACCTGGAGTGGGTTCCTGGCTCCTGGCTTTGGTCTGGTCTAACCCTGACTATTGTGGCTTATTCGGGGAAGCGAACCAGTGGGTGGAAGATCTCTCTGCCTGTCTCTCTGACTTTCAAATCAATGAATGAATGAATATTTTTAAAAAGAGAATACATATGTTTGGTGTACCCATATGTAAATAACTGTCTAAGTTTCAGCTAACTTATTTAGATAGGATTTGATTATTTGGTGTGTAGATGATGCATAGCAAAAGGATTGAAAGGAGCGCATTTTTTATACTTTATAATTAAAAGACTACAGTAATGATCATGCTTATTGTCTGCACATTTGAGGCTGAATGGGTGAAAGGTGACTGAAGTCCCCCGGCTACACACTGTGTGCCAGACTGGACAGGACTCATGCTGGTGTCACACCTGTCACTTTTACGTCACGTTCAGAATCTCTGCAGATGGATCAAGGGCTGACAATCACTGGGCCGGCATCACGGCATGGTGGGTAAAGCCGCTACCTACAATGCCGGTATCATGGCATGGTGGGTAAAGCCGCTACCTGCAATGCCGGCATCCCATATGGGCACTGCTGGAATTCCAACCCAGCTCCCTGCTAATGACCTGGGAAGGCAGTGGAAGATGGCCCAAGTGCTTGGGCCCCTGCACCCGTGTGGGAGGCCTGGATGAAGCTCCTGGCTCCTGGCTTTGTCCTGGCTCACTGCTGGCTGTTGTGGCCATCTGAGGAATGAGCCAGCAGACAGAAGGCCTCTCTCTCTCTCTCTCTCCTCTCTCTCTCTCTTTCTGTGTGTGTGTGTAGCTCTGACTTTCAAAATAAATCTTAAAAAAAAAGATGGCAACCACTGGCCTTTACAATAGGGCAGTTATGCTATATTATGCAGCGGACTCAGTTTAAGTCCAGGAGCCCTTAAACACTGACCTCGCGTCTAGTGACAGGCAGAGGGGACAGTCAGCAAGATCCAAGCACAAGCACGACTCAGCATCCTGCTGCTGGTGTGAAAACACCAAGGGCCAGAGAAAGAAATGGCAGCGACTTCTAGAAGCTAAAAGGCAAGACACGAAGCCTGCCACCAGAAGGAAAGGAAGATGCCGGCGGCCTGGGTTAGCTTCCGAGTGGGCTGTTCACCAATGCCATCTGACAGGCCTGCCCAATGTCATCTCAGCCCGGAGACGCCCTGAGCAGAGAACTCTGCCACGTTCCCACGTGACTGCCGACCTACAGAACCGTGAGATACTAAATGGCTGTTGTCCTAGAATGTGTGGGTCATGTGAAGCACAGCACGCAGAAGATGAACACCGCGAAAATTCTTGGTCCTCATCAGTTTTGAACCTGACACTGTTAATGAACTGAAAAACACTAACTGGGCATTTCTGCTGCTGAATCCAAACTGGCCGTTCCCAGGATCAGGTGTGCCACCAAGGGCATCTCCTCTGCCCTTCTTAACTTGCAGGAGCTGCGTTTAATTCTTCCAACAAACCATGTACAGGAAGCAACTGGAAAAGACACCCTTTGGGATTAAAGATTGAAATATAATAGGATCTGGGGCCAGCGTGGTGGCATAGTAGGGTAAGTCTCCACCTGCAGCACCAGCATCCCATGTGAGCCCCACTTGGGAGTCCTGGCTGCTCCTCTTCCCATCCAGCTCTCTGCTTATGGCTGGGAAAGTAGCAGAAGATGGCCCAAGTGCTTGGGCCCCTGCACCCACGTGGGAGACCAAGAAGAAGCTCCTGGCTCCTGGCTTCGGATCAGCTCAGTTCCAGCCATTGAGGTCATTTGGGGAGTGAACCAGAGGATGGAAGACCTCTCTATCCCTCCCTCTCTCTGTCTGTAATTCTACCTCTCAAATAAATAAATAAAAATTCTTTTAAAAAATGCACATAAGCAGCCTGTAAAAAAAAGAATATAATAGGATCTGAAACTATAAAACTGCTAGAAAAAAAAAAAAAACATAGCTGGTGTGGAGGGCTCCTACACACCGTACAGCCCAGCGTTTGGGACTTAGCCAAGAGGTGGGTACAGGAACAGGGCTTCGGAACCTCGGTTCACTCCGTGGATCTTGTTTTTCAGACAGTGTTCCAGGAAAGCTTATTTTACAGTATTATCCCCAGAAGGGGCCAGACCACCACAAAGCTGCAAGAGGCCGGCCTGAGTTAGGGGTGTGCACGCCTAAAGTATGATGATGCTCTAAAAGCCTAGCAAACTGTTTCTCAGGGAGGGGCAGTTTCTTTAGTGACTATAGCTTGTCGCTGTCTCCTTGCCTGGTCAAGAGTAAATAAAGGCCGGCGCCGTGGCTCAACAGGCTAATCCTCCGCCTAGCGGCGCCGGCACACCGGGTTCTAGTCCTGGTCGGGGCGCCGGATTCTGTCCCGGTTGCCCCTCTTCCAGACCAGCTCTCTGCTGTGGCCCAGGAGTGCAGTGGAAGATGGCCCAAGTGCTTGGGCCCTGCACCCCATGGGAGACCAGGAGAAGCACCTGGCTCCTGCCATCGGAACAGCGCGGTACGCTGGCCGCAGCACGCCGGCCGCGGCAGCCATTGGAGGGTGAACCAACGGCAAAGGAAGACCTTTCTCTCTGTCTCTCTCTCTCACTATCCACTCTGCCTGTCAAAAAAAAAAAAAAAAAAAAAAAAAAAAAAAAAAAAAAGAGTAAATAAAGCTGTCCTTTGAGCAGCTGCTGCTTGAGGCCGATTATTGGGTGACACTCCGAGTGAATGGACCCCTTGTGCCTGCTAATCACGGTATCTCGGCAGTGACTTCTTGGCTGTGATCCCCCAAACACAAATAATGAAAGCAAATGGGATTGCATCAAATAAAACGCTTGTGCACAGCACACAGAACAATTAGGAGGGAAGAGAACAGTCAAGCTCACAGGCACAGAGAATGGAACAGTGGTTACCACAAAGTGAGAGGCTGGGGGGAAAGGAAGATGTTGGGTCAATGGGTACACAAGAGGAGTCAGTTCTAGAATATTCTGGTAAGTTCTGGTAAGCTCTGGAATATTCTGGTAAGTTCTGCATATTTCAGACTAGCTAAAAGTGACTCTCAAATGTTCTCATCAACTACTTGTGATGAATCTGCTAGTTGGTTTGATCTGACCATTCCACAAAGCATGCGAGTACCAGAACATCAGTCTGCCATAAATATATGGAGTTACTGTGTGTCAATTAAAAATGAAAGAAAATAGAAAAAAAAAAAGAAAGAAACCATTCAAACTTCCATCTGCCCAAGGAAAATCCCCATTTCCCCTGGTGATGCAGTGTGCTAAAATTATGTTGCTAATGCTAATGGGGCCAGCGCCGTGGCGCAGTGGTTAATCTTGCGCCTGCGGCACTGGCATCCCATATGGGCGCTGGTTCTGGTCCCGGCTGCTCCTCTTCCCATCCAGCTCTCTGCTGTGGCCTGGGAAAGCAGTAGAAGATGGACCAGGTCTTTGGGCCCCTGCACCCACCTAGGAGACCCAGAGGAAGCTCCTGGTTCCTGGCTTTGGACCAGCACAGCTCTGGCCATTGCGGCCATCTGCAGAGTGAACCATCGGAAGAAAGACCTTTCTCTCTGTCTCTTCCTCTCACTGTCTGTAACTCTACCTCTCAAATAAATAAATAAAATCTTAAAAAAAAATTATGTTGCTAAGAACCAGGCCTGGACACTTGTTGTCTATGCTCTGCCCAGTGATGAGATGGACCAGTGACAGGAAGTCAGGACCTTGTACTTTTAAGGATGTAGCAAAGCATTTGCTGTGGAATCCAGGCAAAGACCCACCCAGTGCGACGGGGCCTGCCAAATACAGTGACAGCAAGTCCATTGCAAGCAGAAGATCCCAGAAATACCAGGTGCACGCATCAGAGGTTGTGCTCGTGGCAAAGTCTTGGGAACAGTGGCCCGCCTCAAACTCATCACTATACAGGCAGCCCAGCTCCTGTGTGTTCACAGATGTACATCCACGTGTATTAGGAAAACTCACAGAAAAATGGTCTGTGGTCATGCTACCACTGACCAGAAACACACAAGAGTACATCAAAAATGTGTGGAAAAATGGAATTCATTTTTGTTCTAGAATTAGTCTATTTTGGTGCAAAGATTTTAAAAATCTGTAAGTAGGTTTTTTTCTTTTAATAATATGCTTTTCCTGTCAACTTTTTAAAGATTTCTTGTATGCACGAATTTCAAAAAATTTTTTTTGCACCGAAATAAAAGTATGTTTTTATTTTATTTTCCATCAATGTTTCAAAGCACCCTTCTTGGAAGCGCGTTGAAATACTCGGTCAGCTCAGTCACAGGTAATAAACGAGGTGAGAATTCAAGAACAAAAGTGTCCAGGGCACAGAACACGCACAGTGCTGTGAAAGAGAAGGAAGTAAGGGAGGGGTAAAGGAAGAAACGCATTAAGAGGAAGCAAAGACACCTGGTCATTTTTCAAAATAAATTAGAGATGCAAATTGTAATGTGCAACTTATTAACTCAAGGTTTTACGAAATGTGATAATCCATTCCCTCCCAGTTTCTTTCTATTTTAAAGCACGACTTTAATCAACTATATTTGCAGCACCAGCTAAAAATTATGAAGGCAACCCAAGTACAAAAGGGTAAAAAAACAACATGAAACATATGATATTTAATGCTCTATTAATTGATAATTCTGCTCGTAGGAAAGATTGGCAAAAAGAGTGGAATTCTTAGCTCCTTGTTTTTACTTAAAATTCCCAGCAGTACTCACTCAAACAAAGAACGTAAGTTTTCCACTGGAAAAGACAAAAAGAAAAGTGAGTTCAGGCGGGCCCTTTCCATGCCTAGCTGCTGAGTAAAACAGTATCCATGTGGATTCCAGTTAGATTTCAAGAGTGTAGTATTTATTACCTGCACTACTGCCAAGCAAAGCTGTATCGTATTATCATAATTGCGGGTGTATTTTTATTTAACTAAATTATATTGAGCTTTTTATTTCAAACAAGCACTGTAGTTTACAAAGCCTCACTTATCACCAGGTGTCATAGTCAAGAACAAAAATAAGCTGTCAGGAATTCCCGCAAGAATCTTCTCTGTTCCATTCTGTACACAGTGAGCCTGTATGTAGTATTCCTTGATACTCGAAATCTATGCGTAACTTTGAATAGGTGCAAACTCTTGCTGAAACAAAAGAAACATCTTTTGTGCTGAAATCATTTACTAGAAGCCACTGGATTAGAGTTTCCCTTTACAGTGGTGCCCAGAATAAGCTCTGTTTATTTCTCCCTCAAAAGCCCAAGAGAATTACAGCACGTAAATTTAAAAGCAGATACACACCGACCTTGAAAACAACAAAGGATACTGGCCAAATCAGAAAAGTGAAGAAATTCACGAAAGATGAAATGCAGATGGCATCAAGCTGGTAGGGAAATGTCAACAGGGAACCACAACTCAAACCAGGCCAGTGTGGGGCCATCCTCCCCAGCAGGGACGGGAGAACTGGGCCAGTCAGTATCTCAGGGCCAGGGACTCAGTGGGCCCAGAGAATACTGGAGAGTTCAGGTTCAGAAGAGCCAGCAGAAGAGCCAGGCCACGCCTTTCCTCCCTCCCTCAGTCTGCAGGTTACAAAGCATTCTTTAAATAAGTTAGGGGCCCTTGGGGCCCGGTGCTGTGGCACAGCAGGTTAAACCCTGGCCTGAAGCGCTGGCATCCCATATGGGCGCTGGTTCAAGACCCGGCTGCTCCACTTCCAATCCAGCTCTCTGCTGTGGCCTGGGAAAGCAGTAGAAGATGGCCCAAGTCCCTGGGTCCCTACACCTGCATGGGAGACTGGGAAGAAGCTCCTGGCTCCTGGCTTTGAACCAGCGCAGCTCCAACCATTGTGGCCATCTGGGGAGTGAACCAGCAGATGGAAGACCTCTCTCTCTCTCTCTCTCTCTCTCTCTCTCTCTCTCTGCCTCTCCTCTCTCTGTGTAACTCTGACTTTCAACTAAACGAATAAATATTAAAAAAAAAAAACAATTTAGGGGTCCTAGCAAAGCTATAAAAAAAAAACCCAAAAAACCAATTTAGGGGTCCTAGCAAAGCTATAAAAAAAAACCCAAGAGCAGAACAGGGACCCAGGTAACTTCTGCTCTCTACCCAGGCAGACAGGGAAAAGCAGCAATCGGATAAGAACAAGATACAAAGACTGAAAGGCTGCAGGGGTGGGAATCTGGGGCTCAAGTTGCTGCTTGAGACATCTGCAGCCCCTATTAAAGTGCCTGGTTTAAGTCTCAGCTCCTCTGCTTCCGATCTGGCTTCCTGCTGACCTACACCCAGGGAGGCAGCTGGTGATGGGTCAACACTTGGGTTCCTCTCATTTGTATGTGGGAGACCTGGAAGGAGCACCTGGCTCCTGGCTTCAGCCTGGCCCAGCCCTGACTGTTGCAGGCATATGGCGAGTGAACCATGGAAGATCTCCATCTGCCTCTGCCTTGCAAATAAAAATGAACATAAATACATAGAAATTTAAAAGCAGAGAGACAGGCATTGTGGCGCAGCAGGTTAAGCCACCACTTAGAAGAAGCCATCCCATATCACAGCGACTGGTTTAAGTCCTGGTTCCTCTGCGCTCTCATCCAGCTCCCTGCTAATCATCCTGGGAGGCAGCAGGTGATGGCTCCTATGTGTGAGTCCTTGCCACTCACGTGGGTGACCCTGAGGGAGTTCCTCCATCCTGGCTTTGGCTGCCCACCCTCAGCTACTGCAGGCATTTGGGGAATGAGCCACCAGCTGGAAGAACTCTGCCACTCTGCCTTGGAAGGAAGGAAGGAAGGAAAGAACTAGAACCGATGATTAACAGAAAAGATGAGGAAAGGTTGAAGACCAAACCAGTAATCTAGAAGATGAAGTCGAGGAAACCATTTGCAACACAGAGGACAGAGGTGAAAAATGCTGAGTGGAAAAACAGCCAAGAAATCCCAGGTCAAGGCCATCCTGACCTTCCAACTTTCACAACACTGGCAGGGCTAACCCTTACTTCATTTAAATTCTTCCCAGCAGAAAAAGATGGAGAACTTTCTAGATCATTCCAGAAGGTCAGCAGAACTCTAATACGGAAATTATGCAAGGGGCAGTATTAGAAAATGAGAGGCAAAGCTCACCTGAGAGTTTTGACTTAAAACTACTAAATAAAATGTTAGTGAGTGGAATCCAGAAATGCAGATGGAACAAAATTTTCCCAAGAATTCCAAGGACAGGGAAGCACTAGGACATTTACTTATGTAAGTAACTACATAAACAGATGATGATCTCAAAACCTGTGGAAGTAGCATCTTATAAATGCGGTAACCTGCTCAGTTAACTGTGTGTCTGGGGGAAGATCCCACTCTAAACAATGTAGGAATGGGAAGCGAATCCCTGAACTTGATAAAGTAAGATTCTTCTGGAAGCCTTCTGGTAAAATACAACAAAAATCCCCTCTAACGCCCCCTTTCCCTGCTGTCATCCAACATTATTTTGTAGAACTTGGCCAAGCGGATGTCATCCATGGGAGAGGAGGGCTGGGGAGAGTGAGCAAAAACCAATACTCTTTGAAGATGATGAACTTGAGCACTTGGACAATCTAACCAGATAGAAGACAACTATACAAAATGCAACTGCTGTCAGATGTTATCACTCCTAACTGTTAGAGTATGAACTGGACAAGAACTCATCCACAGTAGAAATAATAACAACAAAAAAATGACCTAATGAGAAATATGCAAGTGTTACATAAACTATAAAAAGTATGGATATCATGAAAGATGACCAGAATATATGGAGAAGTGTACTACGCTCCTGATGCAGAAGACTTGATACACAAACAAAAATATTCCCAAACTAACATATTAATTTAATGCAATCCCAAATTCATTTCCAACAGGATTTTTAAAAATATGTGTTTATTTTGGAATCCAAGAGTTTCAGAGAAAAAGGGAGAGACAAAGAGAGATTGATCTTCCATCCACTGGTTGAACTCCCACAGATGGCTGCATAGGCCAGGGCTGGAGCTTCTTCTGGGTCTCCCATGCAGGTGGCAGGGAGAACTCTTGGGTCATCTTCTGTTGCTTTTCCCAGGCCGTTAGCAGGGAGCTGGATCAGAAATGGTGCAGCTGGGACATGAACCAGTGCTCACGTGAGTTCTGGCACTACAGGTAGAGGCTTAACTTACTATGCCCAACACCAGCCCCTCTGACAAGATTTTTAAAAAAATAAAACTTGGGGACCAGCACTATGGCGTAGTGGGTAATGCCACTGCCTACAGTGCCAGCATCCCACATGGGCACCGGTTTGGGTCCCGGCTCATCTTCTGATCCAGCTCTCTGCTGTGGCCTGGGAAAGCAGTAGGAAATGGCCCAAGTCCTTGGGCCCCTGCACCCACATGGGAGACCTGGAAGAAGCTCCTGACTCCTGGCTTTGGCCTGGCTCAGTACTGGTCATTGTGACCATCTGGGGAGTGAACCAGTGGATAGAAGATCCCTCTCTCCCAATCTGTCCCTCTTTCTCTGTAACTCTTTCAAAATAAATGAATAAATCTTTAAAAAAACCTTTTTATTGGAAAACATTGAAGTCCAGAAACAGATGTACATGTAAAAGGAATTACTACAGAATAAAGGTAGCATTTCAAGTCAATAAGAAAAATATTCAATAAATTATGTCAGCACAAGTGACTATTTATTTGGGTAAAAGCCAAAGTCATAGATCCTTACTCCATATGACTTACAAAAATAAATTGTAAGATTGGAAGTACAGGGGCCAGCTCTGTGTGGTGGGTTAAGCCGAGGCCTGCCGTGCCAGCGTCCCATATGGGTGCTGGTTCTAGTCTTGGTAACTCCACTTCCAATGCAGCTCCCTGCTAATGCACCTGGGAAAGTAGAAGATGGCCCAAGTTCCTGGGCCCCTGCATCCATGTGGGAGACTTGAAGAAGCTCCTGGTTCCTGGCTTCAGCCTGGCCCAGCCTTGGCTATTGCGGCCATTTGGGGAGTGAACCAGCGGATGGAAGATCTCTCTGTCTCTCCCTCTCTCTGCCTTTCAAATAAATAAATCTTAAAAAAAAAAAAAAAAAGAAAGAAACCTAAAATCAGACTTTTTACAAAAAGAGGTATGTAACATACAACTGAAAGAAATTGTAGGAAAAATCTAGAGGCATACTTCTGTAATCTTGGTGTGGATCCTCCTCAAAAACACAAATGACACAGGTGTCACGGACAGGTTGAACCACACGCAATCTCACTTGGCTCCCGAGTCAACTGGCTCCCTGGGCAGGCTCCACTATCTGTCACCAGTGGGGTTGGCTCAGAATCCCTGTTCTGTTTCTAACAGAGATAACGGGATACATGCGAGTCTATGGCTTTCTGGAAACCGCGGGTTTCCTTTGCTTCCTAAGCATCTTGGCGTAATCACCAAGCATCCACGGTGTTAAGCAAACTCATGGGTTATCCCGTCACACACCTCCAGGGTCACAGCTGCCAGAGCCGAGGCCCTGGTTCACAGGGGGCCCCTTGCCCAACTGCTGGCTTAGGCGGCTGCGGAGGGAGCTCCCGGTTTCTAAGGCACTGCTCTCTCTGCTCTAATCTTCCGGGCGCCTAATCTTCAAAGCAGTCATTTCATGCCAGGTACGGATGGAGGGGCTGCCTGCTGAGAAAAGAGCGGCGGGGGGGGGGGGGGGGGCAGCCAAGTCATTTTTCCAAGCAGGGCTGAAGCGGCAGGAATGTAATTACAGTCAACACGCAGATGAAACCTGCATTGCTTCACCGAGCCTTGGCCATCAGGAATGCAGCTGAGAGGCAAGGTGAGCTCAAAGAATGCAAACGTAGCAGGGTCGTCCGCGCCTCTGGCTCTTGCTTCATGTTTTGCAGAGCCTGTGTGTTAGGGGCTGGGAGTTAGGAATGGTACTCGGGGACTGGTAATATGTCATGCAATCATAAAGTTGAGCTTTTTTTTATATATTTTCCTAATGAGAGGAAAGTTATTGTAACTGTAAACTAAATTTTACTGCTTCAATCATAGTAGCCATGAAAATGGTCCTTCAGCATCTTTTAAGATAGTCGAGAACTGCTATTCCAGATGATTTACGTTTCTACTTTTCCAAACACGGTTTAAGGAAAGAAAAATACATATATACATTTTAAAAATGTTTTAAAAGAGAAAAGCACACAGGTTAGATAAATGGGAGGCCTCCTGGGCTAGTGAGTAAATCTGAATCGGAGCCGTATTTCTGGAAAAGTCTACAATCCAGGAACCCAGGAGACACAATAAAAACTAAAACAAGACCAATTGTACTACCAACAAGGTTGTGAAAAAAACGCCTTGATGGAGCCGGATAGTTTTAGCAGCCCAGAGGAAAACTGTGTGAGGAAAAAAAGGGAAGCAGCAGCAAGAAGAGACGCGACCGGAGCAGCATGAGGCGTCGGCGGCAAACAAGCCTGCCACGCAACCTTGACCGTGCGTTGCTAAAGCAAGCAGCTTCAGTATCGCAACCATCCGGCCTCGCGCGAGCCTACGACATCACAGCCCAGGCCCTTGGCATCCCACAACTTCTGGCCAGGGCTTTCACGCTTAGAAATGGAAGACCCAGTGACATTTAAGGAATTCTCGCTCGTGCCAGCTAGCCATCCTCCTGCCCCGAAACCATGTGACAAACGATCCCGAAAACCGCTCTGCCTTTTTAACGCATCTGCTGTCTAAATCAGCGTCAGAACTGGGACGACAGCCTCCGAATTCTGGCCCTAAGAGAAAGGGTACGTTTGAGTGTCATAATGACAGTCTTGGCAGAACAAGGCATTCCTCCTCGAAGCGTCTCTGCCGCACGGAGCGCTCCATGCACCATGGCCTGGGTCTGGCTGCCTTGAAGGGACAACCAGTTCTTCAGACCCGGGCAGCGAAGCGAAAGCTCAAAGGGCAAACCGTTTCTTGGAAATCTCACTCCACGAATGGCTGCCTCTGCCCGCCTATGAGCGTTTTAAAGGGTTTCATTTTCATCTGAGCTCTTTCTTTTTCCATTTTAATTTTATATCACCAAGAGATGCCTCTCCAAAAAAAGTTGTCCTCTTTATTTAAATGAAAATTGATCAATGATGACATTTGTCTTACGCATATATACCGTACTTCAAAAAGTTCATGGAATAGGCGATCAAGAAGTAAGTTTATTTGGGTACAAAATAAGTTGAAATCTATGCACGCAAGGGATCTTCAAGATATTTTTTAAAAATGCACATTATGAAACAACTATGCTTGGGTTTCAAAATATGTGCACCAAATTAAGTTTTTCATTGAATTCCATTTTTCCATGAACTTTAAAATTTTTATATTTATTTAACCTATTTTAAAGTCAAGAGAGACAGAATTCTCCTATCCACTGGTTTATTCCCCAAATGCCCACAGCGGCCATGGCTAACCCAGGCCAAAGCAAAGCCAGGAGCTGGGAACTCAAACGTGGGCAGCGAGGATCAGCTACTTGAGCTGTTATCTGCTGCCTCCCAGAGAGCACCTGACCAGGGAGCTGGGACTCAAACCCAGGCACTTTGAACCGGAAATGGTGTCCCAAGTGCTGTCTTAACTGCTTTGCCAGACGCCTGCCCCTATTTTGACGCAAACTGTTTCAAGTAATCGTGTGTGTGTGTGCGTGTGTAGGTGTGTGTTACAGAACCAAATGGAGACACAGTCATTCTGTCAGAATCGAAGTCCAGATCGCTGTATTACAGGCGCTCCCAACTGTGGTCAGTGGGCAAATGGCAGTTTTCAGCCCTGTCTGTATCCGCCGATTCTGGAGAACGCAAGGTGCACTTGTGTGCACCACGGCCAGAGTGCAGTCACCACGGTGCTGCTGTCCATGTCTGCGAGACAGTGAAGTCTCAAGGTCAAGTTTGACTTCTCCAGTGCCAGACTGGCCCGAGGAAATGCTCCAGCGAGATTCCACTCCCTCCACACCAGGTATCCCGCACGGCGGCGTCCTGCTGGGCTGGGGAAAAAGCTCATGGTGCAGTGCTGGAAGCAGAGGCGTGCTGCTGTTGCTCAAAGCTGAGAAGCGGCTCTCTCTCCCAACTACGGTCCACTCGGGTTCTTGTTATCATTTCTGACCACTTGGTAGGAACAGCTCCCAGGTCTCCAGGGATACACAAGGCAGAAGGAAGATACCACTGGTCTCTTTCAAAAACTGTTCTATGTTCCCAAGTATGCGCAATTTCTACTACTACTACTACTACCCCTGACACCCACCCCCACTCCCACCCTACAGGGACCTCTGGCCTCCAGCACTGACAGCCAGGAATCTTCTGCAAACCTTGTCTATCTCTCTTAATAATCAGTGAATGATGCTTGGGTTGATGCTTGGGTACTGGGTGGCTATTTGTCATATCAGCTTGTGCAAAGATCTCTCTATGCAACTATTAAAATAGAGAAAAATTTTAAAAATGTACACACTCCTATGCCAAGGTCTGAAAAGTTCAACACTGCTGATCTAAGTCATTTTTTAAGTCACTGACGTCAACTGGCATTGCCCAAAGTGCTATGTGTGGTGATACCACCAGTGCCATGTTTCTAAGCCATGGGGCAATGTATGGCCGAAAGACGAAAAAGAGAACTTAGCGCAATTGGATTGCTGAGGCCAGCACTGTGGTGCAGCAGGTTAAAGCCCTGGCCTGCAGTGCTGGTATCCCATATGGGCGCTGGTTCAAGTCCCGGCTACTCCACTTCTGATTCAGCTCCCTGCTAATGGCCTGGGAAAGCAGTGGAAAATGGCCCAAGTGCTTGGGGCCCTGCAGCCACGTGCCACGTGGGAGACCCAGAAGAAGCTCCTGGCTCCTGGCTTGGGATCGGCTCAGGTCTGGCCATTGTGGCCATCTGGGGAGTGAAGTAGTGGATGGATGGAAGACCTCTTTCTCTGTCTATCTCTCTCTGTAACTCTATCTTTCAAATAAATAAATATTAAAAAAAAAAGTGGATTGCTGGATATTTTTTTAAACCCCTGGGTATTTACCTGCTTATTACCAGGAAACTGACAGAAATCAGGCAAGAAAGCTGAGAGGAAGGGGAGGGACATTTCCTTACACAGCTGTCAAACATGCTACCATTCCTTTAAACACAAAACCCAGAAAAAAAATTCAAATTCCGTAGAAGCAATGGGGCAAAACGGACAAGTGCACTTGAGACCTATTTTGCTTCCTCAAAGCTCACAATTATAAATTATGTCACTTGTACTAGAAAATAAGAACACGAGCCTCTAAAATGTCAAAGGACCCAAACTGCCGACTGGAAAGAAACACATACTTATCCTGAGTGCAAATACTGTTCCAACAGGAAGACACATTGTGACACAGGAAAAAAAAAGACACGTTTCATTTTAGAAACAAAGTGAGGAGACACAACCGGCCAAGAGCTGCACTGAACAAACAGAAAGAGAAGCAATTTCTACGTGCATTCAACAGAGTATCTTGTTATTTTCACAAACTTTCTGACATTCTCCAGCATCGGTGGATCGTGTGTGGTCACGGCAGTGTGTAAGAAGTTTACCAATCTCACCAAATTTAGCATCAATGGAGATTACGCACTTCTATTCCTCATACGTAGCAGAAGCTTAAAAAGGCCCTTTCACACCAGCTTTGAGCTTGCATTTCTGCAAGGTATTTACAAGGTCCTCGTAAAACGTCTTAGTGGAAATACTGATCCAGTATTTAAATATAGTGACATGAGCGAGCACTTCCGTGACACCGTCCCAGGACAAGGCTGCAGCTGTAGGAAGTGGGAACGGCACTGAGCATCAGAAAACCAATCAGGATGAGTGTGCTGGTAAATGTTGATGGATTGCTGTTGCCAAAGCAGAAGGCCTCTGCCAAACCCAGATTTCACGCTGGTGAGCCTGCTTCTAACAGGGAAATACACGGAGGGTAGGGGGTCTCTCCCCGCTGCTTAGAGTGGACAGAGTTGCAGTTCGGAAAGATGGACACGTGGAGGACAGAGAAAAGGGCTGTCTGCGTGGACTTTCCCCTCCTGGGGCATGTGATCCAAAATCATTCTTAAAAGGCCAAAGCTTTGACTCAGGGATCTGGTCAACCCTGACTGTGAATGTGGCATGGGTGGATCCAAATGTGGTTTGCTTCTCAAGTTTCACCTACAAGGCTCTGGACCAGGTAGCCATCAACAACAAACATCATCACTTAGTGAAGCCAAATTTGTAAGAGCTTCTTGTGGGGATGTTTTTATGTTTAGTTTAATCTACTATAGTTTTTGCCCTCTGGTGGACTTTCTTTTTCTTTTTTGATTTGTTATTGTTTTTATTATATAATCACTTATCATGTAATTGTGATATTATTGTTTTAATTTTAATTTTTAATTATATTTTAAGATTCCGTTTAATTTGCAGATACGAGTCTAAGAACATAATGCTATACCCTTCCGCCCTCCTACTAAGCTTTTCCTTTATTACCCTTGCATCTCCCTGAAAGTTACTCTTCCACTTGAAAATCAGTTTAGTTTCATTTTATACTGTTTATTTTTAATTCCTTAAAGCTATCATTGTTTCGAGCTTCATTTTGTTTGATTTTTTCCTGTTTTTGTGAATTTTATCTTTCTCTTTCTTTTATAATCTTTTTTTAAAATCCAGCACCTTTTTCTTTCTCTTCTTGTGCTCACAGACAGAAATCAACACATACATGTGTGCATTAAAATGTCTCTTATGATTTAAGGACCAGACAGACTGAATCGGCAAAACACTAACTCATTCATTTAAGAAACACTGAGGGAGCTAACATGGGAAAGACACTGTATTGAGAGCTAGCTGGACTATAAAAATTAAGGTCACACTGTCTCAGGACCTCCAGTAGCTTTGAATTTGCACAAAACCACGAGACTGAGAGAAAGAGGCAGACTGTAGCTGCATTTCAGAGGACACCGCGTCTCCAGCCAGGCAGACGGGAAACCAGTGTCGTTACCTGTCCTTGGGACACCACGGAACAGCCCAAAGCTTTCAGGATTGGTCACGGTCCCCACAAACCTGTTCCAGGCGAAGCTGCCTCCCACTTCCGACTGGTTTGCCAGCCACACTGCTGGAAATGCTGCAAACCTCAGCACCTCGCGGACCCGACAACGCCAAGGAACAGCAACCTGTGCAAGCTGCTCATAGGTATTCCCAATGGGGAGATTTCACGCATCCTAGCCAAGTAAGTCTACAGAGAACATGTAATTTGCAAAAACCAGATTCGCCCGAATCTCAGGGATCGCCCAGGCGAACGGGATGTGCTGTCACCATCAGGGATAAAGGTTTAGTAAGAATCCATGGCATTCAGAAGAGTGTCCAAGTCTGTTCACTCCTGTAGCATCCAGCATACATCCAAACGTCAGCATTTCTAATAGCATTTAAAGGACCATCGCTTTGAACCAAGGAATGAGGAAGGGTTTCCTTTAAGAAAGGCATCCTCCTTTACTCAGAAGAGTGAGGGGTATGTTTGGGACTGGGGCGGGGGCTGCCCACAAGGTTTTAGGTGCACAAGGGCAGAGGAAAAAGGCTGTCAGGGCACATCCCCAAAGCTATGCTTCAGCTCATACATTAAGGGACAGCAACACACGTTCCCATTTTTCAAATGACAACTTAAATTTCTGCTATCCAGAAATTTCTCTGATGTGGAATATTCTCACTCCCAAATGGAGTTTGAAAGGTGACAGACAGAGACAAGAAACTGGAGGCCCTGTGAGAGCATCCTTACAGTGAATGGTACCTGCTGGCCTGGCCACCCAGGGTTTTACTGTTCTCTGCTGGAGTCTATCACCAGTCACCCGCATGTCTGGAAAAAGAATGGGACAGCGCAGAGAGAGAACTAAAACGCAGGAAAAGTGTTCAGAGCAGATGCACTGATCAACCACATCCTAAAGAGCTACATGTGCACACAGCCGCCTCTCCCATCTGCCTTTTTGGAACAATGAGCAGCCTGGCAGGGTGCAGGGGACTCCCAGTGGATGAGCGTCTGGAGTTCGCTCTTCCCAGGCTCACTCATTTCCTCTAAGCGTGCCTTTAAGGCCCAGCTGGTCTACTGAACACCTGAGCATACCTGCATTTTATTACTGATAGCAGCTTAAACCGGAAAAGCACACCGTTGGGCAGGAAGACAGAGAAACAAGAGCCAGTCCCCAGGATGGTCATCCTGTGCCCAGGAGAGAGCTCTGGAAGTGGCAGCTGGCGCGGTCATCCCCCCAAACTCCCTCTTCCTCGGGGGTATGCAGCTGCATCAAACAGCGGGGACGCTCACCAGGGTAATTCACAGTGACACCAAAGACAGTCCTGTCTACTGAGATGGTTTAGCTATGCCAGATGCGTGATTTCAGGCACACTCAAGCCCTTGGGAGCAGATTCAACTGATAAGTTATAGCCCAACAGAGCAGTGGGCCTCGGAGAGTAACTTCTTGACCAAACCAGCCATTTGTGAACTGTGAAAAGTGCAAATGCTGTTGTAGCACTGTGGGTTAAGTCGCTGACTAAGGCACCAACATCCTATCGAGTGCTGGTTTGAGTCCCAGCTGCCCAGCTTCAGATCCAACTCCCTACTAATGTGCCTGGGAAAGCAGTGGATGATGGCCCAAGGGCGTGGAACCCTACCACCCACTTGGGAGGCCCGGGTGGAGTTCTCTGCTTCCCCTGTGCAGCCCAGAGAGGACTGGCTGTGAGAGGGGACACTGATGATCCCAGGTGGAAAACACGAACACTAATCCCGAAGAACGGAAGTGGACACTGTGGCCAGAGCCCTTATTCTGACACCCGGAGGGAAGACACACCTGTCATGTGAGTTCAAATTCAATCAACTCAAAATTACCATCATTCACCTGTCATTCAACAGAGGCGACACTGACTGCATTTCCTTGAGTGTGACTTAATTGTCACTGGAACCAATGACCTTAATAAATCAGATGAATTGTAATACCCTAACTATTGCTGTCAGAAAATGTTTCAACCAATCCTTATTGAAAATCAATTACACCCCAGGCTCCATATACCAACTTTCACTTGGTTTTTTGATTCCATATCTTCACAGCGTGGATACATGAATACAATTTCTTAGCAAAGACAAAGAAGTACATTCTTGGAGAAAGAAAAATAAAATCTGAACATTAAAAATCTTTGTGCTGGAGTAGCATTGGGCTGGGTTGGAAGGGGGGGTGTTGATAGTTGACTTAGAAAAATTTCTATTTAGGTGAAGAAAGAAAGATGTAACCAGATGGAATTGAAGGAATTCAGAATACGCCTTTTTGCCAAAAAAAACCACAGCAGTCGCTCAGAAAGTGTTTCTTGCAGTCTCCTATTCCACTGTTTATCCACGCATAGCAACCCAGCTACAAGCGCAGAGCCAGTGTCACTTGGGTCCTATGGAAGACAGCCATGGATCTTTTTCATCTCAGATTCAGCAGGATCAGGCTTGGGCCAGTAGTCCTTAACTCTCCACCCATAAAGCACAAAACATGTAGTCTATTCCTTTTAAGTGTACACACATGCATGAAAACCAGAAGTTTATACATGTATAGGTTGTTTTCTCACTGCTTGCATAACTTAAAAAAAAAATGGGCTTATATTTAAAAATAGAACTTGGCAAATGAAGAGTCCATAATACGGACCAAGTGCATTTGGAATACTTTAATAAGAAGAAACGGCCAAAATATTTCACTTTGGAAAGCGTCCACGGTCCAGGCACGCCATTCCTTCGGACCTCATAGTCTGCCACCTTCGACTAGGCTAGCATACATTTTCAGAAGGCCTTGTTTCAACTGGGCACCATCAATATGTAAAAAAAAGTGATTTTTGAACAACAGATTACCAATCCCCAGTTACCCCACCTGATTAAAATTAATTTCCTTTTTACCAAGACTCCTGATTTTCCCAATGCATACCTGCATTGCTATAACCGTATTCAGTGTCTCACAATTCTGAACTGCTTTTCTCTTAATACTACATTCTGAACACTTCTCATGTCGTTCCATATTCCCAGCGTCCGTATTTCACACAACATTTTTTACTTTCATGCTGTCTCCCTTTGGTCTGGGATTAGGACAACATTTACACTTTGAAAACCTGAGACACTCTCCATATTTTCTTATGCTCAGGGAAAAAATGTATGAAACATGGGAATTCATTATTTGTTCAAAGTTTTGGGGAAAAACTCACAGTGGAACTACGAAGCCACATGTTTTGGGTAGCGGATTTACTAAAAACTGAAATTGTTCCTGAAGAACTGACCTTTTAAAATGTTCTTGTTTATGAATTTATAATTTAATTTCTGTGGATAAGACCAATTCAAGCCATATACTGAAATGCATCATGACCTAGCAACTCTCTATTTATAGCATATGTTCAAATAATTGTGCATAGTTCTTTTTCATAATTTTTTGACAATCTCTTTTATTTAACAACAGTACCAGGTGCTATGTCTCCTTTGTCATTTCCATCTTTAATCTGTGCTGATTTTTGTTTGTTTTTTTTTTACTGCTTTCAATGAGTCAACTTTTGATTGATTTCTGGCTTCCCATTTTACCTTCCTATGTGTCATTTTTAAAAATTTCAGTTACCTACTTTTGAACAACTTGATATATTTTCCTTTCTTGAAAACTAAGTATTCTGAAAGCTCCAAATTATCTCCAACTTCTCTGGTCACATTAGGTAGCTGGCAACATGTAGGTCCCTCATTTTCATCATTGGTTAAATAAACTTGGGCTTTGTCCTAGACCAAATTATCACTTAGATTACTTCTGTATTTCCGAGTGCTTGGAATTATTTTGTTGGAGATGCAAACAGAAAATGTTATAATCTTTTCTCTGAATCCTTACAGATAATATGTCTCGTACAAATCTATAAACACTTGAATATCAGATTTCTAGCTGACTATTAAACAGTATATTAACCAGACCAAGTTTAGATGCCTTTATAAAGCCTATTGCTAACAATAAAGGGCCTCTGGATTACAAGGACTGCACACAGTAACATCTGTGTGGTGTTTGTCAGACTGCAGTAAACGGTGATGGTGGGTGGAGCCATAGCAGGGACAGTAGTCTCCAGTAGCGACACTCTTGTGTGTCATGTGCAGGCTCAGGTGCACAGTGGGTTAGGAGAACTGTGCCTACTGTATGTTCCTGGGCTGGGTTTCCTTATCTGTGACATTTTTTTGAAATTGCTTCCAGCTCTTTGTTCCAAATCTCACTTGTTGGCATTCTCGGGCCCAGATTCTGTCTACACCAGATGGGGTCACGTGCACCCCCTTTCTTGCAAAGCAATCTGTGGCAACACCTTCAGAGCAGTTCTCTCTGGAAGCTAAAATCCAGGACAGACGTTCTACTACACCTCCTGTGACTACACCTGAAAGCGCTGGACAGGTACAAATGCAGTCAGTATTTTGGGAATGGAAGCAAACATTTCCAAGCTATTGATCAGCTTACTTGTGCTTTCCAGGAATGAGAGTGAAATTTCCAAAGGAACTGAAGCCAGACCTGCCCTTTTCCTTCACAAAAGCTTGGCGCTCGGGTTAATTTGTGTTCATTTCCCATCGCTATTAGCAATCACAGCAGCTCAGAGGAAAGACGGAATTCCAAGTATTTGCACGACTGGCTACCATGCAGCAGGTTCCTTCCTCACAAGTTATTCAGAAAGGCCAAGATAGGAAACTTCTTCATGATTCATGTAAAAAGCATCACTGGCAATGACAATTCTTACTCTTATTATGAAAACTGAAAATTTCTTAGCACCTGCACGACCACCATCTCCTCCTAAATCCCTCAAATGACGGCTACCAAAACGAAAGCTTGAGGCTGAATTATGAGCACGACACGAACCATCTCATGTCTTTGTACCGCGTCGCCATCTAGCCCTCGGCTGAGGGTTTAGTTAGGGCTTAAGCAAGGTCTCGCGCAACGACAGCCGGAAGCGCGCACTCACCTGTGCGGTAGACAAAGTTGCCCTCTGTTTCTGACGATGACGATGGAGACACCAGCTCTTCCTCAAATTCGTTGGAGCTAAAAGATCCTGAGTGGTTCCTCTGCCTTGTTTTCCCCACCCTGGTGGTGTTCGTGGCCATAACGTGTCTCAAAGAGTCGTTAAGGTAGCGGTTCAACAAGCTGCTCTTGTATTTTGGGGGTGACACGTAGTCCTCGCTGGCCCCTGACTCTGGCCTCACCCCAGCTTTTACGGCTGAGCTCTCGCTTTTGGCCGCAGTGTGATGAACTGGAGCAGGATACACGCCTTCGTTCATGTGGTCTCTGGGAGGATTTTCCCCATCTAGGGGAGAAAAAGACCGTCAGGTAGTCCTCTGTCTACCCACTTTCCCCTCGACTGCTTTACTGTTCTAGTTAACCAGAAAACATACACGGGGACCATATATAAAGTGTATAACATTATCTTTGATATTCAAGAATAACTTTTAGGCCAAAGAGTTCAGGAATAGGGGTGCAGTGAGTTAAGCCATCGCCTGTGATGCCTGCATCTCATATGGGCAGCAGTTCCAGTCCCAGCTGCTCCACTTCCGATCCAGCTCCCTGCTAATGTGCCTGGGAAAACAGCGGAAGATGGCCTGAGTCTTGGGCCCCTGCCACCCATGTGGGAGACTCAAATGGAGCTCTAGGCTCCTGGCTTTGCGCTGGCCCAACCCCAACCATTGCAGTCATCTGGGGAGTGAACCAGTGGATGGAAAATCTCTCTCTCTTTCTCTATAATCATGACTTTCAAATAAATTAATAAATCTTTAAAAAAAAAAAAACAAAGCAGGAATGCATTTAATGTTAATGAATTTCACAGAAAATCTTATTCCCACACAGAATAAATCAATAAACAAGAGGGACCAGTCAATATCCTGTACTGTTAAAATGACATCAGCTCAGGCAGAAAAACAGGGGCTGTTACAGCGCTGTTTTATTTTGTGGGGTTCACCTTTAAAAACAGCCATTGAGGTGGAGAAGGAATTGCAGAGGCAAAGCAAAGAAAGTGCAGTAAAAAGAGGAACCAACCTTCAGAACACGAATCATCGCTGCTCACGCTGAGCCGCTCGGCGTTCCCTTGCACGTACTTGTTGTACAGCTTTATTCTTAAAGCCCAGCTCAGATCGGGCTGCCGAACAGTGTTCTTAAGGCGACGTCTTGCGTTTGCAAACCAATTTGACACCTGCAACGGTATTGCGTTTCGATGACCAACACAGAAGAACATGCCCGATCATGTAATGGGGACTGGGGAAGGAACTAAGGCTCTGTCAGCATCCCAATGAATAAGAGAATTGCACACTCCCACCCGTTCATCCATTCACTCAGCAAACATGTCCAGGGGTCGTCACAGAGGTTGGAGCTCTCTGGATTCAGGGAATAAGAAAAAGGAAGAGGTCTTGCCATCCAAAGTGGTATCACCACTTCTGATACCAGCAACCCATATCAGCAGCAGGGCAAGTCCCAGCTGCTCCACTTCTGATCCAGCTCCCTCCTAATGCACCTGGGAAGGCAGCAGAAGATGGTCCAGGTGCTTGGGCCCCTGCCACCCACATGGGAGACCCCACGGAGTTCCTGGCCTTTGGAGAATGAACCAGCAGCACGAAGAGCTCTCTTTATTTCTGTCTCTCTCTCTCTCTCTTTGTGTCATTCTGCCTTTCAAATAATACAATTTTTTTTAAGCAAGACAACAGCCAACACAACAAAGAATACGGTGACAGGCAATGCAAAAGGAACAGGGGTGACTCTCACAGGTGACTGGACGCTTCTTGAGGAACCTAAGCCTGTTTTGGAGAAAGGCCAGGCTATGTCAGGCAGGCAGAATGGGCAGGAAGTGGACCCCAAGGAAGAGGACTCCTGCAAGGTAGGCGGAGGGGGAAAATGCAGACCAACACCCTGCTTTAAGCTGAAAGTAAAGCGTTTCCCAAGCACACGGGTGAAGGACAGGAAAGAACACTCCAAAACAAAGAAATGCAATTTCCGATCTCCTTTTTAAGGTACCACTGTTTTCCAGAGGCTAAAATGATACTTGAGGTTTCCTCTAAAACACCAAGCTCTCATCACTACGTAGGTTTTTCTTTAAAAAAAAAAAAAAACAAAAAACACAACCTGAAACAGCAATATTTGCTTTTATAAAAATGAAACGGGAGGAGAATGAAGTCTTTCTGCCAACTGCTTCCAGAACATGACCTTGTATTACTATAATGGTTTGTGCGGCAATGTTTGCCCTGGAGTTTCTCTTCTTTCTTTGTTTTTAAGAGTCTACTATAAATATGCAATTTTCACACATTGCTCAAGCCCTAATTATTGGATGGAACTGTGGTGAATTCTACTCTAAATACAAAATTACATTTCCCCCTTCTTGTTCCCATGAGTAAGACATGGTAATTTTCCCACATCTATTCAATATACTCAATACTACCTCCTTGGTGCCTTAACCACCGGTAACCATCTTTCCAAGTTCAGGTCCAATGGTGCAACATCCCGCCTTGGCAGGCCTCACTTCACAGCCTCAGTCTGCCCCATCCTCTATACATAGACAACTTCTGGCACTATTCACTAACACCTACTATTCACTAGTACACTTTGGCTGTGGCGCCAAGTGCTAGGAACAGGTAACATTGGGGTAATGTTGGTCTCTGGAAGAACCAGCCGTGAAGAATTAGACACAATTAACTGGGATGCGTGGGTTAACACCACGGTGAGCGTTTGCCATGGAAGCACCTCTTTTCTTTCTCCCATTTCTCAAACCTCCTCCTTCCCATTCTCCAATTCACTGCCAAAATTTTCATCCAACTCCTCGCTACTCCGAGCCGGGAATTCTAGAACATTCTTCTTTCTAAATTTCCTGCCTCCCATTCTCTTTTATCCTTGTCAATGGATCATAACCAGCCACCATCAAATTCCAATGTTGATGCACCCTTCTGATTGAATCTAGTTTCCTGTTCTGAATTTGCCAAAGACATGCTGTGTGAACTCAGTAAGTCATTCAGCTTTTCCCTATCTCAAACCCTTCATCTACTATAAAATGCATTCAATGATCCTTGCCAGCTCTAAAAACAAAGTTCTGTGAATGCAGCCCAAACTCTCCTGGGGCAGAGTCAACTTCCCCTGTAGTGGGTCTGGATCTCCCTTCTGCCCTCCACCGCTGCTCTCTCTAGCTTCTGTCCCACCCACAGGACAGCTGCCTCAACTTCCCCTCTCACTCACACTGATTAGACTCCAACTCCAAATCGTTTGTTATATCAGCAGCACAGAAGTCAGACTAACCTTAAATCTTAGCACAACCCTGCAGAGTACTCATGTAGTGTAAAATGCAAGTCTTAGGATGACATTCGTTCTACAAGGAAAACGCAAGGGGCTGTTGCTGCTGCTTTTTGTGGCCACTGACTGAAACACATGTCTTGAGTCTTAGCCCCAGAGACTGTTTTTTTAAAACAAGCACCCATCGTCTGTGATATGTATTCTTTGCTTTGCTTGCTTGCTTGCTTGCTTTTCTAGATTTACTTATTTACTTGAAAGTCAGAGTTACAGAGAGATCTTCCATCCACTGGCTCACTCCCCAGATGGCCACAACAGCGAGGGCTGGGCCAGGCCAAAGCCAAGAGCTTCATTTGGGTCTCCCACTGAGGTGGCGGCGGCCCAAGCACTTGGGCCATCTTCCAGTGCTTTTCCCAGGCCATTAGCAGGGGGCTGGATCGGAGGTGGAGCAGCCAGGACTCAAACCAACACCCACATGGGATGCTGGCTTTGCAAGCATGAGCTTTGCTTGCTACACCACAACACCAGCCCCCTGGTAGACTTCTAATCTACAAAAATTAACAAAAAAATTACAACATACAGCAACATGGAGTTTGTAAGTGTCATGAGGATTGGCTAGTTCTTCACATATGGGGGGACTTACCCTTTTTTTCCTTTTTGATACACTCACGCACAGTGCTAACCATATTACAATCATTACACATGAGACTTTCCAGAAGGCCTTGCCACTAACATAACTGTTTCTCAATTGATTGCATAAGTTTGAATGGCGCCCATTCTGCTAATATATTTACTCCCCCAGAACTTCACAGTCCAGCCTAGCCACTGGATACAGTCTGACTTGTTTAATATCTATTTGCAGTAAGGCCCACAAGTAGCAAATGGCAAGCAAACAAATCGGCATAAATTCTGTTTTGCAAATTTTTCCTGACGACTTAAGGCAAATTCCCTGTTCCACTGAAGGTAAAAATACCAGTTCAGATTTCCTACATTTTACATACTACAGATTCCTTCAAGTTGTCAGTTGTATTCTCTTTAAATCGTGTTCTACATGAACTAGGCCAAGGGTAGGTTCTGGAACAATATTTGAATGTCAAACTCCGTGCTTTTAAAAACCCTGTATTTTATAGTGAAAGTTGAGAGAGCCAAAATAGCTAGAAGTTGGAAGAGAAAATGGAGTAATTTCCATCCTACTCTAACAGAGGTGTTTACGTTTAGTGTATTGACAGAGCAATCATTACAGGGAAGCCAAAGGAATTTAATTGGCCTCTGTCCATCACCGAATGTACTGAATTAACAAATTTATTCTGAGTTATTAAATGGCGATACTGAGTCCCTCAGTTCCACACTGTGTAGTGTTAACACTAGGGATAATGTGTAAGAACCAGTCTGAGGTCTTGTTGGCTCCTGCATAGTTGGTATGAGCCCTGTAGTAGACAACGACAATACACGTCTGCAGAAAAGTTAAACACCAAGCAAAAACACAGCTATGTCAACAGAGCGGGGTACCATCCTGCAACAGAGCAATTTTAACCAAATGGTTAAGTGGATCCATCACAGGAAATTGAAACTTCTGTTTTAAGAGGAGGAAGTACTAAGATACAAATATTATTACTCGGTAAGCTCCACTTCCTACAAAATACAAAACCCTAGTCACTTATCACTTACTTACTTTTTGTTCCACAGTAAAGCTGTATATATTTTGAGAGTACACAGTAAATTTTTATAATGTTTGAACACTGCTCCTTCACAGGGACCAGGGACAGTGGAATGTTTTGATGGGTCAAAGTGAAAGCACACACACACACACACACAAGTAATCATCTCCCTATTAATGTCATAAAAATGCTTATGGATCATTAAGAAATAAGATGCCAGATTAATAGTGCAAATGGCATCAAACACAGCTACAGTAAATTATGATAAGCTAACAAGCCCATTGAGTAGAAATACATGAAAGTTGCATAAATAGTTCTTCCTGCTTCATTTTTCAAGGATGAAGAAATGTACGTGCCATGAATAGCCTCAGATCTATTTATTGGAATATTTGGTGTTCCAGAATATTTCTTCACTAAGATTTAAGCTCTTTATTTCTAGGCTGCAACAGAGATTGCTGACCAATCCTTATACCTTTCCTTATTGAGAGTGGAAAAATAAATTGAAATTATTCTGAATGAAAAGTCTGGCACACAAACCAAACAAAAACATTAAGTGCAATTGCAATAGAAATTCTCAAAACATAAGGTTTTGGGAGCTTAAGGAACACAAGTTATGCTGACAGCTTGTTAATCAGGTAAGAAAAGGAGACAGGAGATGCTGCAGTAAACAAGAAATACCCATTTGAATAGAAACAAGGGAGACGCTCCATCTTTGTCTATAGACATAAACGCATTTATGCTTGTCTGCAGAACATCTTACGGATTCAAGACAGTGAGCTGCCTTCTGCAAGCTCCCTTCAGTGGGACAGAGTTTAAAACTAGACTACCTTAACTCAACTTTCAAGACTGTCTTTAGTTGTCACAAAGGTGCCTCAGAACGTCCTAAGGTGATTACAGTGTTATGAAAAGCACCATGCTTGGGTGGTACAGCATACAAAGGAGAGAGAGTCATGGTCACTCTTCCCAAGGAAGGAGCTGGACTCCACAGGGAACATTTACTCACCAGGAGAATATGACTCATTACATAAGGGTCTAATTTGCAGGGATCAAAAGCTTTATTCAGATCACAGCTTTATGTTTTTTCCCTAAAAGTGTAAAGTATTTATGTAATCTATGTAGAACTCCACAGTCAGAATTTAATCTGAATGTGTAATTTATGTCTGACTTATACATATCCCCATGTATGTACTTATTTGTATTTATATATTTGTATGTTGTGTTTACATATTTGTGCATATATTTACATACATTATATATGTGCGTGTGTGTGTGTGTCTTCTTATTACATAGATATCTCATTGTGCCTAACTGAATGCAGTGAACTTTTGGCACGGTGGTTAAGACTCCCACATCCCACTTCAGAGTGTCTGGGTTCGAGTCCCAGCACTGCTTCTGATCCAGCTTCCTGTTACTGCACAGCCTGGGAGACAGCAGGTGGTGGCTCAAGAAGTTGGGTTCCTGACCACCATGTGCAAGACCCAGATGGAGTTCCTGGCTCCTGGCTTTGGCCTGGCCCAGCCTGGCTATTGTGGGCATCTGGGAAGTAAATCAGTGGGTGGAAAATCTCTCTCTCTCTCTCTCTCTCTCTCTCTCTCTCTCTTTCTCTCTCTCTCTCTGTCTTTCAGATAAATGAAAATAAATAAATAAAAACTAAAAGAACTGGGTTATGTATAGGGTCATTGTAAATTTTATTATTTAGATTTTTTTCACTTAGCTTTTTAAAGTTCCATAATTCCACTTCATTTATGGTAAAATTGAAAATCATCAGATTAGAGATCTTCAAAAATTTCATGGAAAATGCACGTTCGGAAAAAACTTTGTCAAAAGCCTTTTTTTTTTAACCAAAATTTACTTATCTTTTACATTTTCCACAAATTTACCAAGTGTCTTGGACAGCTGTAACTTATTATAAACAGTTTAGTCAATCTAAAAATCACATAGTTTGTGCATTTTTATTTTCAGGTGAGTAATGTAAGAAAAATAAAGAGGTTTTGAATGAAAATTTCATATAAATTAGAAACACTGTCTTTCCAAGATCTAAATGCAAAAAGATTTATGATTTGCATTTGAAATATCATTACAGACACTTTGGTTTTATATTAAAATTGCAACTACTTGTACTTCAGCTCAACAAAATAGCTGCATAAGAAAACTTAAAAGTCTCTCCTAATGACTTTTCCTAACTAAAAATGTTCTAAAATATGTGATAAATATTTTTTGCAGTGGCACGCATTCAGTATGGAGCTATACAATCAGCTAAAACAATCTGCTTTATTGCTGACACCACTGTGAAATACTCCAATAGCTATAAAGATTCATGAATTTCCAAAAGAAATAGCCTACCTGTTTAAATTGAAATCTGAGCATACACATTTATTTTCCTAAGTCAAGTTTTTCGGGCTCGAATAATCCATTTAGAAACTACTTCTATAAATCACCACAAAATTCACAGTTTTATGTCAGACAGATATCATGCCAAGAACACTAAATAGTCCCCTCCAGTGCTGGAGCAAATTACTACTAATACAACCCCCGGAAACTTGGTTTTCTCTACAACCGTATTCTGAGAATCAGCGGACAAATATGTCTCAGAGTTCTGATAAGTCTGACTACAAGTCTTCATTCTTTGTCCAACTTTTCAGCAGTTCCTAAAGGACTATGTAAAATACTTTGGAAAATTTCAATCAAGATTCGGGGTGTGTGTGTGTGTGTGTTTCCCCTTGATGTAAATTTAACACGATGGTAGAAAATTATTCACAAAAGCAGCCAGGTAGTGTACGGCAATGCATTAAGCACCTCAGCTCACCGGATTCTCCCCCGCCTCCCTTTCTGAATCAACGTGCTGTGTGTGCAGATACCCAAGCTCACACCACTTGATTTCTGCAGGAACAGACACAGCACCGGCTCTGGGGTGAGCAGATTCCCGGGCCTACCTCTGCTTCTCCCGGCCTTGGCTACTTCCTCCCCGCCAGGTTGGTACCCAGTGCTGCACATCACCATGTTTGGGTGAACAGTCAATAAGATGTGTGGGAAAGCGAACCCCACGTGCGGCAAGCAGCCTTGCTCATCAGAGAATAAACACAGGGCAGGGCTAGTTCCCTACGCCCGCCCATCTGAAGCTGCCTCCTCTCCCTAAGTCATGCCAATTTTAAAAAGGACCATCGAAAAAGTGCTGTGGGTTCCAACTAATGTCACGATGCTTCAAGTCTATTAAAAAAAAAAAAAAGAGGAGTGAGGGACCCACAAGCCACTTCTTGCCTTTCAATCCACGCCCCTGCCTCTGTCTGCAATGTCGTTTTCAAAGTAATTCTGCTCTTAAAAGCTTCGCTACCAGGCCCTGACACGGGGCGCCAGGGCGGCCGCGTGGCTCTTAAAAGCGGGGTCCAGGGCCGGCAGCCCCAGCACCCCGGACTTACCGCATCACAAACTCCAAGGTGCGACCCAGGAATTCGTGTCTTAATCTTGGGGGACGCTCAAGTCTTACCAACCCCTGCGCAACTTGGCAAGCGACTGCTCCCTTCCCCGGCCCCAGGGCACATCCCGTCGGACCACGCACACCAGCACCGCACCCTCAGACGCTCGACACCCAGGAAACTCCGTGCGGGAAGCACTCCGCCGAAGCACCTGCGCTGCGCCCGGGACGTCTCGGGCCGCCCCATTCTAGTCCCGGGGAGGAGGTGCCATGTGGGGGCCCGCGCGAACCGCACCCGGCGCGCAGGCTTGTCCGGCCCCGGGGGCCCGGCGACTGCTCGGAGGGGCGTGTGTGTGTGGGGGGGTGCTCCATTCCTTACCTGCACCAGTGTCATCTGAGAACCGAGGGCCAGGAGAATCTTCTCGGTCTTGGTGGGGTACGGGTTGTCGCGGTGCTTGTAAAGCCACTGCTTCAGGGGCCGCGCCATGTCTTGCAGGGCTTGCCGCTTGTGTCTCACCTTCCCGCCATTCTGCCGGGACCTGGGGGTGGGGGTGGGAGTAGGGGAGGGAAAGAGGAGTCCGGGTGAGCTGCGCCGGCAGGGGGCGGCGGGTCCAGCCCCTCCAAGCCGCCGGGCTTCCCAAGGCGGGCTGCGCCACCGCGCGCCCCGAGGTGGGGACGAGGCAAGGGATGCAGGCCACGCCGCTTCTGCGCGGGGACATCACGGCCTCGGGTTCTGCGTCCTGCTTGTGGCGGAGATGCCAAGTGGGCAGCGCAGGGCGCTCGCTAGGTTTAGCTCTCAAAGAGGAGGGCGATGTCCCGAGTGCGGCAGCCCACGGGTCATTCAAGTAGCACTGGGGGCAGTAGGGTCCTGCCCCCTCGCCTGCTGGCTTTGTACGGCCCCGAGCCGGAAGGCGGGCGCATACAGGAGGCAGGCGGTCCCCCCCGCCTCCCAGCTCTCTACCAGCCCCTCACCTACTCCTCTGGATTAGCACCAAAAACGGGGACCCTTTTCCCAGGGAGTCTGGATGCAGAGCGAGGCCGTTTCCCAAGTCGGGGCGCATGGTCATCCGTCCGCCGCCGCCGTGTCCCCCCATGTCAAGGTAGCAAAGGTCTCAAGGAAAGCACGTTCCAAGGAGAAGCGGGCAGGGAGACACTAGGAGCCAGGCGCTGGACGCGACGTGCGCTCCCCGGGCGCTCCGGGAGGTGTCGCCGCCCGCCGCCCGGGGAGCAACGCGCGCCTGCGCCGCAGCCTCCTGGGCCGCTTCCCTCACTCCACGCTTGGAAAAGTGGCTCCGTCCCAACCGACCATTGGTCACGTTGAACGAACCCTAGAGCCTCCTTCGCTGACCGGCAGCGCCGCGGGACAAGCAGCTGATGCAATCTTTCAGGTGCGGGCAACCTGAATGGCCGCCCCTGTGCGCGCGTAGGGGGCGCGCCCGGAGTCTCCAGGACCTGGCCCGGCCGGCGCTGCGTTCCACGCCCCTGCAGCCGCAGGGCAGCTGGCCCACCCCGTCCCTTCCCTCTCCCTGCTAAACCGAAAGCTGCGGGAGTTCCCCTCCGAGCTCGCTGAGGGCCCCGCCGAGCTGCGTGCGTCCCCCGCACGCCCCGCAGGAAGCAGACCTTCCAAACACCTTGTCCGAGGCCCGCGGCGGGGCCTCTCGGGCCCTGCCCTGTTCCTACGCAGCTGGCGCAGCGCCTTCTGCGCCCGTGGTCCTTAGAGGGGCAGGGAACCCACCCACCCACCCTGGTGTCTAGGGAATGGAGGACCACCTTGGGGGTAGCTCCTGGAGTGGAGTTCCCATCGCGCCTCTGCCGAACTGGCCTGGCCAACCAATCCCTCCTAATTCGAGACACTAACCCCCGTACAATGGGAAATGCGAGCGCAAAAGGCGCAGAGCCTGGCTTCCGAGGGAACCCCGGACCCCTGGCCCGCGCTCCCACTCGACCCCACCCCCGCCGCCGCGCCCACCAGCCTCAAGCCCAGGGCCGGCAGGACCCCCGGTATGGTGCTCATACCCGGTCCTCCGGTGTCGCAGGCCAAGGTTGTCCTTGAGGGGCGGGCCGTCGGGAAGGCCCACCTCGGGGCGGTCGTGGGGACTGTCCAGGACGCCGCCGCCTCCGTAGGGCCGGCCGCCCCGCTCCCGCTCCGGAGCGCCTCGCTCCTCGAACAGCACGGCGCCGCCGAGTTTATTGAAGACGATGGTGTTCATGGTGCGGGCTGGCGGGGGCGCGCGGTGCGGCCGCAGCGCCTCGGGGCCGGGCCGCCCGGAGCTCGGCAACAGGGCTGGGGTTCTAGGACACGAAGGTGCATCGTTACTCGCCGACCGCGCTCAGGCCCCGCACGCAGCCCCCCGGACCCCGAACCCCGCCGTGTCTGCGCCGGCGAGCCCCCGCCTCCCCGCACCTGGAGCAGGCGCAGGGCGGCGCGCAGTTGGAAAAGGAACGGGAGCCTTGGAGTAAAAGGAATAACCGCACCCCCAAGTCGCAATTAATGAGGCCCAGGCCATAACCCGGGGTCTCTGTATAACAGCCTTTTTGCTAAAGTCTCTCGGGATGGGGAGGGGGGGGGGGCGAGGACAGGGAAGTTAGGAGCAGGCTCCCGGAGCTGGAAAGCCAAGTGGCATCAGGGACAGACGCGACATTCTCATCTCTCTCTACCCCCACCCCCAACTTTTGCTAGTATCCCCCCAGCCTAGCCAGGTCGCTCCAGGGGTCCAGGCAGATCCTAGGTTCCGGGCCCCAGAGCCTTGGGCGGGTGGCTCACTTCCCCCGCGGCTCGGAGTCCCTCCTCACCCGCCCCTCCGTGGAGTCTCGGAGACCGTCTAGGGGTCAGAAGAGGCGAGGGGCAAGCAGCGCCGTCCCCGCACGTCGGAGAGAGCCCGCAGCTCACCTGTGCTGCGGCGGCGACCCGGAGCCTCTCCCCCGGGGCGCTCAGCAGCCCGCGCCCGCACCCCCATCTGCCCGCTTGGCGCTTCGGGGCAGCACCCGTTTGCTCTGATCGGCCTCCGCCTCGCTGCCCGCGCCCCCTCCGCCCCAAACGCGTACGCACACGGGCGCACACACGCCCCCCTGTGCCTCACCAACGCCCCCCCGCCCCGCCCTCCGGCCGCAGAGGTGGGGGCATGGCTATCCCTCGACGGCTCCCGCCAGTGTGCGTGGGGGAGGTGAAGTCCGACCCCGCGCGAGCTGCGCGCAGACAGGTACGTGCCCGGGCAGCGCGCACAGCCCCGGAGACCCGCATCCGAGCCGATTTCCACGCTCGCAGCCCCTTGTGTCTCGGAGCCTTGTGTCCCGGATTTAAAGCAGTGCGCTCAGGGATGTGCGTGCACGCCGCTTCCTTCGGACAGGACAGCCTGTCGCACCAGTCCCCTCCGTCCGCTTTCACCGCAGCCCTGTCCCCACCACGCGCAACGGCGGCTCCTCCCAGAGAGATCGGCTGTCCAAAACCCATGGCAAAGTCGCAGCCGCAGACACCGCGCGCCGAGGCCCAGGCCCGAGAGCGCGGTCCTGTTGCCTGGGGTCCCCGGGGCGTGTGAACGCACGCTCCCGGTCCCCAGCGCCGCCTCTCGGCTCGCGCGCTCCCCACTTACCCCGATCCTCTCCCGAATCGTGGCTGGGGAGCTCACTCCTCGCGCACTGCCCCGCCCGGATCCCGCCAAGGCAATATTAAAGCAAAGGAGGGCTCCTGGCAGATCCGCGGGGCCAGCCTCGGCCGCCACCGGGGCGCGTCCCCACCCCGGACCTCGGAGACAGTTGGGGGGGAGGGCGGGGCGCGCCCGGGAGCCCAAAAGCGACGCGGGGGCCGCACCTTACCTGGGGCTGCGGGGCCGGCAAGCAGCGGCTGGGCGGCTGGCTCTCCCGCCCCGAGGCTAGGCGCACTCCCATCCCCGCCGCATGTTCCCCGCGCCGGCTCCAGCGCGCTCACCGCCGCCACCGCCGTCGTCTCGGCTTTATTTACCCAGACGGGCGCGCACGGCCCGGGAACCGGAATACCGAGGCCTTCTCATGTTTCCTGACTGCCCGGCCCAGCCGGCGAACATCCTGCGGGCGCGGTATCCACGTTCCCGGGCCGCGGGAGAGGAAGCGCCCGCGCCCGCCGCCCGGCCGCGGGGGCTGCTGCTACTGTTAACCCCTCGCAGCGGAGCCGCCGCTGGGGAAGCCCCGCGGCCCGCCGAGATCTCTCCAGGCCAGGGCGTGGCTCCAGACCCGCCGGCCGAAGGGGAACTTCTTTCCCTTCGCACTTTGGGGAAGACAGTGGAAAAGCCGCCAGGAGGTCTGGGCTCCAGCTGCGGAAGCTGGGCGCTTGCGGAGGCAGATCCGTTGCCTGGAGCTGGCCCGAGCGCCCTAGGCGGGCGAGGCGGCTGGGGCGCGCCATGAGTTGTCCTTAGCGGGAGGGAAGTTCGGGAGAGCTCGGGTTTGCGCAGCGCAGGAGTGCTCCGAGAGCCTCTCCTGCTGTCCCCGGGCAGCTACTGAGAGCCTGCCTCTCTCTATCTCTCGGGCAAGGCCAGGCACAGGTCCACCTCCCGGGGCCAGCGCTGCAGAGGCTGCACCCGCTGGCGGCTTGTGAGGTTGGGGGAAAGGCAAGGATGCAGCGAGGTGAGCCCAGGTGACCCACCGCGGTGACCCAGGTATGGAAGAGATGGCGCACCCGGAGCCAGGGATCTGTGCGCAGCCAAGGGGCTGGAGCTGGGGAAAATCCCGAGGTGGGACAGAGAGCAAGGAGAGAGAATGGCCATGAGGCTGTGCTACTGTCCCAGACGCACCAGAGGAGGGAAGGCGGCGGTTCAGCTTGGAAAGACCCTCAATGGCGCCAAAGCCGTCTGCGCGCTCGCCGGTCCCTGGCCCTGCTACCCCAAGAGCCCTTACTGTTTTGTTTTTTCCTTTCTTGAGAGCGAAAGTCGATTTCCCCAAAACTTCAGAAGTAGAGCATCACGTGTCTTTTTCTTCTCTAAAGGTGGACTAGCCAGTGCTGGGGCAGAGGCCACCTAAGCTAAGCATCTTCCTTTGTATGCGGGCTGGAAGAGGTTAAAACACAGAGCAGAGCGACGTGCCGGTGTGCCGGCTACCCCAGTACAGGACAGCAAGTCCCGCAGGGACAGCGGCCGAAGCCCAAAGGGATGCGGGCGTGCATTTCTGCGCACCGGGGGACCTCAGGGTGCTGTCCTCTGATCCCGTCGCCCGCTGTCCCCGGGTTTCTTGCGTCGGGTTAACTTGCCGGTGTAGAGCGCTCTTCTTGTCCCTGGTCGGTGCGTGGGGACTTCAGGACAAGCTTCAGGCCCAAAAGACAGGGACTCATCCCGCGGTTTCCAATCCCGATATTCAGCAAATGCCGAATTTAATAGTAGCAGCAGTAGCAGCAGGTCTGACGGGTAATCCGTGGCGGCAAGAGCGTCGCGTTCTCTTTTAGGGTCTCTGTGAGTGATGGGGGTCAGCAAATATTGTAAAGAATTCAGCAGTAGCCCAGCCAGTCTGACATCTTTGCTGCTCAGCTCTGGCAGCTAAAGCGACAAGCAGTTGCTTGCAATTTCACAATTTTCTACTGATTTATTGAACTCTCTGCTCTAGGAGATGCCACATAGGACAAATGGATTTTGTGATTTCAGTGTCTAACTGCATTTACACAATTTAAAGCATGCGCCGAGAAGAATGATTGAAGGTATGTTTACATGTGAGATTCGTGTCCGTTTTGTCGGAAGTGGAATAGACAGCCAAAAATCTTTCTGTGACAGTATTTTTAAATTCGGTATTGGAATAATAGTCACCTTAGTAAATCACGGGTTTAGTCACTGAAAACATTAATATATGAGAGTTTCATTAGACTATAGTCTAATCTTGAGAATCCATTTTAAAATGAAAGAATCATGGTAAAAATGAAATGATGTGAATTCCTCTGTAATAGACAAGTGAGCATTTGTTTTGTGATTGGCTAAAATTTTATTTTTGTAAGTTTCATCCTCCATGAAAGAGGGAAGTCTCTCCATTGGAATGCACAGTTCGAATGCATCGATCATTTTGTTAAATTTTACCTTATGAAAAATGGATTTCACCCAGCTTCTTAGGGTATATTCCATCCTTAATATACAAAATGCTGTATTGCAACCCCCAGAAATATGCAGTTGTAGAAGGCACTGTTAGAATATTTAAGAAAGTGTAAGTAGTTTGCGGAAGACGGCCATGTGTAGGAGGAAAAGAAAAACTCAGAGCAGTCAGCAGATCAGCCCTGATCTTAGTTCTGGGTAATTTGATGTTGGTTTAGACAAGAATTTCCTAAAGTGTCAATTGAAGATCAGTTTTCCATAAACTTGCCTTACACGATTGTTACAGTATTTTTTTTAAATGTGAAAGTAATGTACTGCTGTTGCTAAAGCTAAAAAGATGGTAAGAGCACTGGCTGGTGTATTAACCCATTGTGCTGGACTTAAAGTTACAAATATAGGTGATGTTTTCTTCCTAGTAAAGAAAAGACAAAGACACCTTCAGTTATAGAATTTTGGTGTTTTCATCATGGTACCCTGACATTGCAGAATAAATACTGGCCAAAGTGTTTGAGAAATAAAGAGTGTTTTGAAACTCTCTTTTCCAATGACTGCTGGCTCGACTGGTGTAAAATAGTAAGTTTATGAACAAAGGCTTGCCTCACCCGTGGGCAGTTTGCCTTGTATATGTATATACAAGGGGTCTTCAAAAAAGGACAGGAAAAATAAGTACTAAGGAAAAAAACTACAATGCATGGATTGCACCTTGTGGGAGTGAGGCATACGAAAATAAACTTATGGAATTCATTTTTTTTTCTGGGAACACTTGGAAGCCCCTCCTGGGTATCTACACCCATCCACCCCACAGGAGCCCATAAGTGGAATAATGTAACAAGTGACTAGGTGCAGACACATTGGGGGTGAACTGGTAGAGGGGGTGGCAAGGCACTTTTTGCTTTGCTTATAATTTAAATTGCATAAGGAGCACCCTTTCTTAGAGAAAGTCTTTTCCCTAAGTTCACTCTTGACCTATCAATGACTGGGCATGAGTGGGAATTCCTCTTCAGCATCTCCACCCACCAAGAGGAGCCACCGAGATGACCACCCCGCCCCTGAGGTCCCAACTCAGACCTTTTCCCACGCATTCACATACATGAATACAAACAGAAAATGATGGCTTTATTTTCTGGGTGTTTAAAATAAATGAAGCCACACTGTATGAGTGTGTGTAAATACACACACCGTTTTCAGCTAAGTCTTGCCTTTTGATCTGTGATTGCACAGAGAACTTTCATATTAGCACACAGAACTCTAGCTGCTGCTTTATGTTACATAATACTGCACAATCTATTTCATCATCCCCCCATGCACAGTTCTGTCTTTTCAGCTTTAATTGTTGTAAAATTATTATATAGTGCTTCCTGTCCGTGCTAAGTATTTCTCTAGAAGTAGCTACACAGACGTAGAATTACTGAGTTTCTAAGTTTTGGTGCATACTTTTTAAATTTTCCTGCAACCCACACTGATATGTACAGTCCTTACATGCTACACAGAATTCCATATGTCCAGTCTTTGTAGGGTTTTCCTGGATGATGGGTAAAATAATACCTCATTGTTCCAGAACCTTTCCCTTCATAAGCTATTTGTGTTTCTTAATCGAGTCGCTGTTGATTAGATCCTCATTAGAAGATTTACTGATTTCTAAAGCTCATGTGTAAACCAATTTCCCCTGAGATGTGAGCTTAAATAATGCAGCTATGTTACCTGGTCTGGTCAGTGACCTGCCTTTTGCTGATTTTGTGTTGGTCTCATGGAAGGTTTAAATGTGAAGAGAGACACATATGTGGTCTTTTCCTTTGTGGATGCTGAGTTTTGTGTCTTGGTCTGGACGACTTTTTCTACATTTTCTAATAATACTTTCAAAAAATCATTTTCCCTGGGTTTTCTAATCAGTCAGGAATTCATTTTTGTAAGTTTGGAGGTAGGAATCTCATTTGATAGTTTTTTGTTTTCCAATATGAAAGCTAATCATTCCTGCTAGAATTGTTAGAGTTCCTCCCCCACTGATTTGAATCATACATATATGGTGCATTCTTGTCTAACAAGGCTTTGGGAGTCATTGCAGAATGGCCAATATCCTCCAGTACATTTCAGCTTCAGTTTTTGGAAACCATCTCGCACTCCAAAGAGTTCCAGGGTTTCCGTATCTGTAATACCAGCATGTCTCCCGATGGTGTGGCCTGGGGATGGTTCTACCACACACAGCTGGTTCAGCAGCCGTCTGGGTTAAGATTGTCCTTTATCAGCTCAAAAGCAGGTGAGCAGCTTTCCACAGCTGTCTTCTCGCGGGTTCCGTGTGGCTGCACCTGGCTTTTGGAACACATCATGCCACAAAGAGGTTAAAAGCATAGGGTTATTTGGAAAAGTGATGAATCCCTGCACCATGGCTTGTAAGAATTAAACATGTCTTTCTCCATTTTTCGGGGGAATTGAATGATTTTTTTTTTTTCTCACAAAGCAGCTACTAAGGAACCACTGACAAGGATTATACAGGAGTCAAATTCACTGGAGACAAAAAAATGCAAGTTTTTTGTCACCAAATTTTTTTTAAGTTATCTATGTGGGGGCTGGCACTGTGGCATAGCAAGTAAAGCTGCCGCCTGCAGTGCCAGCATCCCCTATGGGTGCTGGTTCGAGTCCTGGCTACTCCACTTCTCATCCAGCTCCCTGCTATGGCCTGGGAAAGCAGTAAAAGATGGCCCAAGTCCTTGGGCCCTTGCACCCACGTGGGAGACCTGGAAGAAGCTCCTGGCTCCTGGCTTTGGATTGGTTCAGCTCTGGCTGTTGCGGCCATTTGAGCAGTGAACCAGCAGATGGAAGACCTCTCTCTCTGTCTCTGCCTCTGTGTCTCTGTAACTCTGCCTTTCAGATAAATAATAAATAAATCTTTTTTTAAAAAAAAAAAGTTGTCTAATTGTAAGTACAAGTATAAATAATAAACAAGAGGACTTGAGTCAAGGTGGATTAGCATCTCATTGTACTCCACAGGCTTTGAGATGGGATCTGAAGTACCCTGGAACTTCCAACACCCCATCTTCTCTCTTGATCCCAAAGTATGTTTAGTAACCTCCGACAATGACCCAGCCTTACAGGAAGACACACTTCACAATGGGGCACCAAGGGCACCTGCAGAACATGCATTTAAAGACTAAAACTGTTTTCAGAAGACTCACCTGGCCTCCGAGTCAGTTTGCCTTTATGTCAGAGCTGTCCACTGAAAACTTTGGACTATCGCCAAGGAAGCCTTGATATGTGGAACCTAGTGGATGTCAGGCTATCTTTTAAAGATTTTATTGACTCTCCCCAAAGCCTGCTTTAGTTTTTAATCTGGGTGTGGGACCTCTGAGTAAGTTCACTGCAGGAATGAATGGGAACAGAAGTGACAGACACAACTGTCACGTAGAAGGATACAGTAGGGCTGGCACTGTAGCATCGGAGGTTAGGCCTCCGCCTGAGGCACCAGCATCCCACATGGGTGCTGGTTCATGTCCTGGCTGCTCCTCTCCCCTTCTGGCTCTTTGCTTACAACCTGGACCCTTGCACCCACGTGGGAGACCCAGAAGAAGCTCCTGACTCCTGGCTTGATCGGCCCAGCTCAATGGCCATTGCAGCCATTTGGGGAGTGAGCCTGCAGATGGAAGATCTGTCTCTCCCTCTCTCTGTCTGTAACTCTGCCTTTCAAATAAATAAATAAATCTTAAAAAAAAAAAAAGAAGGACATTGGCTTCTACTATCCTTTTAAAATATTTATTTATTTGTGAGACAGAGAAAGAGAGACAGACAGAGATCCCCTCACCTAGCTCAGACCCTAGATGCCTGCAACAGCTGGGGCTGGACCAGACTGGACTCCAGAGCCAGACATTCACTGCAGGTCTCCCACACGGACGGCAGGGACCCAAGTACTTGAACCTTTACCTGTTGCCTTCCAGGGTCTGTATTGGCAGGAAGCTGGAATTGGAGCAGAACCAGGGCTCAAGCCAGGAGCTCCATGTATGGAATGTAGTGTCTATTTCTCTTCCCTTTTTAACTCTTCGCAAGGATTGGAGCATAGTGGTGGCAGTCTACTCATCTACACCACCTTCTACAGTAGAACAACACAGACTGGCCGGCTTGAACCTCAGACGTGCGTTTTCTCCCTGAAAGGATCAGGGCACAGGCTGGCAGAGCTGGTCTCTGATGCATGCTGTTCTCCCAGCTTGCACAGCGCCTGCCCTCTCTCTGTCCGCTCAGGGCTTTTGCCCTCCGTGCTCCCGCTGGGTGATGGCGAGTGAGAGATACACCCTAATGAATCGCTTCATTCTAATCACCTCTTTGAAGGCTCTATCTCTGAAGTCAGTCGCATTGCTGGGGTAGGGTGGGGGAAGGTTAAGGCTTCAACGTAGGAATTAGGAGGGGAACTCAGTTTTCTCTTTCACAGCCAGAGACCCCAAGTTGATGTAAGAACCGCAGATGGAGGGAACCGGGACATGCAGTGAACAGCAAGGGTCAAAGGGCCAGACCGCAAAGGTTTGCGGCTTTGTGGGTGGTTGATCCCACTCTGCTGCCGCAGGGCACAAGCGAGCATGCGTGATACCGACTGGATGAGCCGAAGCAGGAGTCTTGATGGCTGCCAATAAAACCATGACGGACCCTGAAGATTGAGTTTTATGTAATTTTCCAGTGCCACCGGCTATTACTCTTCCTTTGATTTTTTTCCCCAGTCATTGTAAGATGTAAAAATGGTGCTCATCGCAAAACCAGAAACACCCAGCAGGGAGCTAGATCTGGCCTGAGGGAGGGTTGTGTTTGCCACCCCGATTTTGACCCCTCAGGGGTACACAAGCATCCCTAGTGAAGTCACTCTGTCTAAAGGAACTTAGCCTGCACCCTAGGTAATACACACCTGTACAGGAGAGCCGAACCAGCGGTATGCACACCTGTACAGGCGAGCCGAAACAGCGGTATGCACACCTGTACAGGTGAGCTGAAACACAGTGGTTTCTAGATGACCTGAGCCCTCCAACACAGGGCGATCTGGAAGGAGTTGGGCAGGAACGGCTTTCTCCCCTCCCCTCCTGCGGCTGGGCTGCATGTATGTAGAACCTCAGTCTAGACACATCCACATGGCTTTGGGTGCTGTGTTCTTTGTTTTTCATCTTAAGCAAGCTCTCTTCCTCCTTGCTCGCTCCCTCCCTTCCCCACTTCCTTTTCTCCCTTCCTTCCTACTTATTGATTCGCCTTTAGGCACAGTATTCCCACTTGGGTTCTGATGCTTATGTTTTTTGTAGTCATGGAAAATGGTGATTAATTTTCAAGGATAACTACATTCTGGCTGACCCCCTCCCTTCCCTTCCCTCCCCCTCAAAAAAAAAAAAAACCCTCCCACAAGATTGGAACTTTTTTTTCATTGTTTTCTTTTTAATAACAACAATAAATAGTTATGGGGCACCTGCAGGCAAAAGCTGGTGCCAAGAACAGCAATGAATTTGATGTAAAAGACATGACCCTTGCTTTGTTAAGAAAGCACAGGAAAACAAATAACCTCCACCTAAGACTTTTTAGGGTGTCTGATAGAAAGATTGCTTGATTCCAGTGAATCTATAAATCATCTGTGGAAATACAGGAGGGAAGCCGAAGACGGTAGAATGACCATTTTATGTGTCTGCTAAAAATTTTGTAACCATCTTACCAACATCCTGCCTGAAAACATGCAAAAAGAAAGCATCATTTTCAGAAATTTGAGCCTGATCGAAAAACAGTACATTTTACCTCTTACATCAGGTTTTTTCAAGTTTTATGCCAGAAACCTCTGGGTTTCAAGAGAGCTTTTAGGGCTTCCGTTGAAAAAGAGAGAGAGACGGAGAGAGAGAGAAACCGTGGCAACAGTAAACACACTGAGGTTAGCTTGTGGTCTTTCTTTCCTACCTTCCTTGTCCACGCCTGCTTCTAACCTGCCTTGCACCCTCACCCTCCACATCTACGCCTCTCTTTGAGAAAATGCAGCTGGGAAAGCGAGGTTGGAGGAGAGCCGTGTTGTGGGTGAATTTGTTGTGTGTGGCAAGGAAGTAGAGGGGCTCATACACACGCCAAAAGACTGGTTGTTTCCCAGCTGCTTGGATCACAGAACCACAAGCCAGGCAGCAGGTGCACTGGGTGCTGTGGGGTGTACAGTGAGCCTAATTGGCTACACTTTTGTCTGGACTGTCCTTACCCTTCCTCAGTGTGCTTAGTTGTTGTAATTGGGCTAGGAGGAAAGGCAAAAGAAAACGAAGTGTTGCTCCAGTTAAGTGTATGGTTGAAATAGCCTGAAGTCTAGAATCAGGGGCGCGTTTGCAATACCCAAATAGCACAGTTGCTTCTTGGACTTACAGTAGCAGCTCAAGACATACTGTTTTTCTAGAAGGGGACATAGTTAAGGATGTTTTTAAAATGTACACGTTCTTTAACGTACAAAGCACTTTCTCTGCACCCGTGTACGCTCCCAAGCGTGTAACTGCTGTAATTCCCACTGGCACATTTTGGAGTAAGTACTCTCTACTACTCATTTTGTAGAAGAGAATACGTGGGCACAGAATGGGCTGGGATTCGATCCCAGGCACAGTGGGCAGAGAGCTTGCATGCTGAACTACTTTACTATGTCACTTTTTAAAAAGAAGACTTAATAGGAAGGCTAGAAAGACCTGAAAGTCTTTGACTTCCATAATTGCAGGCACAGCTAAGCACGTAGTTGACTTCTTCTTAAACAGCAGGAAATTCAATATCACTGTGTATGTTTTTCTTTTTAAAAATATTGATTTATTTATTTGCATGGTAGGGTGGGGATTGGCAGTATCTTCCATCTGTTCGTTCTCTCCCCGGATGCCCACAATTGCCTGGCCAGCTAATGCTGGGAGGCAGGAGCTCAATCCAGGTCTTCCACATGGGTGCCAGGAACCCAATCACTCCTGCCTCTCGGGGTTGGCATTCGCAGGAAACTGGAGTCAGGAGTCAGAAGCCAGAGCCAGGGGCTCTGTCATGGCGCAGCCGGTATCCCATACGAGCCATGGCTGGAGTCTTGGCTGCTCTCCTTCTGATCCAGCTCCCTGCTAATGTGCCAGGGAAAGCAGCAGCAGATGGCCCACGTGCTTGGTCCCCTGCACCCATGTAGATTGCACCCTGCACCCAGAGGAGACTCTGATGGTGTTCCTGGCTTTTGGCTTTGGTCCAGCCCAGTCCTGATCATTGCAGCCATCTGGGGAGTGAACCAGCAGATGGAAGATCTCTCTCTCTCTCTCCCTGTCTCTCTCTCTCTCTCTCTCTCTCTCACTCTGCCTTTCAAATAAAATAAATCTTACAAAACTAAAGGGACTGGCATTGTGATGCAGTGGGTAAAGCTGCCGCCTGTGACACTGGCATCCCATATGGGTACCAGTTCATGTGCCAGCTGCCCCACTTCCAATCCAACTCCCTGCTAATGGCCTGGGGAGGCAGCAGAGGATGGCCCAAGTGCTTGGGCCCCTGCCACCCACTTAGGAGACCCAGATGAAGCTCCTGGCTCCTGGTTTCAGCCTGGCCCAGCTCTGGCCATTGCACCATCTTGGGGAGTGAACCAGCAGATACAGGATCTCTATCTCTGCCTCTCCCTCTATCTCTGTAGAGTCTCTAAAAATAAGTAAACAAATACATAAATAAAATTTTAAAAATAAAAGGAGCCAGAGCCGGACATGAAACCCAGGCAGGCACTGCAATATGTTATGTAGGCATCCCAGCTGGCACCTTCACTGGTGAACTCTCAGGGCCACCTGGTCCAGGGTGACCTTGCACGGCTATAACCTTGGTAAAAAGGCTGAATTTCACGTTCATCTCACAGGTGAGCTCACACTCCAATCCTGTGGGTTCTGTCAATCTAGAGAACATGCTGTCTACCCTACAGCGAGGACCAACTGCTTTGGAACAGCCTTGGCGACCTTGACGAGTTGTTCTGTGGGCAGCCCGGAGCCTGGCTGTAAAGGGCTTATCTCCAGAGAGGGAGCACCGGAGGCATTGATGAAGAGATCCAAGGGGGTGGATGATGGCAGCGCCCATGGCCTCACGGTGCCCTTCTTGATACTTGTCTGCTTGGTTTCGTTTGGTCTTGTTCACCTTTGTCATAGGTGTCAAACCTGCACTGGATGTTTCTGGAGCCCGAGGGGAGAGTCCAACTAAACGCCCATATATAGTATGTCTGAGTAGTTAAAAGTTATCAATCAAGAAAGCACTGCCAGCTAAAATGTTCCCTGTGCCTCTATCATGACACAGAAACCATCACGCTGATAAGTCAAAGACAACACGTGAAGGTAGGATTTCTGTTGGGAAGACAGCAAAGACAAATCTTAATTGTTACTGCACAGGGCAGCATGTATTTTGTTGTTGGACTTCCGGTGTGTAGATGAATAATAAAACAAAATGGGTAGAAGTCACAGTCTGTTACGTATTCCATTTAGTTTATTTTTCTTGTCTTCATTTCAGCAGCAATCAGATTGCATTATCTCTGTCAATATTCTCTCCTAACTCATTTCGTAAAGGCTTACAAAGGAAATGGTATTCTATTAAAAGTGTCCAAAATTTGAATACATTTTCATTAGGAAGATACTTTAAAACAATATAGAGAAATTATAATTAAATTTATTTTATATGTTATTGATAAAATACTATTTTCATTCTAAAATGCTTAAATCATATGTGACATTAAGACAAGAAAAATTACAATTAATGAGCATAAAACTCTAAATAAAACAAATCTCATGGAAAATTTATTTAAAATATTTTTTGCAAATGTGATTATTTGCTGGTGTTCAGTACATAGCTGGTTTCTTTCCTGTTTTCCTTTTTAAAGATTCATTCATTTACTTAAAAGTCAAAGGTATAGAGAGGGGGAGAGAGAGAGAGAGAGGTCTTCCATCTGCTGGTTCACTCCCCAAGTGCCTGCCACAGCTAGGGCTGAGCCACTCTGAAGCCAGGAGCTTCATCTGGGTCTCCCATGTGGGTGGCAGGAGCTCAGACACTTGGCCCACCTTCCTCTGCTTTCCCAGGTGCATTAGCAGGGAGCTGGGTTATAAGTGGAGCAGCTGGGACTCCAACCTGCACTCCCATATGGGATGCTGGCATCTCAAGCAGCATCTTAATCCACTGCATCGCAACAGACCAGTCCCTCTTTATTTATTTCCATTTTTACAAATCTAGTAAACTGGCCATGAGGATGTCTTCACTGAGGGTCAGAGGTCATCCCTCCCTCCCCCCAGGAAGGCTGGTGCTGCTACTTCTTTGGCTCAATAAGACGAGGAAGGGGACGGCTGCCTATGGGCACTGTGTGTGCTGTGTGTGTGAGTGGATGCTGCTTCCATGCCTGTCTGACCTCCTCAGAATGCCTCTGTTCCCTGCGACACCATGCTTTCCGATATCCAGCCATGCCCTCCTCAAGCAAGGGGTACTTGGTAGAAACACAGGCTCTTCACTGGTGCTGTGGCGCAACCGGTTAATGCCGGCATTCCATATGGGCGCCGGTTCGAGTTTCAGTTGCTCCACTTCCGATCCAGCTCTCTGCTATGGCCTGGGAAAGCAGTAGAAGATGGCCCAAGTGCTCGGGCCCCTGCACCTGCGTGGGAGACCTGGAAGAAGCTCCTGGTTCCTGGCTTCAGATTGGTGCAGCTCTGGCTGTTGTGGCTAATTGGAGAGTGAACCAGCAGATGGAAGACCTCTCTCTTGCTTTCGCTCTCGCTCTTGCTCTAGCTCTCTCTCTCTCTCTCTGCCTCTCCTCTCTCTGTGTAACTCTTTTAAATAAATAAATAAATATTTAAAAAATTTATTTGAAAAGTCCAAATAGAAAGTTTTTGGGTTGGATGTTGTGGTTCAGTTGCTTAAGCGACTGTGTGGGATGCGTGCGTACCATATTGGTGTGCAGCTTAAGACCCAGCTCCTCTGCTCCCCATCCAGCTCCTGGCTAATGTGCCTGGGAAGGCAGCAGATGATGGCCCAAGTCGTGGGTTCTGCCACTCAAGTGGGAGACCCACATGGAGTTCTGGGCTCTTGGCTTTGGCGTGGCCTGTCCCTGGCTGTTGTAGGCATTTGGGGAGTGATCCAGGAATGAAAGATTGACTCTCTCGCTCTCTCTCTCTTCGTCTCTGCCATTCTGCCTGTCAAATGAATGAATAAATATTTTTAAAAATAGAAAGTCTTTAAAAGACAGAGATGAAATAAACAGTATTTTTAAATAGCTTTTTATTTTTTAAAAAATATTTATTTAGACAGAGTTATAGAGAGAGGTGGAGATCAGAGAGAGGTCTTCCATCCGCTGGTTCACTCCCCAGATGGCTGTAACGGCCGGAGCTGTGCTGATCCGAAGCCAGGATCCAGGAGCTTCTTCTGCATCTCCCATGCAAGTGCAGTGGCCCAAGGACTTGAGCCATCTTCCGCTGCTTTCCCAGGCCATAGCAGAGAGCTGGAGCGGAAGAGGAGCAACTGAAACTCGAACCGGCACCCATATGGGATACCGGCATTTCAGGCCAGGGTTTTAACCCACTGTGCCACAGCACCAAAACCCTAAAATAGCTTTTTATCTATTAATGGTTCTTTTTGCCCCTACCAAAATCTTTTCAATGAATAATTATTAATTGTATCATCAAGGCCATTTTCAGTGAGATCAATGTAACTTGAATCACCTTATTTTTAAAAAATCTTGATTTAACAATGGGTAAATTAAAATATTTTAAAACTTGCAACGATTTAAATATGGAAAATCAAGGTCAGGCGTTTGGGGTAGCAGTTAAGGCACCACTTGGGATGCATACACCCCGTAATGCAGTGCCTAGGTTCGCGTCCCGCTTCTGTTGTCCGTTCCAACTTCCCGTTAATACACACCCTGGGAGGCAGTAGAAATGGCTCAAGTGGTTGAGTCCCTGCTACCCATATGGGAGATCTATGTTGAGTTGCTGGTTCTTAGCCTGGCCCAGCTCTGACTGTTGTTATCATTTAGGGAGTGAACATAGGCGATTTCTTTCTCTCTCTCTTTGCGCCTCTGAAATTCAAAATTTTTTAGTATTAAAAAATAGAAGCAAATATGGAGAGCATGCTTAGCATATAGAGGCTTGTTTTCAATGCTGTCATCTGTTTTGTATATTCACTCTACTGTTTTGCTTTCTGTTCATTGTAAGGTTTACATAAGAACCGTAAAAATGGCTGATAGTTGTAACAGACCAAGAGTTAAGCTGATAAATAGTTTTAAAAAAAACCTCTAACTCCCCCTCCCATATTTTATGGTTTTTTCTTTTTTTTTAAAGTTTTTTTTTTTTTTTCCCCGACAGGCAGAGTTAGACAGTGAGAGAGAGAGAGACAGAGAGGAGAAAGGTCTTCCTTCCATTGGTTCATCCCCCAAAATGGCCGCTATGGCCAGCGCACTGTGCCGATCCGAAGCCAAGAGCTAGGTGCTTCCTCCTGGTCTCCCATGCGGGTGCAGGGCCCAAGCACTTGGGCCATCCTCCACTGCCTTCCCAGGCCACAGCAGAGAGCTGGCCTGGAAGAGGGGCAACCGGGACAGAATCCGACGCCCCGACAACCCTGACTGGGACTAGAACCCAGGGTGCCGGCGCCACAGGTGGAGGATTAGCTTAGTGAGCTGTGGTGCCAGCCTGTTTTTTTTTTTTTTTCCAAAGATTTATTTTGTTTAATTGAAAGGCAGAGTTACAGAAAGAGAGAGAAAAAGAGACAGAGACAGAGAGAGAGATGTCTTCCATTCTCTAGTTCACTCCCCAAATGGCTACAACAACCAGGGCTGAAGTCAGGAGTCTGGAAATCCCTTGGGGTCTCCCACATGAGTGGCAGGGCCCAAGCACTCAGAGCATCTTCTGCTGCTTTCCCAGGCTTACTAGCTGGGCTCTGGATGAGAAGTGGAGCAGCTGGCACCCTGGTACCCTGGTTGGGTTGCCGGCATGACAGGTAGCAGCTTAACCTGCTGCGCCACAATGCTGGCCCCAATTTACATCTTTTTCTATTGTGCACGTCTTTTCAAAGTACTGTGCTCATTATTTTAATAGTTTTTTCTTAGACTAAAGATATAAGCAATTTCCACACGATCATCAATAGTATCATTTTTCTGAATGTGTCTGTGTACTTTTGTCAATGAGTTTTGTATTTTCACATCTGTTACTAATTCAGATCTCTTCATAATGTTTTCATCTTTGAAAGAGATATTCCAGGACAAGCCACAGATTTGTGCACCTACTGCTTACTCATTTCAGCCCCAGCCACAAAGCACGCTCCGGGTTTCTTGAAATGGTGCTTTTAATTCTTCCTGGACAGCAGTCCATGTTTATAACTTAGAAGGTATCACTTTGTTTTCTTTTTACTTTTTTTTGAAGTAAAACTGTTTATTTTTTTAACTTTTATTTAATAAATATAAATTTCCAAAGTATAGCTTTTGGATTACAATGGCTTTTCCCCCCCATAACTTCCCTTCCACCCGCACCCCTCCTATCTCCCACTCCCTCTCCCATCCCATTCGCATCAAGATTCATTTTCAATTCTCTTTTTCTACAGAAGATCAATTTAGTATATATTAAGTAAAGATTTCAACAGTTTGCACTCACACAGAAACACAAAGTGTAAAGTACTGTTTGATTACTAGTTATACCATTAATTCACATTGTACAACACATTAAGGACAGAGATCCTACATGAGGAATAAGTGCACAGTGACTCCTGTTGTTGACTTAACAAATTGACACTCTTGTTTATGGCGTCAGTAATCACCCTAGGCTCTTGTCATGAACTGCCAAGACCATGGAAGCCTTTTGAGTTCGCCAACTCCGATCTTATTTAGACAAGGTCATATTCAAAGTGGAAGTTCTCTCCTCCCTTCAGAGAAAGGTACCTCCTTCCTTGATGGCCCGACTTTCATAATTCGCAGTGACTCTTTGAGAGATTTTAAAACAGACCTGAAAATTTCATTTCCACATTTTTAAGGTGCGATAAGAGCCTCAATGGGAAATACAAGTTGCTTTCAGAAACGAAAGTCACAGGGGGAAGAGTACATTGAATCAGCTGCTTCCTCAAGTGTTGTTACTTGTTTCTCTGAAGGGGGCAGACGATGAATGTTTTATATGCTGTGTGTGTGATTACATAACTGTAGGATCTGTAGGATGCATTTCTTTTTTTTTTCAAAGATTTATATATATATATATTTACATATATATATATATATATATTTGAAAGGCAGAGTTACACAGAAAGAGAAGGAGAGGCAGACAGAGAGAGAGAGAGAGAGAGAGAGAGGAAAAAGCCTTCCATCCGCTGGTTCACTCCCCAGTTGGCTGCAACTGCCGGAGCTGTGCCGATCCTAAGCCAGGAGCCCCTTCTGGGTCTCCCCCGTGGGTTCAGGGGCCTAAAGACTTGGGCCATCTTCTACTGCTTTCCCAGGCCATAGTAGAAAGCTGTATTGGAAGTGGAACAGTCAGGACTCGAACTGGTGCCCATATGGGATATGGGTGGCGGCTTTACCTGCTACACCACCGCACCGGCTCCAAGGATGCATTTCCAAAGGAGTCAGATTCTCTGGAAGATGAACCAGGTTTTGTGACTTCAGCGCGAAGCTTAAGGGGTATTTATTAAGGAAGTGTGCGGACTCTGAGACTGTCTACAAGGGACAAAGCTTGGAGGATGGGAGCTGTGTGTCCTACACCCGCTGCCTTGGTGTTCATCCGATAAGAATGGGACAATCGTAGATGTCATTCGTGAGCATCCTGTGGCTGGGAAGACTTTGGGCTCTCAGCTGGTGGGTGGACAATGGATCCTGTCCTGTGACAAGAGCTGACGGGCACGGAGTGTTCAGATGCCCCGCACTGATGGTCAGCCTTCTACACGGAGGAGCTAAGCCTGAGTTCCCGTAGCCAGGGAGCAAAGGAGCCGGGAGCCCAGTGGGTTTGAGCCGTGAGAGTGACTTCCGTGGCAGGGGTGAGGAGTGGAAGCGCTGGTCTGGCTCTGGAGTACTGTATCAATAATCTGATCTGAGTTGTTACTCGCCTCTGCTTGGACCGTTGAATGCTACCCGCATAGGAAGCGCTCCTCCTTCCCGTGGAAGCTGCAACCCTCTGTCGTCTTCAACCTGCGGACAGACCTGAAGCAGAACTCGCTGAAGCCATCCACTGACCCTGCAGGGCGCTGGTTCCCCGAAGTCTGCAGGCTTCCTGGCAAGAATGACCTGTGTCTGTGTTTCTGTGTCTTTTCCTTCAGCGTTTGTTTCTTTGATTCCTGTGTCACATGGAGATGTGGCAGTAGTGTCTGGAATGTTTCCTTGGATGGTCATAAATATTAGTTTGCGTTCTCCTGGAAGGCTCAATATGGACACGTTCCAGGCATGGGCTAGGTTCAAAGACCTGTCCACTTCTCCCAAGAAAAAAGCTGCAATCTGGAGAGACACAGAAAGTGGACAGAGAGACCCTGGGCAGCTGATGGACTCACCCGTGCAACAGATGGAGGTGGATAGAGAAGGAATGCTTTGGAGCTAGCTAGGGGCAGTGATGTGGCATGAAGACACATCATGGGGAGATTTCCTTTATTGATTTCTCATGCAACCATGACTCATACGCATATGTAGATATATCAAAATTTTATCTATATAAACTAGGTGATACCTTGCAAGTTGTTTTGTTACTTGCTTTTCTAAGTTAATGATCTTTATCGGTCAGTACATTTTTATCTTACCTTATGGGTCAATCCGTATACAAAATCCTGTTTTCCCCCCAAACACCCTTCAGAATTAATTTGTCCAAACTAGAGCCACATGCAGGCCCACATACTGAGTTGTTATGTCTCTCCGTTTTTTTGCCGTTACTCACTAAGTTGAGGGGGAGACAGGAGCAGCGGCCTCCACACAAGGGTCCACCCTCCTGGCCCAGTGGTTGAGTCAGTGCTTGGAACAGCTGCATCCCATAGCAGAGTAGGAGTCCAGCTGCCCCACTTCTGATCCAGCTTCCTGCCCGTGTGCACCCTGGGAAACAGCAGATGATGGTTCAAGTACTTGGAATCCAGCCACGCAAGTGAGTGACTCGGATGGAATTCCAGGTTCCTGACTTTGGCTTGGTGCTGCCCCAGCTGTGTGGGCAGCTGGGTGGGAATCAGCAGATGAAAGACCTGACAGCCTCTCTGTATCTCTGCCTTTCAGATAAAATTAAATAAATAAAAAGCAAATTTTTAAAAAGGGGGAAAATTCACCTTTCTAATTTTTCTAGGTGCTTTCTGGTGCTGCTGCTTGTCTTCCTCTGTGTGCTCCATCTTCTCTACACTGAGAGTGTACCTCTAACCCTTGCTGCATCTACATTGAACATTTTAGTGGAGTATGTTACAAGTGATGGATGATTGGCATTTTATTGGATGTCACAAAAGGAGATACCCAAGCTGCTAGTTCCATAATAGGATAATGAAGCTCTGTTCTCTGCATTGCATATGGACATGTTTCTCTTGTGACTAGAAAGAAATCTTTGGGGTCAGCACTTCAGGCATAGCTGGAAAGCCAATGCCTGTGGTGCCGGCATCCCAGATGAGTGCCAATTCAAGCCCCGGCTGCTCCACTTCCAATCCAGCTCCCTGCTAATGCGCTTGGGAAAGCAGTGGAGAATGGCCCAAGTGCGTGGGCCCCTGCACCCATGTGGGAGTCTTGGATGAAACTACTGGCTTTGGCCTGGCCCAGCCTTGGTCTTTGTGGCTATTTAAGGAGTGAACCAATGGATGAAAGATCTATCTCTCTCTCTCTTTCTCTGCCTTTCTGTAGCTCTGCCTTTCAAATAAATCTTTAAAAAAAGAAAGAAATCTTTGGTCTGAGGCTGGTGTCCTGTGAATGTCTATCTCCCCATTATTCACACACTTGGTGCTCTTAACACGGGTTAATAACTCTCACCTGGACCAGCAGTCACATTAGGAATCACTAATGACTATAATCCAAGTCAAATCTTTCCTCAAAGGTGACATTTTTTGTCGGGGCTAGTGGCCATGGCCCGACATGAGATGCAGCAGGCTGAGGCTGTCCCTTATCTAATCCTGTTTCCTGTGCTTGGTGTTCTGAAGGCACAAGACACATTCCTGCAGGCAGGATGTGACTTCTGATGAAGGTGTATGATGTTCTTTGCTCTATCAGCAGAGCTTGTACCCTGATCTTTGCTACCTTGTAAACTTGTTTCGTTCCTGTGCTATGCATGATTGCACACAATGAATGTTATCTGTATGGGGCCTGGGGTATATATCCCTGTGTTTCTTGGTGCTCCCTGCTGGAGACTGAAGGGTTTCCTTAGGGAGACTGCCTCCAGTTCCTCATCGCCGGGCCCCCTACTTTGGCTTGGAACGCGATGAGGCAATAAACGTGGTGATGAATTGACTGAGTGCTGCGTGTCTCCATGTGGTTTGTCGGGTGGCCTCCGACAATTTTTCTATAAGATAAAGCATTCTCTCATCATGTAGGAATTTTTGACTATATTAAAGATATTATATTACTATATAACAATTATTTTACATACCATAAATACTGCATATTTATGCACAATAAATATATTATATACCATAATATATTTGATATTATAGATATAATGACATAATATTATATATGATTATATATTATAACATAGCATTATATAGTCAATTATATTACAGATATAACCGTACTGGTTAGGTAGGATGAATGTTTATTTATTCCCATTGGATGTAGGAGCTTACTTAATAAGTGCCTAAAATGATGCCATATGAGTGTGTGTGTGTGTATGTTTGTGTGTGTGTGTGTGTGTGTGTAGGGCAGCTCTCTCTCTCTCTTTTGATATCTTTATCTAGTCATGGATTCTCATTGCTTCAATCTAAGAAATCACAGAGGTGATGGCTTTGTAACAACTGCCCCTACATCCCCAGGACACTTTTGGTGGAGGAAGTTGAACAAGTCATCATCAGTTGCTTTACACCGAAGAATTCCTTAGAAAACAAGCTGTGGTCCACTCTATGAGCGTTTATGAAAATGAGTTGACACAAGGGTGGAAATGCCTTTCATTGCACCACAGCCCAGAGCACACCTTCCAGCCGTCGTGTGCAGGGTCTGTCTGTCTGTCTGTCGGCCTCACGTGATTAAAGGTGAATTCACTCCTGAAAAGTGGGCTCACTACACCTGAAAGAGAAGGGTCGTTTCTTAAGAACTGTTGACTTATACCATCATTAAGACAAGGTTGTCTATATTTGGGGAACATTGTTTTTAAAAGATTTATTTATTTCTTTAAAAGGCGGGGGGGGGGGCGGGGAGAGAGAGAGAGAGAGAGAGAGGAGACTGCATGAAAGCACCACTACCCACTGGCTCATTTCCCTGCAAAGGCAGCCATGGGCTGAGACCATGGAACTTGATCCAGGTCTCCTGTGTGAGTGACAGGGGCCCACGTATCTGAGCCATCACCTGCTACCTCCCAGGGTGTACAACTGCAGGAAGCTGGAATTAGGAACTAATCAGGATTGGAACCCTGGTGCTCCCGTATGGGATGGGGTTGTCCCAACCAGTCGCCTAACCACTGCCCTAAATGTCCACATTTCTCTCCTTTTTTCAAAGTAAGTTGATAAAGAGGTCAATGCTGGCTTACTCGTACAGTTTATTACACAGCCCATACACTGGAAAATTCTATTTATGTGATCATTCCTCTGTTCCCTAAAAGGAATTTAAGCCCAGAATGACAGTTGTGTCTGAACACAGCTGTGCTCATACACACACACACACACACGCACACAGAGAAATGCGTATCATGGAAACGTAGGGTGACCAGCTGTCTGGATTTCAGCACTGAAAGTCACATGTTCCATTAAGCTCTTTAGCCCCAGCCAGATGGAACGGTGGGTCACCTGGAAGCTGCCAGGTATGAAGCAGCACGCACGGATCCCTGATGCATCTCCTGTTCTTGATCCAGCCCCTTAATTTGATCTTTAATTCAGATACGAGTTGATAGGTCGAGCTGGCAGGGAAATAACTTTGAAAACACACAGAGATACGAATTCTAAGAAGTTAGCAAGAATGCACAGAATTCTCTAAAACTGCCAGTATAAAATGGACCGAGAATCTCACCACCTTCTTTATTTCCAGATAAATAATATAGTTGCCAGTATTTGTAGTTCAACCAAAGCTTACAAAATGGAACAGAATAAAGTTTAATGTGCTTGAGTTGATTTTCACTATGAAATTTGGTTTAGAATGGGTACTGTTTATACAGAGACTATTTATTGAATGTCAAGTTGAAAGGATATTGAGAAGTTATAGAATTCATCTTTCCACATCTAGCCAAGACCACTGTTTACCAGGATGGGATTCTACCCGATATATTTTAACATTTTTTAAAAAATTTTACCCGAGGAGCCGGCACTGTGGTGCAGCGGGTTAACACCCTGGCCTGAAGCGCCCAGCATCCCATATGGGCATCGGTTCGAGTTTCGGCTGCTCCACTTCCAATCCAGCTCTCTGCTATGGCCTGAGAAAGCAGTAGAAGATGGCACAGATCCTTGGGCCCCTGCACCCGCGTGGGAGACTCAGAAGAAGGTCCTGGCTCCTGGCTTCAGATCAGCTCAGCTCCAGCCGTTGTGGCCAACTGGGGAGTGAGCCATCGGATGAAGACCTCTCTCTCTCTCTCTCTCTCTCTCTCTCTCTCTCTCTCTGCCTCTCCTCCCTCTGTGTAACTCTGACTTTCAAATAAATAAATAAAATATTAAAAAAACCCAACAAATAAAATTTTACCCGAAAGGCAGAGAGAGAAGGAGAACCAGAAAGTTCTTCCATCTATTAGTTCGTTCCTCAAATGTCCACAAAGCCAGGAGCCTGGAAATATATCTGGGTCTCTCATGTGGGTGGCAGGGACCCAAGTACCTGAGCCATCATCCGCTGTGTCTCAGGAACTGCATTAGCAGGAAACTGGATCAGAAAAAAGAGGAGCTGAGACTGGAACCAGGCATTCAGATATGGGGTGCAGGGGTCCCAAGGGGTGCCAAATGCTCACCCCCACATATTTTTAAATACCCTTGAAGGATATACTTCATGATTAATATGTCTCACCTAAAATTCTCATAATTTATGTAGGACTCTTTTTTTTATTTCTATTTGATGCTAGAAATTGTGAATAGCTTGGAATTATTCTCTAGCAAGTATTAGAGATTGTTTTTACATTTCCTGTTAGGACTCTAATGCTGGATGCTTTTAACTTTTCTTGAAAGTTTAGATGGTCACACTTGGAGTAACATTTGTGGCTCTGCTCCCAATACTGAGTAAATGAACCAAGTGGGGTCGTGAGCAGAGGTTCTTCTTTGGAGGAAAATAATTTCTACTTTGTAACGTTAAGTTTTTTATATTCTTTGAATTACAGCAGTCATGAAATTGACATATATGTAGTGAAGATAATATTAAATAACAAGCTGTTTTGCAGATCCTTAGTGAAATTGTCTCAAGGAATAAAACCAAGGGATTTATTTATCAGAGTTTAACGGACACTGTGAGATCTACAAATTCTACATGGATGACAACTTATTTTTTTGGATTTATCACTGAAAATTTCATTCTACATCCTCGGGTCCAGAGATGGTCCTAAATCCCAGATGCTTTCTATTAAAAAGAAGTGTTTTGAACCCATAAAAGGGAAAGAAGTTGATGCTATGAGACACATATTTCAATTTTAGTCCTTCTGCTGGTTTGGGGTTTGGTGGATGGTTTAGGATTACAGAAGCGTTTTATTTAGATGGTTCGTGTTTTTTGAGATGGAAAGAAGTACGAGCACTTACAGGACATTTGCCACTTGCTGTCAGTGCAGCGTTGAAAAGCAATATTCCCTGATTGCAGTGTGCAAGGTCTCACCTGGGGACCTTCTTAACATCAGACTCAGATGCTGTGGGCACAAGGTCCTGCATTTCTCACAAGCTCTTAGAGGACGGTCCAACGACCGCAAGATTGAAAAGAATCCAGTGGAAGCTTAATTCAGCCTTTCTTATCTTATTCTAGAAAAACAAATAGCACCCAATGATATATTCTTATTATACAGAGTGTCGGGGACATGGGTAAGGATGAAAAGAACTACCCTAAATTCATTGAGAAATCTATTTTATGGGGCTGGCACTGTGGCATAGCAGGTGAAGCAGTCACCTGCAGGGCCGGCATCCTGTATGGGCACCGGTTCGAGTCCCGGCTGCTCCACTTCCCATCCAGCTCCATGCTACAGCCCGGGAAAGCTGTGGAAGGTGGCCCATGTGTTTGAGCCCCTGCACCCACGTGGGAGAACTTCAAGAAGCTCCTGGCTTTGTTCTGACCCGATTCTGGCTGTCGCAGCTGTCTGGGGAGGGAACCAGCTGGTGGAAGACACCCCCCCACACACACTACCTCTCTCTAACTCTGCCTTTCAAACAAATAAAGTGAATTAAAAAAAGAAAAAGAAAAAAAAATCTATTTTCTATCACACAATCACTGCAGTATGGTTATAAATACAAAAACTACCTACAGTGGCAGTTTAGTGTATAATTGTTGAATGTTTTAGAGATGAATTGTAATCTAACTTTTATAACTACATTTAGACATTTTCACTCCTCTTTCGTGCAATTTATTTTTCTCTATTTCATATCATGAAACTACCAAATAACTTTCTACAAAAAAAAAAAAAAAAACAAACCTCTGAAATTTGGTATGACAAATACTGTAAACCAAATAAACTTAAATATTGTGTACCTGAAGTTGACATTTAGGTCTTTTGAGCTAAGTTCCAGTGGCCTGATGTCATGCTACACAGGTGTCAATTCCTGTTCTTAAACTGATTGGGCAAACATTATTTATTGAGCAGTCCTTTCGTTTTCTACACTTCTTGAACTTATAATTGATTTTTTGGGATTGTGTGGTTACAACAGGAAACTCCAAATTAAAATGTTTTAAACAAGGGTTGACTTCTTTGCCATATTCTAGAAGTGTACTTACATTCTTAGCTGTGGAGCAGGCTGGTGGTGCTGTTTCCCCAGTGGATGGCTTTTGATCCATCCCCTCTGATGTGGTGGCTGGAGTTTCATCCATTACACACACATTCCCACTAATAGAAAGGGACAACAGGATTTAGACAAGCATGCTTCCTCCCATGCTTTCCATAGGTCACAATGAATCACATGACCAGGCCTAGCTGCAAGCGAGGCTGGGAAATGTAGTCTTTTTTCCCCAGGTGCTCACATGCCCATCTACTGAACTACAGATACTATCATAGTGGTAGCGTGGAAGGGAGATGAGCAAACTACGATCTGCCAGCCCAATATGACCCACTGCCTCTTTTTATAAATAAAGTTGTATTAGGACGTAGCCACCACCTTCATTTATATAGTGTCTATGGCTGCTTTCACACTACAAGTGAAAGGCTAAGTAATTGCAAAAGAGATCACATGGCCCTCAAAGCCTAAAATAACTTTCCATCTGGGCCTTTATAACAAGTTCTTGCTGACCCTTGCTGTGGGGAAAAGAGAGAGAGAGAGGGAGAAGAGCCAGCCTGCAGCCTCTGCTGATTTGGGGGCTATTTTCTTCCACTTTCTCTCTCAGCTTCAGCCACATTGAGCTTGCTTTATAACGCTCAGCACTTCTTCAAAATGCTAAGATGTGCAAGATAAGTCTGTGCAAGATTTCGCATTTACCCTGGGACAGACAGTAAGGGAGATCATTTACGTCGCCAAATTGTTCCCCTACTATCTTCCTAATCTTACCGAGGTGAAATTGGTTAATTGTCCACCATCTGAGCCTTGTGTCAGTCAGGGCTTAATGGATGCAAACAGAATCCAGTCTGGCTAGTTGACTCACGAAGGGATTGTTCATAGGACGTGAGATGATGTACAAAACCACTAAGAGCTTAAGAGTAGGTGCAAAGGAAGTGCTGCCTAAGTGAATTTTATGCAAGCACAGCCGTCACGAGAGCTCTCATCTCTTCCCTGACACCAGCCCCGGATTGCCCCTCCCACACTGTGCCACAGCCGGCACGTGCGGCCATTAAGTAGCCACAACTGCTGCAGGCTCCAGAACTCACATGGGCAGTGACAGCGGCCAGCACCCACGGAACTTGTGGGTGGCCACTGGAACACCTGCTAATGTTGGCACCAAAAAAAGAAAAAAGACAAAACTGCGAATGTCTCCATGAGGAGCTGTGCCAGAAAAAAAAACCAAACGGCAGGATTGCCAGATTTCACACGGAGAGCAGCTGATTTGTCAGGTCTAAATTGCGTTCAGAATCCAGGTGGCAAGGGAATTTGGGAAATGTCACTCTGAGCTTGGCAGCCCCTGTGTTCCAAGAAGGCGGACCAGGAAAGGAGGGAATGGATGGAGGGAGCCAGTGCCCTCTGAGTGGCAGCCACAGGGACACCCACACGTGGTCTCTGGGACACCCACACTTCATCCCCTCATGGACACAAGGACATCACGTCTGGACTCAACATCTATGTACTGATGCTGTCTCTTTCATTTTCTTCTTTCTTAAGGTTTATTAATTTATTTTAATCTCAGCGTGACAGATAAAGCGAGAAAGACAGAGAGAGACAGACAGAGCTCCCATCTACTCATTAAATTTTTAAATGCCCCCCCGCCCCCCAACAGCCAGGGCTGGGCCAAGTCAAAGCCAGGAGCCAGGGGCCAGCACCGTGGCTCAATAAGCTAATCCTCTGCCTGCAGCGCAAGCATCCCAGGTTCTAGTCCCTGTTGGGGCGCCGGATTCTGTACCTGTTGCCCCTCTTCCAATCCAGCTCTCTGCTGTGGCCCGGGAGTGCAGTGGAGGATGGCCCAAGTGCTTGGGCCCTGCACCCGCATGGGAGACCAGGAGAGGCACCTGGCTCCTGGCTTCGGATCAGCACGGTGCGCCAGCCACAGCGCACCGGCCACAGCGGCCATTAGAGGGTGAACCAATGGAAAAGGAAGACCTTTCTCTCTGTCTCTCTCTCTCACTGTCCACTCTGCCTGTCAAAAAAAAAAAAAAAAAAAAAAAAAAAAAAAGCCAGGAGCCAGGAACTCCATCCCAGTCTCTCACATAGGTGGCAGGGACCCAGTACTTGGGTCATCATCTCCTGCCTTGCCAGCAGCATTAGAAGAAGCCGGGAGCGAATTGGAGGAGATGGGCGGGACTTGAACCAGCGCTCTGGTATGGGATGCCAGCATTCTAAGTAGCATCTTAACCTGGTGCCCCACAGCGCCTATCCCAAAGTCTTCTTTTCTGGATTCTGACAAGCCAGTATATCACCCTGTTATCAATATTCTTCCTCAACTTGGTCAAACCATGAAAGCACAAGCATTTTATATACGGCGCCATGGCTTAACAGGCTAATCCTCCGCCTTGCGGCGCCGGCACACCGGGTTCTAGTCCCAGTTGGGGCGCCGGATTCTGTTCCAGTTGCCCCTCTTCCAGGCCAGCTCTCTGCTATGGCCCGGGAAGGCAGTGGAGGATGGCCCAAGTCCTTGGGCCCTGCACCCACATTGGAGACCAGGAGAAGCACCTGGCTCCTGGCTTCGGATGAGCGCGATGCGCCGGCCGCAGCGGCCATTGGAGGGTGAACCAACGGCAAAAAGGAAGATCTTTCTCTCTGTCTCTCTCTCACTATCCACTCTTATCCACTCTGCCTGTCAAAAAAAAAAAAAAAAAAAGAAAAGAAATATACCCAAATCCACCACTCTCGGACTTGAAATAATCAGTTTTTATCATGGGGTCAGTGCCTTCACACCTTTTTGTGTGTGTGTGTGTGTGTTTTTTTTAAAGATTTATTTATTTATTTAAAAGAGTTGCAGAGAGAGAGAGAGAGAGAGAGGTCTTCCATCCTCTGGTTCACTCCCCTATTGGCCACAACGGCCAGAGCTGTGCTGATCCAAAGCTAGGAGCCAGGAACTTCTTTCAGGTCTCCCAAGTGGGCTCAGGGGCCCAAGGACCTGGGCCATCTTCCACTGCTTTCCCAGGCCACAGCAGAGAGCGGGACACTGCTTCTCTGGGTCTCTCTGCTCTCTGCCTGCCTCCTAAGGCAGTCCCCAGACACCAGTGTCAAAGGAGCACAGTTTGGAAGTCATTGCAATAAGCCTTTAACGTACCCTCCCTTTCCGGTTTGGGAATGCTGGAAACAGTGTGAAAAAAAATGAATATAGGATTCCACATAAATTCAGGAATGACGGAAATTCATTCTGTCGCCAGGGTGGGGGTGGTGGGGGAAGGGACTGACCTCCCATCGCACCTCACTGAAGATTGTTCTGGATTTCTGTTTTACAAATAGAACGTTCGCTGCTCAGAAAAGAGCATGAAAACAACTATTTTCAGACTTTTAAATTATTATGCAAGCCTGCTTCCAAAAGCTCATGGAAAAAGTGAAACAAACTAATCCTTTTATTTTTTGGTACCCAAAAAAATTGTACAGTTTTTTTAAAAATCACATTAGTTTTCCATGAAATTTTTAAACTTCATCCTATATACAATTTCAAAAATTTTTTTGCAGCAAAATAAACTTTTTAAAAAAGATTTATTTATTCATTTGAAAGGCAGAGTTACAGAGAGGCAGAGGCAAAGAGAGAGAGAAAGGTCTTCCATCCATTGGTTCACTCCTCAAATGGCTGCAACGTCCTGAGCTGGGCCCATCTGAAGACAGGATCCAGCAGCTTCCTCCAGGTCTCCCATGGTGGTTCAGGGGCCCAAGGACTTGGTCCATCTTCCACTGCTTTCCCAGGCCACAGGAGAGAGCTGAATTGGAAGTGGAGCAGCCGGGACTTGAACTGGTGCCTATATGGGATGCTGGCACTGTAGGCGGCAGCTTTACCTGCTACGCCACAGCACTAGTCCCATAAACTTATTTTTTATTCAAATTTTCCATGAAGTTTTGGAAGTACCTTCATCCATAGAATCCAGTTTCTCTTTTTGTGATCACAGTTGGTCAGAGTGATATAATTTGAATCTGATTTTTCCATAGAAACAATGTTAAAATACAGACTAAGCGTGTTGACCAAAAACCCAACTTTTCTGAAATGAAAAATTACTATAGATGCCATATTTAATCAGCCAGAAATAGAATATCACATTATATCATAAAGTCATATTGTTCAGACAAATAGGAAGATGTGTTAACAAGCCATAGCAGATTTTATTTCATCAGTACTGAATCACACATGTTCTGAAGTGCAGACTTCTCTGGGAGAAAATTGACAAGATTCCAAGGCGAAACCTCAGCCAATGATTGTGGGCACAGCTCACCCATGGCCCACCCATCCACAAAGGAGCTGGATGATGGCTCCAACCGATTCGTGGGGCTCACACCTGCCTATGCACATCTCCCAGATCAGGAGAAGGATGGTGATGGACTGAAAATGGTTTCTGCTTCTGCCGTGGAAGCCTCAGATCCATCCAGGTCTCGGTGTAGACGGTGCCCCCCACCCCCACCCCCATCGACGGCCTCATCTCTGACAGCTGAGCCCCCTTTCTCGTCACTTTCCAGGCCTTGCCTGGTCATTTCCTTCTTGCTACTTTGTGTAGTGTCCCTTACCCAGCGTAACTCCAACAAGTCAGACACTGCCTGCCATGTGGTAAGTTTCCCTGGGGACTGCTTCTTGAAATGTTGTGTGAGATGTTCACTTCCTTGAGTTACATCTCCCGGTGTTGTGCTGGAGCCCCTGGGGAGGGGGTAATGTCGGGGCCAGTGGCCCTGGCCCGACATGAGATGCAGCAGGCTGAGGCTGTCCCTTATCTAATCCTGTTTCCAAGACTTTTCGTCCCATATTCCTGCAGGCAGGATGTGACTTCTGATGAAGGTTTATGATGTTCTTTGCTCTATCTGCAGAGCTTGTACCCTGATCATTGCTACTTTGTAAACTTGCTCTATTCCTGTGCTATGCATGATTGCACACAATGAATGTTATCTGTATGGGGTCTGGGGTATATATCCTTGTCTTTCTGTGTGCTCGGGGCTGGAGACTGAAGGGTTTCCCTAGGGAGACGGCCTCCAGTCCCTCATCGCCGGGCCCCCTACTTTGGCTTGGAACGCGATGAGGCAATAAACGTGGTGATGAATTGACTGAGTGCTGCGTGTCTCCATGTGGTTTGTCGGGTGGCCTCCGACTGGGTAAGGCATGGGCAGGGGAAACTCTTGCCAGTGCTTGCAGTCATAGGTTTCCTACACCTATGACCTTCACCTGTGACCTTCAGAAATACTTCTCAGATTCTCCCCAACACCACCCCCTGCTGTGAGAGCTGGAGGCTGGATGGAATGGGCTTTGGGTCCCTGAGGTTCTGCTGAGATGCCAGGTTAGCCTCTTCTTTTTCTTTCTTTCTTTCTTTCTTTTTTTTTTCTTTTTTCTTTTTTCTTTTTTTTTTTTTTGAGAGAGGAGAGGCAGAGGATCAGAGAGAGAGACAGAGATCTCGTATCTTTTATTCAAACCTGCTCCCCCAAATGCCCACATTGAAAGCAAGATGCTTGAAACTCAACCCTGGACTCCCAAGTGGATGGCAGGGGCACCTGCTACCTCCATGGGTGCATGTTAGCAGGAAACTGGAATCCAAAGCTGGGAGTTGAACTAAGGCACTCTGACATGGGATGCAGGTGTCGCAGGCGGGGTCAAATGCTTGCCTACCCCTCTTGCAGTTTCTGATTTTCAAACCTCACACTGAGCCTCCAGCAATTTGCCCAATACACGTTTCCTGCCCTGCAATTGGTGGCACAGAGCCTTCGGTTCGTGGGTGTATTCGCTGGTGTGTGGTTCCATATCCACCTGCCTGTCTCTCCCATTTGGGAGGCAGTGGTTTGCCCTGGGACGACTCAGCTCTCTGATGGGCCTAGGAAGAATTGTTGTTTTCCAGGTTTTTTTTTCCCCTTTTTTATGAGGATGGGAGAGATGACATCCAAACTCTGTATATGCTGCCTGGAAACCAAAACTCTTCCACTATTTTTTATGAAGAAGGCAATAAATGCAGTAAGAATGTGTAACCATCAGCACATTCACCACTCACTATCAGCTGGCTCACTAGAATTGCTTCCATTTTGAAGATCTGAACTTTCCTTTTTTTTTTTTTTTTACTTTTTTTCATTTGATTTGAAAGACAGGATGGGAGGGAGATAGAGAAGGAGATAGAAGTACATCTTCCAAACACTCATTCCCAAATGCCTACACTGATGGGGCCGGGCCAGGTTTATGCCAAGAGCTAGGAACTCAATCCAGGTCTCCCACATGGGTGGCAGGGCCCCAGGGATGGAAATTTTTTGCTGCAACACTTGCACAATACAGGGTAGTAGAGATTAGTAATTTGCAGGGACTTCAGAAACCTTGTGGGAAATGAACTCAAAGGATCTGTTTATTTTGGTGCACAAAAATTTTGAAATCCATGATTTATGGGGGTTCTTCAGCAAGTTCATAGAAAACGCATATTATGAAAATCCTATGCATGGATTTCAAAAATTTTGAGCATCAAAATAAACTCATCATTTAATTCAATATTTTAAGAAAGATTTATTTATTTGAAAGGCAGCGAGCGTGACAGAGAAAAAGAGAGAGAGAGAGAGGGATCTTCCCTCCATTGCTTCACTCCCCAAAGGCCCACGATAGCCAGGGCTGGGCCAGGCTGAAGCCAGGAGCCTAGACCTCCATTTGGGTCTCCCATATGGGTGGCAAGGGCCATCAACTGCTGCTTTCCCAGGTGTATTAGCAGGGAGCTGGATCAGAAGCAGAGCAGATGGGACTTGAACTGGCACTCTGATATGAGATGCCAGCATTGCAAGTGGCGACTTAACCCACAATGCTGGCCTCAATTTAATTCAGTTTTTGAGTTAACCTCATATTACCCATTGATCAATAATGCCCCAAACAGAAAGCAACATTTTCTAAGTGCACTGGTTATGGTGTAGGCTAAATCACAATAACAAAAACTTCCAAGCATCATTAGTTCAAACATAACAGAACTGTACTTCTCTCGCATGCCAACAGTCTGGAGGGGAAGTCCTTGTTCCAGCTGAGTGGGCCAAAGATCCCCTGGGGACCAGGGCTCCTCCTGCGTTGTTGCCTCTGTGATGTTCTTCTCATACGAATGGTGGAAAGTCACTCGGATCCATGTGCACATGGACCTAGTCCTAGTCTTTTGATACGGAATTTGCACAATCACCTCTGTTCACTTTCTAATGGCACATAGTCCACTGGCCAGCTAGCTCCAAGGGAGGCTGGAAAGTTAGTCTTGAGCTGTGTGGCCGGGTAAGGGAAGATGCACTGGGCATCAGTTAGCTCTCTTGAGCACAGTATGACTCTGACATTTTGAAATCTGACAAAATGCAAACCACAGGGGATCTCAGTAGGAGTAACTCCATATTCTTGAAAAGTTTATTCAAATGAAAATCAAAATCTTATTCTAAAGACATAGCTGATAATCCAGCAAGTGAACATTACTGCTTTTGTTAAACCTTAAAAGATAATCAACTTGCAATCTTGATACTTTGTGTATGATCTACATATTTGTATTTGGGGTATGTGTGTGTGCACCCCTGTTCTTATGAACCTGTTTTAGCATAGAGTCTCATTTAAAGAAATGCATGCTTCGGCAGCCAGAAGCATCTTAAAAGGAATTTTGATATTTCATGAGCATTTTTCAAGACATGTTACAGCTACAACCACAACCATGCTCTTAAAAATACCTGTCTTCTACACTTTTCTCAAGTTCCATATTTGTTCCAGAGCCTCTCCAAATGCCTCCAAATTCTCCCGACATCCACCTAGCCTGGCTTTTCTCACTTCTGCCTCCTGCCCCCACCTTAAGCTCTTTCTCCTTTATATCAATTTAGAATTGGACTTCCTTTTATAGTTCCAGTTCTGCTTTGCTCATCACCTGGATTCTCCACAAGACAGAACCCAGGGATGACCCAGAAAATGCAAACTCTCTCGTTTTTCTTCATGCATCCCTGGCCTGGTGGCTCATCTTGGGTCTCCTCACGGTGCATTAGGAAAATACCAAGAACTAGACTGGCAGGAAAAGAATCCCTGAGCCAGTGGAGGAGGGGCGGCCCAGAGCAGACTGGAAGGAGGGAGACTTTGCACACTTCCATATTAAAACGTCTTGTTTCCATCACACATATATCATTAAGAGCTCAAGTGAGGATAGTGTGGGCTGCTGTAACTCCGAAACAGATGGAAAATCTCTCAGTTTAAAAATACTCGCAAAGCTGGATTTAGACAGATGTTCCACCTGAAGGCAGAACAGAACAAATTAACGCTCACAGCGGACTGCGCACCGCTAATCTATAAAATGGAAAGGGAAGTGGAGGGAGCTGAAAAGTACTGAGCTGTGGCTCCAGTGCTGCGTTAAACACCCTCCTGTCACCCCAGGCCCCCTGCGACCCTCGGATCACTGTGCTCAGTGCATGTGAGTGAGGAGATTAAAAACAAACATCATGCTTTGTGTAAACAGAGACGGTTAAGTGGTTCACTCAAGCATAGTCTGCATCACCGTGAAGAGGAGCCTAGACTCAAAGACTTAGAAGCAAAGAATCTCACAGAATAGCCCACCATGTTGCTTTAATTGCAGCTAACGAGATAGGAACAGAGGCAGACACGGACGCCCCAAGGAACAGCCAGGGGACTTCACAGTGTAGGAAATGAGTGGAGGAGAGTCATGCCGGAGTTCAAATTCAGCACACAGCTGCGAGTTCCCATTGTCAGACTTTGAGCCACAATTTGTTATAGGCAAGACATCACTTTTTTGTGGTTTTTGTTTTTGTTGTTGCTGTTGTTAAAAAGGATGTTTTTACAAATTTGCTTTGATTTGCATCAGTTGATAAAATATTATTCTTCCCAGTTTGTCCCCTCTCGTGGAACTGAGACAGCCACACATCTTGGTAGTGTGACATTGCAGTACCTCTCATGAGAGAGGGTGGAATGTTTTAGGAGGCTGAAAAGGCCACCTCAGAAGGCCAGTGTCTGCGGTCTTGGCCAAGGACGGTCTCCACCCTCGTGTTGGTCATATGAACAGGCTGTCATCCACCGCCCCTACAGTTGAAGAGGCCTGGCAGGAAATAAGTTCAGAAAAGAACCTGCCTTCTCGAAAGCAATGTTGACAGGGGATGTGGAGCATGCCTAGAAATTCCAGAAGCTCCTGGATCTGCTTCTCATTTCCAATCAGTACAAGATAACATTGAGAAATGCCTTGCCTTTGAAAGACCTTCGAAACCAGACTCAGGAAAATGACACAATCCAGACTCCACCTCATTAAGATAAAGCCAAACAGTAGATATATTTTTTTAAAAGGGACCAAGCGACTCTGAAAAGAGTGGCTAAGTGGTTTTCCGCTGCCCGATGCGCCCAAAGCACTTGTAACAAAGTGTGCAGAGACGCGGCTCCAAAGAAGCACAAGTGTGGGTTTTGGCAAGTTGCCTGTGATTAGCGGTGTTCATGACCAACAGGTGTTTGGAGAGCTGGGTTTGCAACAGCACTGCTGTGTGAGACGCAGAGACTGACATTGAGATGCAAAAGGGGGCTCCAGGCTCCCAGATCCCTACAGATAGGAAAGAGAGCTGCTTTTGCGTTCCCCAAAGCTCTCTGCTGCAGCCAGGAAGGTACTGCTGAGACAGGGTGTGGCCCTGGAGAACAATGGGCTGGGACTTACTCCCAGTCTCCCAGCCAGCGGCTATTAAAGGACCATTCCTTCCTCCAGCTGCCCAATACTTAGTAGGGTTTTAGAATTCTTCCAGCCCAGTGGCTACCACATGTCTCCCAGGCCTCCATGGGAATGAAGTGAATGAATGAATGAATGTTCACGGCTATTCCTTGGCCTCGCTTCCTGGTTGCGTGTTGGCTGCACAGGGTGATGGGGTCCTTGTCTTTCTGGCTTCAGATGCACAAGATTTGAGCTGTGAACCCCAAAGCATGACTGCATGAGGCTTTGTGTATGTTGGGGGAACAGGAAGAAGACATCACAGACAGGGACACAGTGAACAGTCAGCAGCAAAGGGAAACGGGTGGATTGAGCTATTGTTTTTCTTCTCTTTCTCTGTGTTATGGTTTTACCTGCTTGTCTCTATGCCATGAGACTTGGCAGGACCTCCAGCAGCGTAAGCATTGTGTTTCCTGGAGCCACCGAGGCTGGGCTTGGCTGGAACATTAGCAAACAGGACCCAAAAGAGAACTTAAATGTGTATTATGATTTGACTTGACCTCTGCCGTCCGTCACCCATCGCTGAAAACCAAACCAGACCAAACCAAACCAAAACAGCCATGCCTCCTGTGGCTTCCGATCCCAGAAGGAAGACACAGAAGGCAGAAGAGAGTCTACTTGGAGCTCATCCTCACCTCGCCCGGCTGTGGGGTCCACCCAGTCCCACTGTGAATGCAGAATCTGAATATTTGAACTTGTAATTGACCCACATTTCTGAGATTGCCAAGTGTGTACTATTATTTTCATGGTAATTGGCTAACAGAATTGGTTTCGTAAGTGCGAACATAAAGAATTCATAGTTTCATATTTATACATAGACCAGCAACATTAAGTTAGAAAAACATTTTGAGTCAAAAGGTTCTTTCTTTCTTTTTTTCTCTTTCTTTCTTTCTCTCTCTCTCTCTTTCTTTCTTTCTTACTACCTACCTTTCTCTCTCTCTCTCTCTCTTTCTTTCTGTTTTCATACATGAAGGGTCTTCAGACAGTTCATAGAAATGCATATTGGTCGGCGCCATGGCTCAACAGGCTAATCCTCCGCCTTGCGGCGCCGGCACACCGGGTTCTAGTCCCAGTTGGGGCGCTGGATTCTATCCCGGTTGCCTCTCTTCCAGGCCAGCTCTCTGCTATGGCCCGGGAAGGCAGTGGAGGATGGCCCAAGTCCTTGGGCCCTGCACCCACATTGGAGACCAGGAGAAGCACCTGGCTCCTGGCTTCGGATCAGCATGATGCGCTGGCCGCAGCGGCCATTGGAGGGTGAACCAATGGCAAAAAGGAAGACCTTTCTCTCTGTCTCTCTCTCTCATTATCCACTCTGCCTGTAAAAAAAAAATGCATATTAAGGGGGCCAGTGATGTGGCATAGCAGGTAAAAACATTGCCTGTGACACCAGGCAACCATGTGGGCGCTGGTGCACGTCCCTTCTGCTCCACTTCTGATCCAGCTCCCTGCTAAGGGCCTAGGGAAAGCAGTGGAAGATGGCCCAAGTGCTTGGGCCTCTGCTACCCATGTGGGAAACACAGATAAAGCTCTTGGCTCCTGGCTTTGGCCCGGCCCACCACTGGCCATTGCGGCCATCTGGGGGAGTGAACCAGTGAATGGAAGATCTCTCTCTCTCTCTCTCTCACTGTGTAACTCTTTAAATAAATAAATCTTTTTTTTAAAAAAAGGAAGTGTATAATATGAGAAAAATTGTACTTGAATTTCAAAAATTTTTGCACCCAAGTAACCTTATCTTCATTTACTCATTTTTAAAATATTTACTTTTAGGGCCGGCGCCGTGGCACAGCGGGTTAATCCTCCACCAGTGGCGTTGGCATCCCTTATGGGCGCCTGTTCTAATCCTGGCTGCTCCCCTTCCGATCTGGCTCTCTGCTGTGGCCTGGGAAAGCAGTGGAGGATGGCCCGAGTCCTTGGGCCCCTGTGCCCACCTGGGAGACCGGGAGGGAACTCCTGGCTCCTGGCTTCGGACTGGCATAGCTCTGACCATTGCGGCCATTTGGGGAGTGAACCAATGGAAGGAAGACCTTTCTCTCTGTCTCGCCCTCTCACTGCCTGTAACTCTGCCTCTCAAATAAATAAATAAATCTTTAAAAAAAATAAAATAAAATATTTACTTTTATTTCTTTGAAAGGCAGTGAGACAGAAAGAGAGAGATACAGAGAGATCTCTTATCTTTCACTCCCCAAATGCCCACAACAGCCATGACTGGTTCAGGCTAATGCCAAGAGCCAGGAACTTAATCTGGGTCCCCCAGGTGAGTGGCAGGAGCCCAGTACTTTGAGCCAGCACCTGCCGCTTCCCAGGGTGAGCAGGAAGTTGGAATTGGAAGTGGAGCTGGCTCTTGAACCTACACATTCCAAGAGGGCATGAACCTTTCCCAAGTGGCATCTTAACTGCTGAGTCAAACACCTGATCTTGAACTTTGATTCCATTAAAATGGAATCCATAAAATGAGGCACCTCGCAGGGCTTGGTGGCTTCTTCAGGCCTGCCTGCCATTCACATGAAGACCTTTCCAGTCTACGCCTTGCCTGTCTTCTTACTCATTTTAAGTAGCTTCCTGGGGGGACAAAGCAATTAAAATTCAATGTCAGATCTAACGGAGATCAAAGGCAGGATAAAAAAGAATTGAAAGAAAGAAAAGGAAGCTAGAAGGGAAACACATAAAACTGCCAAAGTCAGATGATGAAAACTGCAGGAGAACTCTAAGCCAAACGGTGACTGTCCAGATGCGGTGAGAGATTTCCACGCCCACAGCTCAGGACGCGTGCGTGCCCATCCACGGGTCAGGTGGGTGCTGACGTCCACATGTGCAGCCTGAACCCAGACAGTGCCGGGAGGCCCAGCAGGATGAGACCTGCCGTGAGAGCACTGGGGGAATCAAAGCACAGATTACGGAACAGTGGATGCTCTGGACGTTCTAGGGAGCTTTTCCTTGTGGTGCGTGTCCCTCGCTGGAGCTCCGCGGGAATAGTTTCAGGTGGGAATCACATCGTGGTGCGAGAGAGGGGAGCCCTCGGCAGCAGGATGCTCTTCTTGTGGCTCAGTGTGGAGAGGCCCCTAAGCTTCCCTGGATGGTTTCACAAACTGTCAATAAGATGAGCCCTTTGGAACCTTGTCATCAGCCAGAGCGGGGAGGAGACCTTTCCCAGGCTGAAATCATTGTCTTCTGTTGGCAAGAGAAGAGCCTTGACCCTGGGAACACTCCAGCAGCCCCTGCTCCTCCCTGTCTGTCTAGACGGAGCTGAGCAGACCACACTTTGTGTTTTCAGAAGCTAATCAGTGATCAGAACAGTCTGGCATGGGATGCCTTCTGTTTGCTTTGTGAGCTTCCATCTGCTGGTTCACTCCCCAAGTGACTGCAACAGCTGGGGCTGAGCCAGGCCCCAAACCAGGCGCCCGGAAAGTCAATCCAGGTTTCCCTGTGTGGGTGGCCAGAACTCAGTTGCTTGAGCCATCACCACTGCCTCCCATGGCGTTTATTAACTTCAATCTGGAGACAGGAGGCAGAGTGGAGAATTGAGCCCAGGCACTCTGGTGTGGATTGCAAGCATCCCACTCAGTGCCTTAACTGTTGTGCCAGACACTGCTCCAAGAATGTGTTTATTTTCAGCCAGTCTCCCTGGAAGAATGTAACTGGAAAACTAAAGCCAGGGAAAGAAGAAAAAGGGGAGACTGCTCAGGAAAGCAGGCTGCCTCCTCTCCCTTGGCCACCTATACCGAACACCCTCCCTTGAAGTTTCTGAAATTTCTTAAAGATGTCCACTTCTTTTTTAAGATTTGTTTATTAATTTATTTATCTAAAAGGCGGAGTTACAGAGAGAGAGAGAGAGAGGATCTTCCATCTTCTGGTTCACTCTTCAAATGGCTACAATAGCCAAGGCTGGGCCAGGATGAATCCAGGAGCCAGGAGCTTCATCCAGGTTTCCCACGTCGGTGCAGGGGCCCATGCTGCTGCTTTCCCAGGTGCATCAACAGGGAACTGGATCAGAAGAGGAGCAGCAGGGACTGGAACCGGCACCCATAAGGGATGCCAGTGCTGCAGGCAGTGGCTTAACCCTCTGTGCCACAGCGCTGGCCCCAAATGCCCACTTCTTAAATGACCATCTCTTGGGTGAAAATACTCATGCCTTCCATGTCACACAAGTTGTCTGGCAGAAGTCTTGAGTGAGAAAAGGGTGCTTAGTCCATGGGCAGGGACAAAGCAAAGGGCTTCAGGTTAGAATAGGGACCCTTGTAGGCTCAAGCTCATTTTGCTAGGAAGATCACTCTGCAGTCTCTCTCCACAAGTGCCTGTGTCCAAGCTTCTGGAACCATCCTGGCCTTGAGGACAGAGGGAGCAGGTGTCTATAGCAGGGGCAAGTTTTGTTCTGGAACAGGGGGAGGAAAACAGCACTGAGACAAACCCAACTGGTCTCCATCCAAATCAGATTCCTCATCAAACCTGAGACTCGTGTGCCCATTTTTGTGGTTGGAGACATGGCCAGAGGAGAGGCCATTTCACCCTCAACTTTTCCCCTTCTGTGTTTCTACAGCTCCTTTTCCTGGTGAGCTGATCTGCCTTTGCAGGGAGATGGAAGGTGTGGAGCTGCAGGTGCTGAGGGGCGGGGCCAAGATTCTCCTTCCCCGTGTGGCCCATGCAGTTGACTTTGTTTAAAAACCACGCTGGGGGCCGGCGCTGTAGCTTAGCCGGTAAAGCTGCGGCCTGCAGCACTGCCATCCCATATGGGCGCTGGTTCAAGTCCTGGCTGCTCCGCTTCCTATCCAGCTCTCTGCTATGGCCTAGGAAAGCATTAGAAGATGGCCCAAGTCCTTGGGCCCCTGCACCCACGTGGGAGATCCGGAAGAAGCTCCTGGCTCCTGGCTTCGGATCGGCACAGCTCTGGCTGTTGCGGCCATCTGGGGAGTGAACCAGTGGGTGGAAGACCTCTCTATCTCTCTGCCTCTACTTCTCTCTCTGTGTAACTCTGACTTCCAAGTCAATAAATAAATCTTAAACAAAACAAAGCGAAACAAAACAAAAAGACCATGCTGGGCTTCTAGGATGTTTGGAACAAGCTCATGGGAAAAGATGGATATGGCTGTTAATTTTGCCAATAGATTTTATCAAATGTCAAAATATGCTCAAAAGCATCAAATGCCATATCTAACATATTTTAAAAATTGAATTAGACTTTTAGATTTCTCTAAATTGATTTTATTTCTATTTTATTCATTTTATTTGACAAGCGGAGATCTCTCATCTACTGGTACATTCCCCAAATGCCTCCAACAGCTGGAACTGGGCCAGGCCAAAACCAGGAGCCTGAGACCCAGGTATTTGAATCATTATCTGCTGCCTCCCGGGGTGGCATTAGCAGGGAGCTGGAACAGGGAGCAGAGCCAGGACTTGAACTTGAACTTGAAGTAGTGTCTTACCCGCCCTGTCAAATGCTCATGCCAGTTTTCTAACAATTTAGATGTGAAATGATAACAGTATCTGAATATACCTGACAAATATTACTGATACCTAAACCTGAAATCGACATTAAAATGACATAGAGTTATGTCTTCTGTAGACCACTATGCATATCCTTCTCTTTAGTTATTCATTTGGGGTTATTTAGTTATTCATTTTTTTTGAATAGTTACTCCTTACCAGTTTAACAAATTTATCTTTATTATAAGATAAAACTTTCTCATGGTAGAATTTCAAGTTACACAGAGACAAATACAAAACTTAATACCCTTGATAACAGTTTAACATACAAGCATGTTCACAGATGAACTTTTTTTTTAAAGATTTATTTTATTTACTTGAAAGAGTTGCAGAGAGAGGTAGAGACAGCGAGAGAGAGATGTCTTCCATCTGCTGGTTCACTACCCAGATGGCCACAATAGCCAGAGCTGTGTCAATCGGAAGCCAGGAGCCAGGAGCTTCTTCTAGGTCTTCCACATGGGTACAAGGGCCCAAGGACTTGGGCCATCTTCCACTGCCATCCCAGGCCATAGGAGAGAGCTGGATCAGAAGAGAAGCAGCCGGGACTAGAACTGTGCCCATATGGGATGTCTGCACTTCAGGCCAGGGCTTTAACCCACTGTGCCACAGCACCGGCCCTGACACAAATGAACTTTTAACCAACCTTTCCCCCTACCTTTCAGTGACTTTTTTTTTTAAGATTTATTTATTTATTTGAAAGTCAAAGTTACACACAGAGAAAAGGAAAGGCAAAGAGAGAGAGAGAGAAAGAGAGAGAGAGAGAGAGAGAGGTCTTCCATCCACTGGTTCACACCCAGTTGGCCACAATAGCCACAGCAGTGCCAATCTGAAGCCAGGAGTCAGGAGCCTTCTCTGGGTCTTCCATGCAGCTGCAGGGGCCCCAGGAGTTAGGCCATCTTCTACTGCCTTCCCAGGCCATCACAGAGAGCTGGATCAGAAGTGGAGCATCTGGGACTCGAACCGGTGCCCATATAGGATGCTAGCACTGCAGGTGGCAGCTTTACCCACTACTCCACAGCGCCAGCCCCTCATTGACTTTTTTTCAAGTGTATTACAGGGACTTCAATCTTCTGAACAACTATACTTGTATTTTGTTGAATGTAGGTATGAGAATTTATTTAGCCATTACTCTATCTGATTAAATTCCTACTACAAAGCAATGTGTATGTTTTATTCACTTAGAACATTTTCTGCAGGAAATACTCTTTTTTTTTTTTTAAAATTTGGAAGACAGAGCAACAGAGAGAGCTCGAAACAGATCTTCCATCTACTAGTTCACTCCTCAAATGCCTGCAGCAGCCAAGTTTGGGCCAGGCAAAAGCCAGGAGCAAGGAACTCCAACCAGGTTATTCATGTGGGTGACAAGGACCCAAGGACTTGAGCCATCACCTGCTGTCTCTCAGGGTGGACATTAGCAAGGAGCTGGATCAGAAAGTGGCTTAAATCAAACCCAGGCTTTCTGACATGAGATGGGGTGTCTCAAGCGATGGTTTAACCTGCTGTGCCACAAAACCCATGCGAAGGTTCTGGATTAGACTTTGTCCTTCTAAAATTTTGTGTAGATACTATCCAATTATCCATCTCAAAGCTTTACAATTACATAAAACAAGAAGATCTTTTCAAAATTCCTTTTGGAGTTTTGTACAATCAATGCATTTACAACAAATAACATATAAATATTTCTATTAATTTTGATTTATTTAAAAGGCAGAGGGAGTGAGACAGAAATCTTCCATCTGCTGGCTCACTCCCTGCTAAAGCTAGGAGTGAATGAGACTATAGCTAGTGTCCTGGAACTCAGTGCAGGGCTGTCGGGGCCAGTGGCCCTGGCCCAACATGAGATTCAGCAGGCTGAGGCTGTCCCTTATCTAATCCTGTTTCCATGACTTTTCGTCCCATATTCCTGCAGGCAGGATGTGACTTCTGATGAAGGTTTATGATGTTCTTTGCACTATCTGTAGAGCTTGTACCCTGATCATTGCTACCTTGTAAACTTGTTTGGTTCCTGTGCTATGCATGATTGCACACAATGAATGTTATCTGTATGGGGCCTGGGGTATATATCCTTGTGTTTCTTGGTGCTCCCTGCTGGAGACTGAAGGGTTTCCTTAGGGAGACTGCCTCCAGTCCCTCATCGCCGGGCCCCCTACTTTGGCTTGGAACGTGATGAGGCAATAAACGTGGTGATGAATTGACTGAGTGCTGCGTGTCTCCATGTGGTTTGTCGGGTGGCCTCCGACAGCTGGTGCCGTGACTCGGATTCATCTCATCCACAGGTAAGCCTCTGTAAGAGGGAAGGCTGCGGCGGTAGCAGGCCGTAGGGATTACAAGGGAGGCACATAAGCATGAGTAGGGCGTGGCAGACTAGGGCTTGCCCGGGGAGCCTCTCCTATTGCCCATGGGGAATATACAGTCACATCTAAATGTGACAAGGATATAAAGGCCTTGTTAAAAAGTGCCCGGGACGCCGGTTGCAGGAGAAAGGAGGGAGCAATTGGCACGTGTAGGACTTAAAAGACAAAAAATTTCTCAGGAGCCCCTCTAAGCATAACTATGGAATATGCGCATTTAAACATGTCAAAGTGTCCAGACTACCCATTCTGTTTTTGTATTACGTACTAACTCTACCCTTATTATTGATAGGAATGCTTGGGCAGATTATGTGTGGTTTGCTTTACAAAAAAAAAAAAATGTAAATCAAAATATGCCGCAAATAGTTAAGATTGCACAAACCTACAAAAATGTAACAATTACAGATAGTAAGAGGCTACTATCATTATGGCTAAATGGTTATACCCACCGTGTTCCATCTGCTAAAAAATTTGTTGTCTTATCAAAAAGAGATGTTACAAATATTTAATAAAACCTAAATCACTAATTTTAGAGTAATGCAAAATGTTAGCGCATTTATTAATTGGACTGTGTGCACCTCAACGTGTCTGTTTTTGTGTTTGCTGGATGTATACTTGTATGAGAAATTTGTATTATATTCTTATGATGATGTGTTAAGTACGTCTATACCTCGATGCAACCCTAGGGCCAAATGTAAGGACAAATTTTTGGAATAAAGAGGCTTGTATCTAGGTTCAGCTCTGGTGGACAAGTAACTTTGTTGCCAAATGACCTTCTCCTGCTCCTTGGGAGCCTGGCCAGTTCCCGGGGAGGAGGATAAAGGAATGTTTCTGATAAACAGGTGGGCATGCTTCGTGTCTTGGTTCTCTGGCCAAGATCCGGGACAGGACCCACTGCTTGCCTAAAATCTTGGCAATGAGCCACCCTTGTCCTTGGGGGCTTTGAGAGGGAGCCAGAACAAGCCTCTACTGCTACTTCATCCCAGGGGAACACACAGTCAAGCCAAATTTTAAACATGCCTGTAATGATTACTAATAATGTCTGATTCTCAGTTGGATTCTTTTCCGGTGCTTTGTAAAGATTGCCTAGTGATGCCCACAACACTATAAATTCTACTAAACGTAAGTACAATGTAAACATGAATCAATTAGCTACTATGACTGAGGTGTTCTGTGACAGTTCCTTTGATGAAAAATTAACAAAATAAATTCACTTAAAAACAGGACATTCAGGACCTGCCACTCTACATGGTTTGTCATTACAAAAATTATCAAGGAGGGCTATGCCCAATAAATATGGGTGCTATAAATGTGGACAGCAGGGACATGTACAAACATTGTCCAGAAGTCAAAAATCAAAATAAGGCTCCTCCTGGTATTTTCCCCCAGTGCTAAAGGGAAAGGCATTGGGCCAATATTGTCACTCCAAAACTGATAAAGAAGGTAATTCATTAAAAAACAGAGTTCAGAAAACTGGAAGCGGGGCCAGCCTCAGGCCCTTCCAACAGGAATCAGTGGACCGTCTTGCTATAGTATCATTAAAGCAATGGAGCCATGTTTATTGCAACATTCTGTTAATCTATACTCCTTTACCATCTTTCCTCTAAATAATTTTAGTGTGCACTATAAGGCTTGCAGTGTATTTCTTGCAGATTAAACTAAAAATAACTAAGTCTGCGCACAGCAGACAGCTAAAAAATAATTTGCTGTCACAAATTGGTATAGTCAACAGAATCTACAAGTATACAAAGCAATGCCTTTCTTTAAAAGAAAAACTAAAGTTACATGTGTAACCTGTAATGTTTCTGGCTGGAAAGACCCTCAGTTCACCTCTTTGGCAAAGGAATGGGCTCTCTGCTCAGGATTGAGTAAAAATTAAAATGACAAGTTACAGAATGCACAGCCTCCACAAGTTATTAAGGTTTTACAATCGGTAAAATAAAGGGATCCTATCGCCAATCAATGATATACACCTAATCCAATACTGGTATGGGACATGGACTCCTAAGGGGTGGGTTTTTTTATGTAGCAAATATGCCTTCACATCATTAGCCTCTGATAACTTCCGCAATTGCTCCCTGGACTGTGTGGCCCCAATGCTGACATCTGTATTTACAGCGGCGGATAGAGCGCGTCGGCAGCATGCTTCACCTAAAGACTGTAATGGCAATGTCATCCTAATAGGACAAAACACTGCCCTGGCCATGGCTGTACCAGTAGTAAGTATTCCTGGACTGGCCTTTGGAAATAACCGTGGACTGCGAAGGCTTGCATATTCAGTGACCAAAACAATTAATCTTACTGCTACTGGACTGTCCAATATAGCCGAAACATTGGATCAAGTTCACTTAGGAGTACTTTTAAACCATGCAGCTAACAATTACTTGATGTTAAAAAATCATATAAGTTGTAAATCTGTAACAGGAAAATGTTGTTTTAACATTACTAACAATGTGCCATATATAGAGTCTGTTATTGATAAGAGTAAAATGCAAAACATGTTTATTATTAACCCCCTAACATTTGGAGGGTTTCAATGGATTCATTGGTTATTAATGTTGACTGGACCACTACTGCTTTTCCTACTTGGTATGGGATGTTTTCCTTGTGTTCTGCATTTTATGCTGACTTCACTACAGTCTGTATGAACTGACATTCATCATTATTTGTAATCACAAATAATTAATATTTGGCTGTATGTTTCATCTCTCACCTAATGTTGGGCTGGAATGGTACTCAGAGACGGGTAAGACGCTCAGCATCCTGTACCAACCTAAGACAGGGCTCTAGGCCAAGCTGCCAGAGTTACCGATGACGGGTAAGGACAGAGATGACTGAGGGCAACCTAAGACAGAGGCCATTCTCAGTTAAATAACAAAGGGGGAGATGTAGGCAGCCCATAAACAAGTCATAGACAAGTCAAGGTCAGTCTTGGCTTGTGAAATTCCTAAAAGGAAAAAAGGTCACCTATTCCCATGCTCCAGAAGAATGATCAAACAAGAATGCTCTTAGTGGCAGTGGATCAGCATATCCATTCAGGAATCTTATTACTAAACCAACGGGTCAACGTTCTCCAGGAAGAACTGAATCTTAGACGGGGATGTGGGAAACCCCTGCTTGGTTCAATCTGTCATGCTCTTTAGGCGCCACCTTAAACCATACCTGGGATAGTAATTTCACTGGTTTGCTGCGTGAGCTACGGCAAGAGATTTGGGTTCTTAACTCAACACAACTGGACACAGATATTTGGTCCCCATTCGAAGTCATCGCTGCAAAACCCCCTTCCCCTGCAATACAGCAGGTGTTGCTTGGTTCGTGGACCAGTAGCCAGAGACGGGTAAGTGCCTTGAGGGATGGCATGCAACCTAAGACAGCGGAGGGCTGAGACTGCTCATGCAAGTTGACCCTCTGGCAAAGACGGGTAAGCTGCCACTCCACTCAGGGGTGCCTAAGACAGGCGCTGGTCCTAAAGTAAAAAAAGGGGGAGCTGTGGGGAGCCGGCCCCCACAACCTCTGTATTCTGCCTGCCTGTAGACTGATGTGAAGTAATACAACCAAACATTCCCACCGTTCCAATGTGCGCAAACAGAGAGGCTATCAAAAGGACAGTACATACCCTCGAGGACACTCTAAAACAGGGGGCTGCTGTATGTGATATGCCGTGGAAGCCTCGTTCTCCCTCTTCCTAACTGCCTCATTGACCGCTTGCTCCTACACTGTTCTTAGGGTGGACCGGTAGTCAATGACGGGTAAGCACTCGCAGGCTTCTCTAGCAACCTAAGACAGAGGGCAGGACATGCCTCCTGTATCCTTGATGACGGGTAAGCAGAGTAAGCGCTGCGGGGCACCTAAGACAGGCACGAGTCCACGCCATTCAGCGTTTAACGCGAGGGACTTGTGGGGGATGGATCCTTCCCTGCGGCCCTCTGGACAGTGTAGACACCTGTTACCATAAACACCAGGCCATTCTTGTACAAACAAGAAGGGGGAGATGTCGGGGCCAGTGGCCCTGGCCCGACATGAGATGCAGCGGGCTGAGGCTGTCCCTTATCTAATCCTGTTTCCTGTGCTTATTGTCCTGAAGGCTGAAGGCACAAGATTTTTCATCCCACATTCCTGCAGGCAGGATGTGACTTCTGATGAAGGTTTATGATGTTCTTTGCTCTATCTGCAGAGCTTGTACCCTGATCATTGCTACTTTGTAAACTTGCTCTGTTCCTGTGCTATGCATGATTGCACACAATGAATGTTATCTGTATGGGGTCTGGGGTATATATCCTTGTCTTTCTGTGTGCTCGGTGCTGGAGACTGAAGGGTTTCCTTAGGGAGACTGCCTCCAGTCCCTCATCGCCGGGCCCCCTACTTTGGCTTGGAACGCGATGAGGCAATAAACGTGATGAATTGACTGAGTGCTGCGTGTCTCCGTGTGGTTTGTCGGGTGGCCTCCGACACAGGGCCCCAAGGATTTGAGCCATCATTGCTGCCTTCTTGGGTGGGTATTAGCAAGAAGCTGGGGTCGGAAGAAAAAGAGCCAGGACTTGAATCCAGACCAGGCACTCCTTATGGAATGTGGACATACCAGGTAGCATTTTAATCCTCCCCCCACAGGTCCCTCCCCCAGGACATCACACACTCAGCTACAACTACACCTCAGGTTCCAACACAAGATTTTCCTTTTCCCATTCTGTCCCCTAGATCCTCCAACTATGCACTGAATGGAAGGGTGACACCGGGCATCCATGTCCCGACTGCACCTGTAGTGCGACTGCTTCTACAGGTCGATGGGTAAATGTGACACTTACTGTCAGATTAAAGGAATTGTGATGAACTCAGTGCTTTTGTCTGCTCCCCCCGACAAAAACCCACATGCTGCAGGGGCCACCACCAGGGAGATGGTGTTTGGAGATGGCACTGGTAGGGGGATGAGGTTTAAGATGGGGCTTTGAGAGTGGGGCCTTCCAGATGGGTTCATGTCCTTGTACCATGAGGAAGAGCGCCACCCCCCCCCCGTCTCTGTCTCTGTCTCTCCAGGGAGAAGGCAGCCATTTGCAAGCCATAAAGGGAGCCCTCACTAGAACCTGACCATGCTGGCACCCTTGTCATGGATTTCCAGCTTCCAGAACTATGTGAAACAAAGTTTCTGTCATTTACATAGCCCAGGCTATGGTCTTCCGTGGCAACTTGAGCAGGCCAGTACAAGAGTTTGCTTTCTGGATTAGTGAGGGTTCTCTCTCCTGGAAGTTATGGAGAAAGCCTAATTAAAAGGGCCTTTAACATTTAACCTTTCTTAAGAACTTCAGAGTTTCAAGGAATTCCAGGGTGAGGTAACTCAGTGGCTTACAAGTTTATCTTGAATAATTTATAATATTTTATCTTGAATTTATCTTGAATTCTTTCATCTTTTTGTTCTTTAGTTCCTTTAAGGAGTCCTGACTTTTCTCCTGACCTCAGAATTGCTGCCACAGTTCCAGGTGTCTCCTTTCGACAACTTTTTAAAACAAGATTTATTTTATTTATTTGAAAAGCAGAGTGACAGGGTGGGGAGGGGCAGGGAGAGATTGTTATTTGCTGGATCACCCCCTAAATGGCCCAAAGAGTTAGAGTTGGGCCAGGCCAAGTCCAGGGGCCTGGAACTCCCTCTGGGTCTCCCACATGTGTGGCAAGACCTGAAGTACTTGGATGACTCTCCACTGGCTTCCCAGGAGCATTAGCAGGGAGCTGGATCAGAAGCGAAGCAGCTGGGTCTTGAACGGGTGCTTTGATAACGGGACGCTGTCATGACAAGCAGAGGCTTGACCCGCTGTACCACAACGCCAGCCCCTCGGGCAACTTTTTGAGGCAGAACTGGGAAAATCTGTGACTTTTACAAAGCGAGAAAACCTTTGTGGCCTTCCAAATCAAACGGACACCAATGCTTCACCATCCAAAATGGTTACCAACAGTGACATTGCCATCATTCGCTTGTGTGGGTGAAGATTTCCCTTTGAGTAGACAGGAGGAGAAGTTCAAAAGATCCATTGTTCAACACTGTGGCTACAGCCAACAATGATGCATTGCTTTCTGGAAAATTGCTTGAGTAGATTTTTAGTGTTCCCACCACCAAAAAAGTGTGTTTAAGTATGTAAAGTGATGCATATGTTAATTAGTTCAGTGTACCCATTCTAAAATGTACAAATATGCCAAAACAACTGCTGTACCTGATAAATACATATTTTTGTCAAAATAAATAACTTAAGTTACCTTGGGGACAGAGAAGTCTCTATTCTTCTCTAAAAGACTGGACTTTTTGGGCTTCTATTGCTGCAAAACAAATTATTCCACCCCAAGTTTAGCAGCTTAAAACAGCAACCATTTCTTTACCATCTCACACAGTCCATGAGAGTTGGAATCTGAGAGTGTAAGCTCAGGGTTTTGATGAGCTTACCGGAGAGATCTGATCCCATCATGGCTCATCAGTGTGGTTACTGACTGGGGACTTCAGCTCCTCGCTGGTTGTTGGTGTGGGTAGGGGACCTCAACTTTGGCTGTTGTATAGGGTGGGGGGTTGGGTATTTCAGCTCCTCACTGGCTGTTGGCCAGGGGCCTCAGTTCCTTGCCGTGTGAATCCCTCCAAAGCACTGCCCATGATGCTACAGATAACTTCCCTGAAAATGTTAAATAAGGATCCCTCCAGGAGTGCGTGGCTCACTTTGGATCCATGCTCCACTGACTTTAACCTAAAATTCTCGAAGGGGAGATGGTCAATGTCTTTTGCATGCACTTGGACTTAGCAGCTCTGGGCTCTGGTTTCTCTGTGAATCCAATCTCATTTGCATGGAGTCCTACAGAAACTCTTCACGATATCTGGTGTCCTGATGATAGCCTTTCGTGGTTCTCACATGGTTATGGATTCATTCCTTTCACTGTTAATCTCAAGTTTCGGTGAGATGTTGGGAGGAAGGGTGACAAACCCAGATGTCATCTTTTACTCAATCTACCATTTAGACTGAAAATCTGTTTCTGCCACACATATGGATCACATGGAACTCAACACGTGTACAAGCATGTTCCACAACTGTGCAACTCAGAAACTTAACTTTAAGAATATACAATTTATTATGAGTTTTCCTATGAAAGTAGTACTTGTGCATTAGAGAAAACTTGGAAAATTCAAAAACATATGAAGAAGAAAAAAGATCTGCTACACCATCTCAAAACAATCACAGTAGATCTTTACTTAAAGCTTTGCTTTCCACGGCTTTGGTCACCCGTGGTCTGCTGAGGTTTGAAACTATTAAATAGGAGATCCCACAAACAGACAATTGCACACTATTCTGAGTATCAGTGCAAAACCTCACACTATCCTGCTTCATCCCCGGGGACGTGAGTCATCTGTGTGTGCAGCGTATCCACCCTGTATACACTACTGCATTGCTGTCTTGTCTTCAGCTTGACTGTTGCAGTGTCGCAGTCCTTGTGTTTGACCCTTTTTTCACTTGGCAGTAGCCTCATGGAGGAAGAATAACAAGGGCTGGCCACCCAGCTTGGCCAAAGGGAAGCCATGAAGTGCTTCCTTTAAGTTCAGGGTGAAAGTGCAGTGAGGTATGTTGAGAGAGAGAGACCAATTCACCCAACTTTTATTACAGTACATTATTATAATGTCTTTATTATTAGTTACTGTTAATCTCTCACTCTACCTAATTTACAGAGTAAATTTTACTACACATATGTGTGTATAGGAAAACCAGCAAGGGATATTATAGTATATATATATATATATATATATATATATATATATATATATATATGTATGTATATGGCTTGTTACCAGCTATGATTTCAAACATCTACTAGGGGTCTTGGAATGTATCCCCCATGGCTAAGGCGGGGCTGCTGTCCTTTCTTCTGGCTTGAGAATTCTCCTGTGATCCAGCTAAATGTAATTTTGCAATCATATAGTCAGTATGATTGTGTATCTTTCTATTCAGTCTTGCAGTGGTATTGCATGTTTGTAATGTAGTATCTTTTTTTAAAAAAAAATCACAATTTTGATGGTTCTGGTATCTTGTTTTTTAATTTGATTATGTCCTTTCATATTCTTTTTACTTTTTTAAAAAAAAGGACATGGTAACTATATAAAAAACAAAACAGCCAAGAAAGTAATAGAAAGTATCATAGAAAGACAAAATGTCAGTGATCTGATTACAGAAAACACAAAAAAAACACAAGAACCATAGCAAAATCTTGTATGAAATAGAACTACATGCTGTACAAAGTATGGCACTACATTGTTTTTTGATGCATTTATTTATTTGAAAGGCAGAATGAGAGAGAGAGAGACAGAGAGAGAGAGAAAGAATCTTCCATCCACTGGTTCTCTTCCCAAATGCACATAACCACCAGGACTGGACCAGGCCAGCATTTCCTCTATCATTTAAGGTGGAGCCTTCTTCCCTCCTGGGGTTAATGCCTCTGAGCAGTGTCCTTTCTCACTCCCATGAGTGGTTACCTTAAGCTTCAACTCTTCCCCCAGTTCAGGCAGGAGTCACTTCCATCTCTTCCCGGAGTGCTTCTCTTTCTTTCTTATTTAATGTTTTCAAATTTGTTTGAAAAGGGGGAGGAGTATGGAGAAAGAGACAAACAGAGACAACCTCTGATTTATTCCGCAAATGCCTGCAACAGCTTGGGCTGGGCCAGGTCAAAGCCGGGAGCCAGGAACTCCATCTGGACCTTGCACGTGGGTGGCAGAGATCCAAGTACTTGAGCCATCACCTACTTCCTTCTAGGGTGTGCATTCACCGGGCGCTGGATCTGAAGTAGAGGAGCTGGGACTTGAACAGGTGCTCTGTTACAGGTGCACATATCCCAAGTTGGGGCTTAACCCATTGCGTGACAACGTCTGTCCACTTGATCCCAAACTGAGTGGGATTATCAAAAATGTGTAGGATTTCAGGTGCTCTCCTCTCTCCCATTCCCATCTTTCCTTGTTTGGAGGATGAGGGGCGCTCCTCTGGACCACCTGCCAATACCTCTCCTGCCTGTCACTTTTCCAGTAATATCCCAAGAAGTTGACCCTCTCCCGGAGTGCTGAGATGATTTTCCCCTTCGCTCTCTACTTACTTTTTCTCACTTCGTTAATTTTAAAAGGAATATTTTTCGGTTTGGTTTCACCTTTTTCAGGAAAGCCTGTAAGAGGGTCTTAAACACTGATGGCCAATTATTTATTAAACTGTTTTACAACAGTCCAGTGAGTGAACGTAATGAGATTTATTTAATGACTCTCTGCTATTTTTGGTCATTAATTTTTTTCTCCACTTTCTTTTGCTATCATAAGTAATGCTGGGAGGAATAATGCCTGCAAAAACATTTTGTTGCTGTTGTTGTGAGATTGTTTTCTTAGGTTTGATGGCCATTTACGTAATCGCCCAACCAAAGAATAGGGTGATTTTAAGATCCTTGAAACACTGATGCTAAATTGTGTCCAGAAAGGCACAATTTCCCAGGTGCATTTGCAGGGAGCTGCATCAAAAGTGGAGCAGCTGAGGCTCAAACCAGTGCTGTGATGTGGGACGCTTGCCTCGAAAATATCAGCTTAATCCATTGTACCCCAGCACTACTGGCACCTGCCTTTTTGTCACAGAAGATTAGTTTGTATTTTCTAGTGGTTTAAATCTATGAACTCATGAACTGTGTACTCTGTTTTGGTCTGTATTCTTTCCATCAGGTAATTTTGAGTTTATCTATGCTGTTACATTTCCAGTATGAGCCTGTCGCAAGACCGTTGCTATGAATATTTGTGTACAAGCCTTTTTTCTTTTTCTTTTTTAAAGATTTATTTATTTATTTGAAAGTCAGAGTTACACACAGAGAGAAGGAGAGAGAGAGAGAGAGAGAGAGAGAGAGAGAGTGAGAGAGAGAGGTCTTCTATCCGATGGTTCACTCCCCAATTGGCCACAACGGCCGGAGCTGCGCCGATCCAAAGCCAGTAGCCAGGAGCTTCTTCCGGGTCTCCCACATGGGTGCAGGGGCCCAAGGACTTGGGCCATCTTCTATTGCTTTGCCAGGCCATAGCAGAGAGCTAGATGGGAAGTGGACCAGCAGGGACTAGAACCAGAGTTCTATGGGATGCTGGCACTGCAGGAGACGGTTTTACCCACTATGCCACAGCTCCAGCCCCTGTGTACAAGCCTCTCTATGGATGCAGCCTTTCTCTTCTTGTACCTAGGACTGAACTGTCAGGGTCAGATGGCCAGTGTATGCTGAACTTCTAAAGACACTGCTGAAGTTTTCCAAAGTGGCTGCACCCCATCCGGTCCTGTCCGACCAGGAGACTACTAGATCCCCACTTGTCTGCGTTTTCACCAGCAGCTCACTGGGGTGTTAACCTGCATTTCCAGCTGTGCTCTCCATAGAGGCAGAATGCTTAGTGAAACTCTAATGTCCTTCCGCAGCTTTGTGACTTTGGATGAATTATTTAGTACCTCTATGACTTGATTTACTCAGCTGAAAAATAAAGGTGATGAGAACCATACTATATACTTGAACACAGCTAGTAAAATGGGTGGATGTAGTGCACGCAAAGTGGCTTATACATTGCCCGGGTATTAGACATCAGTATGATGGTGGCTATGATGCTGCATGATTTGGGGCAAATTACTTCAACTTCTCTGAGAATTCCTTTCCAGTTCTGAAAATGGAGGTACTAGGGAAGGCGAATCTCTGCCTAAAAATATTCTGATATCCAATCCCACATATGTGAGATGCATTTATGGAAAAGTACTCCTTCATGTGGAAATAGTGATAGCTAAACATTAAAAAACCAGGCATCCTTTTTAATTGCTAATTATCCTAGTTATGTCAGGTTTTAAATTCTATCACAGATTTCTGTTTTTCTGGGTCGGACATGGAAGTAGTTAGTGCAAGTCCCTTTAGAAAATTCTGTAATGTATCTGATCCAAAGAAAAAGCCATTTTAACATTTACACAGAAGTTCATCTTCTGTATTCCAAAGTCCAAAATAACATGATCATCTTCCTAACCACTACGCAGTACTGTCAAAATATTTTTGCAAAGTTAAAATGTACCTGGGAGCCAGCATTGTGGTGCAACAGGGTGAGCTGCCACTTTCTGACATGGGCACCCCGTGGAGCATGGAACCCCATGGAGCACGGGTTCAAGTCCCAGCTGCTCTGCTTCTGATCCAGCTTCCTGCCAATGCACCTGGGAAAGCAGTGGAAGATGGCCCAAGTGCTGTTTTTCATATTCTCTAGGATTGAGCAGAATGACCATATTACACCATTTGGTCTCCGTTTTGGTTTGAAAATTCTGTCTTTCCAGCCGGCACTGTAGCTTAACAGGCTAATCCTCTGCCTTGCGGCGCCTGCACACCGGGTTCTAGTCCCAGTTGGGGCGCCGGATTCTATCCCGGTTGCCCCTCTTCCAGGCCAGCTCTCTGCTGTGGCCAGGGAGTGCAGTGGAGGATGGCCCAAGCACTTGGGCCCTGCACCCGCATGGGAGACCAGGAGAAGCACCTGGCTCCTGGCTTCAGATCAGCGAGATGCGCCGGCCACAGCGGCCATTGGAGGGTGAACCAATGGCAAAAAGGAAGACCTTTCTCTCTCTCTCTCTCTCTCTCTCTCTCACTATCCACTCTGCCTGTCAAAAAAAAAAAAAAAAAGAAAAGAAAATTCTGTCTTTCCGATGTTCCTTTACTCCATTTCCGGGCCAGATCTGAGACTGTTTTCCCAATGACAGCTCCAGTTCTTCCTCCCTCCTACTGTTCACCGCCTTTGCCTTCCCACTGCGAGTAGGTGGGGTGACTGCCCAATTCCTTTGACACTGGGCTCAGCCAGGTGAGTAGTTTCTGCTAAAGCGATTCTCCCTGATTTAGCACAGCAAAGTCTTGCACAGGGCTTAGGCCCATGACCAGCTCTCTGGCATCTCTGCTCTCGCCATGAGGACATCTCTGGGCTAGCCTGTGGTAGGATATGAAAAATGAGAGCAGACCCAGGTCTCTCTGCCATGCCTCTTACCAGACAAAAGGGCAAGTTGGTCCCTAACTGTGCCAACCAGTCCTTGCAGCCTGGATAGCAGATGAGGAAAAAAAACGCCATACCCATATGGTTGGCTGAGCTGGATTTATTAATACTATCACACCTGGGAGGAGGGAAAAGCCAGAGATGGAGCTGGATGCTTTTCTGTCTTAAAATTAAAAAATCCAGATAGACTTCTTATGGAAACAGGCAGTTTTGCTATCAAAAGTTCAGGTAGATGGCATAGCTCTTGGGCAGTGCATTTCAATCCCATGGTGCTTGTTGCAAGCACTGGGCAATACCCTAGCCCAGGCTGCGTTCCAAGCTGAAGGAGCATCTCAGGAGGGAGGCCCAGACATGCATGTTATTTTTTTTTTAAGTTGTTTATTTAAATGAAAGGGAAAGAGAGAATCTTTCATTTGCTGGTCCACTCCCCAAAAAGCCTGCAACAGCAGGGCTGGGCCAGACTGAAACCAGGAACCAGGAACTTCAACCAAGTCTCCCATGTGGGTGGCCAGGAACTCAAGGACTTGGGCCATCATCTGCCGCTTTTCAGGGCACGCATCAGCAGGGAACTGAATGGGAACCAGAGGAGGGACTTGGTCCCAGGCATCCCGAGCAGTGGCTTACCCCACTGTGCCACAAGCACCATGCCAGGTATGTTGTTGTTGGAGAGGATTCCCAGGTATTGTAATGCACACCCTGGGCCGGCAGATGCTTGCCTCTGGGGACTGATTACATGACACAGGAGATGGCTGTAAATATTTCCAGCTGAGGGGCCAGTGCTGTGGCACACTGGGCTAAAGCCCTGGCCTGAAGTGCCAGCATCCCATATGGGCTCTGGTTCTAGTCCCAGCTGCTCCTCTTCCCATCCAGCTCTCTGCTATGGCCTGGCAAAGCAGTAGAAGATGGCCCAAGTCCTTGGGCCCCTGCACCCACTTGGGAGATCTGGAAGAAGCTCCTGGCTCCTGACTTCGGATCAGCTCAGCTCTGGCCATTGCAGCCATTTGGGGAGTGAACCAGCAGATGGGAACTCTTAGTATCTTCAAGATATGAGGCGATGTTAGTAGGGGAAATGGGGTGAGGCGTATGTGGGAACTCTTTGTATTACTACCTCACAGTTTTTATTTTGTAAATTGAAAGTTCTTCTGAAATGAAATGTTAAAAAAAAAATCTGGTGTCATGCTTTCCAAATCTTAGCATATTCATTTTTAAGATGAAGAGGATAATGGCCACTGGCTCATGAGTTTGTTGGGTGAGTTTAAATAGCGCAGAACAGAAAATTCGCACAGTTCTTGGTGTTCAGTAACACTCAAGAAATGGTAGCTGTTGTTTTAATTATAATTACATTATGAAGTAAGTAATTCTAGCTATTGGGCAGCTCTTTATTTTATTTAGACTATTACAGATTTTCTCAGAACTGCCAAGGATATAATTTTGTTTCTTGGAGTAACACCGAATAGATTTAATCTCTCTTCCAAATAAAGAGCCTTCAACTTTTTGGAGATATGTTCCATATTTTCTTTTGTTTAAAACAATTTTTTTTAAGATCTAACAGACACATAACATTTGTCCATATTTCTGGGGTACTGTGGGATATTTTGATTTGCGATTTTTTTTTTTTTGACAAGTAGAGTGGACAGTGAGAGAGAGAGACAGAGAGACAGCGCACCGCGCTGATCCGAAGCCAGGAGCCTGGTGCTTCTCCTGGTCTCCCATGTAGATGCAGGGCCCCAGCACTTGGGCCATCCTCCACTGCACTCCCGGGCCACAGCAGAGAGCTGGCCTGGAAGAGGGGCAACTGGGACAGAATCCGGCACCCTGACCGGGACTAGAACCCAGTGTGCCACGCCGCAGGTGGAGGATTGTCAGAGGCCACCCGACAAACCACACGGAGACACGCAGCACTCAGTCAATTCATCACCACGTTTATTGCCTCATCGCGTTCCAAGCCAAAGTAGGGGGCCCGGCGATGAGGGACTGGAGGCAGTCTCCCTAAGGAAACCCTTCAGTCTCCAGCACCGAGCACACAGAAAGACAAGGTTATATACCCCAGACCCCATACAGATAACATTCATTGTGTGTAATCATGCATAGCACAGGAACAGAGCAAGTTTACAAAGTAGCAATGATCAGGGTACAAGCTCTGCAGATAGAGCAAAGAACATCATAGACCTTCATCAGAAGTCACATCCTGCCTGCAGGAATATGGGACGAAAAGTCTTGGAAACAGGATTAGATAAGGGACAGCCTCAGCCTGCTGCATCTCATGTCGGGCCAGGGCCACTGGCCCCGACAGAGGATTAGCCTAGTGAGCCGCAGCGCTGGCCAGGATATTTTGATTTGTGTATGTGCTGTGTTAAGTTTCAAATCAGGGTAAATATATCTGTCTTCTCAAACATTTAATATTTATTTATGGTGAAAACATTAAAAATCCTGTCTTATAGTGTTGTTAATAGAGAAATACACAGTGTGGGACCGGCACTATGGCACACCAGGTTAAAGCCCTGGCCTGAAGTGCCGGCATCCCATATGGCCGCCGGTTCTAGTCCTGGCTACTCATCTTCCGATCCAGCTCTCTGCTGTGGCCTGGGAAAGCAGTAGAAGATGGCCCAAGTCCTTGGGCACCTGCACCCATGTGGGAGACCCAAAAGAAGCTCCTGGCTCCTGACTTCGGATCGGCGCAGCTCCGGCTGTTGCAGCCATCTGGGGAGTGAACCATCGGATGGAAGACCTCTCTCTGTCTCTACCTCTCTCTGTAACTCTGTCTTTCAAATAAATAAAATAAATCTTTTTTAAAAATACAGTGTATTGACATGATCTAGTCACCCTACTGTACAATGGAGTCCCAAGAACTTCCTGCTCCTATCTAGCTATGACTTAAAGCCCATTAATCAACCTTTCTCCATCACACCCACCCCCACCTCCCCTTACTCACCTTAGCCCCTAGTACTATATGCTTTTGATTCCTATGACATTACTTTTTATAAAAATTTATTTCACTTATTTGAGAGAAAGAGGGAGATAAAGAAAGAAACACACACACACACACACACACACAGCTCCCACCCACTGGCTTACTCCCCCAGTGTCAGCAACAGCCAGGGTGAGGCCAGGCCAAAACCAGGAGTCAGGACCTCAATCTGGGTCTCCCACGTGAGTGGCAGGGACCCAAATGCTACAGCCATTCCTGCTGCCTCCCCCAGGACTGGAACCCAGGCACCCCGATATGGGATGTGGGTGTCCCGGCTGGCATCTTAAACGCTAGGCTGCATGCCCACCCCGAGAGCACCTTCTCTCAGACTGCACACAGGCGTGAGCCACTGTGCCACGTTTTCTATGTGGAACCATTTCCTCCCCCTCCTCTCGGCAGTCTGGGCAAAACAGATGAGCCGAGCGCGTGCTCTGGTGAGGACTGCTGTAGCCAAGTGTACAGGCTGGGGTTCCACAACCGCAGTTTGCTTTCTAAGGCTTCTGCCGTCCCCTTCCATGTCTCCCTTGCCACTGGCTGCCGTGACGCTCCTGAACACCAGGGACAGAGGGTGCTTTTGGTGGGGGCAGAGCCTCGGCACTTGCTTGGAAGTCAGTCCCTTTCCCTTACTATTGCCATGCCATCAAGTGGCTCATACAGGAGATGCACTGCTCGTGTCCTGGGTGTTAGTAGCTTGGTTTCATTGCTTCAGAGCCAAAAGCAAAGCAAAAAGAAACGCACTCGGTTTTCGATGTTGAAGAGAAAGGAAGAGGATTTCTCAAGGGAGTCCGATTGTCGTGCACGCAGACAGCGCTATTACAGCACGTAGGACCACTTCCAGATATCAGATGCTCGCCTTTCTTTCTTTCAAAAAGAAGAATAACATCACATTGGGCCTATTATGCAACCGCAGGCACATGCCACAGCTGAAGCTGGGGGTGCCCTCCAGAGTCAAGTGCAAGCAAAAAATGAAAACCATGTGCCCTGGGCTCCCAACTCAGAGCGGATGACAGTCCCAGCTCTTGGACACGGTCTGTTCCTTGATTTAGGCTCTGATGGAATGTTCAAAGTCGCGTTTGGTTGGAAATCTCTTTGTGATTTCAATCCAAATACCTACAGCTATTTGCCAGAGCCATAAAAAAAAGTTTCTTCTACTCTGATGACTTAATGAGTTAGGTTTTTTTTTTTTTTTATCAACTAAAATAAAGAGGGGGAAAAAAACATTTGGACATAGAAACTGATCTAACACTACAGCTATCCTTTTTTTGAGCTGGATGTAGGATTTGGTATAATGATTGCAAATGTTAGAACTCCTTGAACAATTGCATATGTTTTTTTTTCCTTGAGAAATTCTCTTCTCTCTTTTTTTTAGTGGTCTAAAATGGATGATCCAATAGCAAGATTTTATGTTCCAAAAGTTAAAACAAAGGTTAGTCTAGAGGTTCTTGCCTCCAGAGTTTGCATTCTCAGATTCTGTAAGGTCAAGGTTCTCCACTGGGGTCCATGGGTCCCTTGGAATTATCGTCAACGTTTTGAAGGTTGTGTGCTTTAGTCTGTGTGAGTACGTATCTGCAGTTTTCATTAGCGGTCCATAAGAGTCCGTGACCTCAAAAGAGACTAGGAGTCTACATAGCACTCAACAGTGGATACTAAATAAGAGCTTAATATAACCTCGCTTTATGGCATTAGAAGACCAGGGTCGCTTAATCCAATTGGAACGACAAAAGCAGAACATCTGTTGCAACAGTCTGGGGTTTTCAAAACCACGTTATTTTTCCCCAGTCCTACAGGGTCTTGCTTGCTCTCCATTTCACTGAATCCAGAGCCCTGTGCAGGCTGCTTACTGGAGACTGGACTGAGAGTTGGATGTTTACCATGTCAGTTTCAAAGACCCGCTCTAACTAGGCTATAGTTGACAGAGGCAGCGATAGAATCTTTTTAAGCTTGAAAAAAAAAAATAAATAAATAAATAAAAGCAGCAAGGATGCACAGCCAAACGCTTTGACCTGTTTGCATGTTTAAGAAGAAATCCATTTCGAGATTTGATTACCACTCACTCGGACCTAACTTTTTCATCCCTAAGTCCTTTCAAATTCCATATCATGTGTTTCAAATTTGGTCTGCATAACTTATTTTTGTTCTACTTTTCTGTCAAAAACAATGTGGAAATCCCAGGTTATATAATTGAGGTCGTAGAGAGCCAATATACATCTGGCCAACCAAAATAAAGTGAAAGCTATTATCACGAAACATGCTTAAGAAAGTGGATCCTTTGTTCTGTTAAGCTTGCCAACATTTGTGATCCTAGAAGGGAGTCAAAGAAAACGAAAATGGGTTTTCCTTAGTGCAGCCATATGCAAAATCATTCTTTACCATAACAAATGAGCTGTCAAAATATTTGTGCGTTTTTAAACACCCATGAGAAGAAATTGAGTTTAAATCAAATAACATGTTATTTTTCTAATTTACCTGGAAGCTGAAATCACTCTGTCCATCTTTCTTATTTGGGGTTTATCATCATCCCTGTTAGATAAGTCAAGTGGAAAGCGCTCGGCAGACTTTCTGGACGGAGCAGACACTGAACCATTAATCTCTTCCCTCTGCTTCTACAGGTCGGGCTGGGCAGGCAATTCATGTGAGTTACTGCTGGGAGGCAAGTTTTGCATGGGTTTGAACCACTGTCTCTCTTCCACGGATTTTGGAATTCACTGAGGAGGATGCTCTCAGCAAGAGGATGTTACTCTTTCAACAATTAGGGTTGTTAAGTGAGCCACAGAGTCCACAGGGAGATGCTGGCTGTTGGAGTGAGTCGGGTGTCTGTGGAGTGCTCAGAGACAGCAGGAGCACTAATAGCCACCTGAGCAGAAATACGGCCAACGCTGCCCTGGGGGCTGCTGCAGAGTGACTCTTAGCAGGCTGGCTCTTTGTATAAAATCCACCACAAAAAATGCTTAATAAAGAGCAAATGGATGGCCCATGGACTCTAGCTGAGACTTCACAGGAACACCCGGGGAAAGAGTGAAGGCAGGGTCGCCTTCCCAATACACACAGAAGAAGCGAAATGCCTACATTTTTCTATCAAGGTCAATACTTCAGATGAAAATGTGCTGTTAGAGAAAGACTAGCCTTGGTTTGCTAGAAAGAATTTTCCCTGCAAATAATCCTATATAAATTTTTAACGTGTAAGGTCGCCGACATCGGTCAATGCTGTTCTGTAATGTTTACTAAGGTTTCTTTTTTGACCTATGAATTATTTAGAAGTGGATTTTCACATTTCTAAAACTATTGATTTCTTGGCTATTTTTAGATACTGATTGCATTTTTAATTTTATTGCTTTGGGCTTTTTTTTGTTCTGTTGTGCTTCGTGGTCAAGTATGTGATCAACTTTTATAAATGTTCAATAGGTACTAAAAATACATGTATACTATTAAAAAAAAAAACACATTTATCTGCAAAGGGAAGTTACAGGGAAACAGGAAGATACAGAAAGACAGAGATCTTCCATCTACTGGTTCACTCCCCAGATGGCCACAGTGGCCAGGGCTGGACCAGGCTGAAGCCAGGAGCCTGGAACTCCATCCACATCTCCCACGTGGGTAGGAGGGACCCACACACTTGGGCCATCCTCTGATACTTTCCCCTGTGAATTAGCAGGGAGCTGGATCAGAAGTGGAACAGCTGGGACTACTCAAACCAGCAATCACATGGGAAGCTGGCCGCCCCGCCCCTTAACCTGGTGCACCACAGCTCTGGCCCATATACTTACCTTTCATATGCTAACCACTGTCACACCGCATGGAGCAGGTGCAATTATTCTTATCCTGCAGATGAAGTTTATAGGCTCACTCCAAATATTTCCTCCAAGAAATAAAAACATTTTTCTGGACATGTCAAAGTCTAGAAAACTCTAAAGACTGAACTTGTGCTTTGCAGAGAAAAACCCACTTTGTTAATGAAAAGGCATGAGAAACGTGTTCTGCGTATTTATTCTCGTGAAGTACATTTTGTTGAAATTACAATAGAATTTTTTAAGAGAGTAATCACATTTGGAAGCACTGGATGTGGCTGACACGCTTTCAACTTTGTCACGAAGTGAGCTGTGAGCACTGTGAGCTGTGACTGTTTCTGAAGACGCATGAGGGCTGGGGGCTTGGTGCAAGGATTAAGATGCCACCTGATGGGCCCCCTGCAGTGCCGGCATCCCATATGGGCACCAGATCTGGTCCCGCCTGCTCCACTTCTAATCCAGCTCCCCGCTATGGCCTGGGAAAGCAGTGGAAGATGGCCCAAGTCCTTGGTTCCCCTGTCCCCACGTGGGAGACCCAGAGGAGGCTCCTGGCTCCTAGCTTCGGATCGGAGCAGCTCCGAAGTGGGGAGTGAACCAGCAGATGGAAGCCCCCCCCCCACCTCTGCCTAATTCTGTCTTTCAAATAAATAAATAGATCTTTAAAAAAAAAAAAAGATGCCACCTGAGATGGCACATCCTTATCAGAGTTGGAATTCTTGCAGCCCCTTTGCAACCATGAGGGAAGCCAATGGAGAATGAAGACAGAGGCAGGCACAGCCAAGATCATTTTAGAAACACAGGATTCAAACCCTGCTCAGTCTGATTTAAAAAAAAAAAAAACATTTGGGGGCCATTGCAGTGGCACAGTCATAAACCACGACTTATGATGCTTGCATTCCACGTCAGAGTGCTGGTTCAATCTCCCGCAGCTCCACTTCTGGTCCAGCTTCCTGCTAATGCACCTGGGAAGGCAGCAGCAGATGCCCCAAGTACTTGAGCCCCTGCCACTCATGCTGGAGGCCAGGATGGAGTTGCTGGCTCCCGGTTTTGGTCTGGCCCAGCCCTGATCATTGTGGTCATTTGGGGAGTGCACCAGCAGATGTAAATTCTGTCTTGTTTCTCCCTCCCTGTCACTCTGCCTGTCACATAGGGTAGGCAGGACGTGATCTGGCCCTCCCATGTGGGATACCAGCATCGCAAGTGGCAGCGGCTTAACCTGCTGCACCCCAGTACTGGCTCCTAAATACATCTTCACACAAATAAAATAAAAACCAGTCTGTTAGAGTTTCTGCTGCTTGTGATGCCGATGGTGGAGCTGGGGCTGCAGAGAAATATATGAAATCCAGGCCTGGTGACTTCCCCCACCCCCTACGCTAACATCGCCAGGGTCGACTCGGTTTTTATTAATACAGCTCATTCTCAGCCTCCTGACATCTTTGATGAGCAACCCACGCCGCATTATCTTGCTCGCGTTTGATGTGGTCCCTTCAGCCCTGGGCTCGCTCTGTTTGTTCGTCCTTGGTGAGCTGGCTGGACGGCTCTTCGTGGTTCTCTGTTTCACCTGTCAGGGGGCTCTGCACAGCTCTGCTCTGCCAACTCCGCCCCCTTCCCTCTCCCTCCCCACAACCCTGCTCACTCTTCTGCAAGCCCCGTGCGGTTTGTCCACTGCCAGAATTGTTGGTTTAAATAACACCCAGCTCTTCCGGGGTTCTTTCTTCCCATTAGGTCTTTTATTATTTATTTTATTTATTTATTTTGTCACTGCCTGAAACTTGTTGACATTTGCTGTCCCAGAACTGCTTGCTTTCCCCCTCACCACTCTTTCTTTTTCCTTAGGAAAAGAACGCTGTTTTTATTATCATCGTTGCTATTACTACTTTCACAGATGGTTCAATTCTCTTTTAGTTCTTTTGTGAACTCCGGTCATTATTGGCAATTGAATTAGAAAGCATCTTTGCCTTCTGATGTGTTTTGTAGCGAGTAATTATCTCCAGGGCGCTTCAAAGCTGTTCCGCAGATTGTGGCTGGCCTGTTGTCTAATGCAAATATCGGGGCAGTTAGAACCTGCTGGGCCAGGCCCATACTAGGCTGTCAGCCAGCGTGCAGGCATCCTCCGGCAACTCTGTGTGTGATCAACTCAAAGCAGAGGTAAAGAAGCATTTATGCTATACGCTTACCTTAAAGGCACTACAGTAACACATTTTGAAGATAAAAAGATTATCACCACAACTCCTGGACCCAAAACAATTACGTTTTAAAAAGTTTTAGGGAATGGCGTTGTGATGCAGTGGGTAAAGCTGCCACCTATGACGCTGGCATCCCATATGGGCACTGGTTCAGGTCCGGGCGCTCCACTTCTGATCCAGCTCCCTGCTAGTGTGCCTGGGAAAGCAGCAGATGGCCCAAGTGCTTTGACTACTACCATCCATATGTTAGACCAGGTTGGCGATCTGGATCCTGGCTTCGGCTTGACCCGACCCTGGCTGTTGTGGCCGCTTGGGGAGTGAACTCATAGATGAAGGATTTCTCTTTCTCTCTCTCCCTCCCCCACCCCCGTAACTCTTTCAAATAAATATACATTTTTTAAAGATTTATTTTATGTATTTGAAAGACAGATTTATAAAGAGGGGTAGAACAAGAGAGAGAGAGAGAGGTCTTCCATCTGTTGGTCCACTCCCTAGATGACCGCAATGGCCAGAGCTGATCTGAAGTCAGGAGCCAGGAGCTTCTTCCAGGTCTCCCACACGGGTGCAGAGGCCCAAGGATTTGGGTCATCTTCCACTGCTTTCCCAGGCCGTAGCAGAGAGCTGTATTGGAAGTGGAACAGCCGGGACTTTAACCTGCTGTGCCACAGCACTGGTCCCAGTAAATAATTTTTTTAAAAAGGAATATATCCTACATGAAACAATACCAACAATTTCACATTTTTTAAAGTTTATTTTTTATTTAGTTGAAAAGCAGAGTGAAAGAGAGAGAGAGAGAGAGAGAGAGAGAGAGAGAGAGAAACTTGTATCCACTGCCATTCTCCAAATGCCTATAGCAGCCAGGGCTGGGCCAGGCCAAAACCAGGCACCGGGAACACCTCTTGGGTCTTCCACATGGGGCCTCCAAGGGTGCACACTGGCAGGGAGCTGGATGGGAAGTGGGGCAGCTGGGGCTCCAACCTGTGCTCTGATAGGGGGTGTGGGTGTTGCTGCTGGGTCTGCCTCTAAAACAGTGACTTCTGGTTTTCACAATCCCAGTTCCTCCTGCACACTCACATACTGTCTTTAGTTTCCTGTATTTCTGGGGAAAATAAACTCACATAGATAAGAGCTGCCTGCAAAGTCTTTTGAGTGGAGAAATTTTTCAGTAGCCTCACTGGAGGGAGTGTTTTGGTTGTGGCAAGGGGCACCACGTGTCCCTTCACCCCCACCATCTGCACGCTTTCCAAGGTGACTTTGCAGCTCCCTCTCGGTGGGTGGAGGCCTTGTGACCTGGTGTGACCCGTGGAAGGCGGCAGAGGAGATGCCATCCGGGCATCTCGAGGCCTTCAGAGTGTGTGCATGCTCCTGGTTGTGCTCTGGGATCCAGCCCCACCTCCACCAGCCCAGGCTGGCCTTACTGGAGGGGGAGAGACTGGAGAGGGCGGATTGAGGTCAGCTGGATAGTCACAGTGGAGGCCCCAGGCAGGCACAACGCCAGCCAAGAAAGCACCCTTGGCCCGGCGCCGCGGCTCACTCGGCTAATCCTCCGCCTGTGGCGCCGGCATCCCGGGTTCTAGTCCCAGTTGCTCCTCTTCCAGTCCAGCTCTCTGCTGTGGCCCAGGAAGGCAGTGGAGGATGGCCCAGGTCCTTGGTCCCTGCACCAGCATGGGAGACCAGCAGGAAGCACCTGGCTCCTGGCTTCGGATCAGTGCGCCGGCCGCAACACGCCGGTGGTAGCGGCCACTTGGGGCATGAACCAATGAAAGGAAGACCTTTCTCTCTGTCTCTCTCTCTCACTGTCTAACTCTGCCTTTTTAAAAAAAAAAAAAAAAAAAAAAAAAAAAAAAAAAAAAAAAAAAAAGCACCCATGGCTGGCAGCAACAGTGTGGGAAGCATCAAGAGCTGACTGGTCCCGGAATAGCGGTATTTGTAAGAACAGTGCCTTGGAGGAGGCTGGGACCAGGGACAAGCTGTGGGCAAGGCAAACATGAGGCAGGAAGAACCCCCCAAGGCGCTGTGACGTCAGTGGGAGAGTCTGGGTTGTGAGAGTGGCCCGGAGACAGAGCAAAGCTGTTGCACTGCTGTCCCAACCCCGGGATCATCAGCGACATCTCCTACTCCTGTTGACCTCAGGAAACTGGCTTTTTTTTTCTTCCAGAAAGTACTGGGGTGGGTGTTTGGCACAGCAGTTACGATGTCACTTAGGATGCCACGTCCTATATCAGATTGCCTGGCTTCGAGACCCGGCTCCACTCCAGATTCCAGCTTCTTGCTAATGTACACCCTGGGAGGCAGCAGGTGATGGTTCACGTCGCTGGGTCCCTGCCACCCACAGGGAAGACCTGGACTGAGTTCCTAGCCTCTGGCTTCAGTCTGACCCAGCCTCAGCTGTAAGAGGCATCTGGGGAGTGGACCAGTGAATGGGGAGACCTCTGTGTGTGTCTGTCTCCACCTTGCAAATTAATTAATTAATTAATTTTTAAAAAGATTATTTATCTGAAAGTCAGAGTTACAGAGAGAGAGAGAGGGAGAGACAATCTTCAATCTGCTGGTTCACTCCCCCAAGTGCCTGCAACAGCTAGGGTTGGGCTGATCTGAAGCCAGGAGCCAGGAGCTTCTTCCAGGTCTCCCACACAGGTGCAGGGCCCAAGCACTTGGGCCATCTTCTACTGCTTTCCCAGGCCATAGCAGAGAGCTGGACCAGAAGTGGAACAGCCAGGACAAACTGGCATCTATATGGACGCCAGTGCCGCAGGCAGAAGCTTAGCCCACTACACCACAGCACTGGCCCCATTTTTTTTTTTAAGATTTTATTTGAGGAATATTGTTTAGGGATAAAAGGGATTGGAGCTGTGGCACAGGGGTTAAGCTGTTTCCTACAATGCCAGCATACCACAAGGCCACTGGTTTCAAGTCCAGCTCTCTGCTAATGCACCTGGGAAGGCAGTGGAACTTGGCTCAAGGGCTTGGCCCCTACCATCCACATGGGAGACCAGGATAGAGTTCCAGGCTCCTGGATTCAGCCTGGCCCAGCTGTGGCCATTGCAGCCGTTTGTGGAGTGAACCAGTGGATGGATGTTCTCTTGGTCTCTCTGTCTTTCCCTCTTTCTCTATAACTCTGTCTTTCAGATAAATGTCTTTAAAAAAGAGAGGGGAGATGTAGACAATCAGGCAGCGGTCGGGACTGTGAGCTGATGTGGACGGATGTATCCCAATACTGAGAGAACAGGAGCTACTCATTGTGGGGGTGCAGGCCGATTTTATTTAGACTTTAGTGGACCCGAGAACTTTCGATCACTGGGAGAGGAGCCTGGGTTACAAGGAGTTCCCCTCTATCACCCGTGTTTTATATTTTCCTGGGCTTCTCCGCATGAGGTGGATTTTGGAGGATACATGAGGTTCCACTGTGGCATTAGCCGCAAACTCATTTTCATTGCTAAATTCTCCATTTAACAAGTCTGGAAGGAAAGGAGAAATTGTCTACCTCGACAGTGGGAAAGCCAGGAAACAGAGCAGCCGGCACGAAGGTTAGACTCGATCCTGGACTCCCTGGAGGTGAGCAGAGCGGCACAGACAGGTGGGGGCAGGGCAGGAGCTCTGGCATATTCCGAGCAGACATATCTATGAGTTTGGCCAATTGTACTGGGCAGTATTTTGAAATACCATAGGAGGGGTTTAGTGTTTCCAGAGTGGGTTTTTCTGTTTGCTTGCTTGGCTGGTTGTTTTTCAAAAACCCTGCAGCCTTCCGACTGGTAGGGCCGGGAAGCCACAAATAATTTCTTGCAGGGCAAGGGGGTAGCGTGCTGCCACCCACGGGACAGAAGTCCTTGCTCAGCAATGGGTCACAAACGCGACTTTCAAAATAAAGTCTGCGAATATATGACAGTCGCCCAGAGGAAGCCTTCCAAGCAGAAGAGCCTGACAGATGTCGCAGGTGCTCCTGGGGAGCTGTCTTCTAGCCGGAGAGGCCAGACGCTGTAAACTGGCAAAATCAAGGTTTTCACGCATCGGCGGAATGATAGGCGGAAAGCACAGGAAGTTCCAACATTTCTTCCCCTGCGTCTGAGTCAAAATACACTCTTTTGCTTTTTAGTTTGTTGGTTTGTTTGTTGCCAGAGTACGCATAAAACATACCTGGCCAGCCATGGTGGGAGGCATTCAGGTCAGGCCCACTCATCTGTTCTGAGTTGAAGGGCCACGGGTACATCCCGTAACCTGGGAAGGAATGGAAGATTTTCTCCTGCTCGTATGCAATTCTGCGACCCTTCTCTGAAAGGTATGCCCTCTGCCTAAAGGGAATAAATAGGAAATTTCCTCCTGTTAGCAATATCATTGCCCCTCCCTGCCCCGTCACACACACACACACACACACAAGGGAAACCCCCTTGTGCAGGCCGGTATGGGCTAGGATCAGCCTTAGAACTTGGAGTGGAGTGACCACACACATCTGTCTCCAACATCTGCCTCCCACATTCATGATCCCCACCCGCTCCCTTCGAAACCATCCAGCGTCATGTTGCAGCTCCTAATTAGTTGTTTAAGAAAGTGATCCAAATGAATTGACCTCAGCCATCAGGATGTGTTGGCTTGTTTCCTGTTTTAAATCAGTGTCAGCAGCTGTTTACTGCTGCAAACGGGACAAGAGAATGCAAGGGGTCCCAGGATCCTTCACACCTTGCGGTGGTGTCAAAGCCGGGAACAGGAACACATCTCCTTTGGAGCAAACCCAGGTCTCCCCCATGAGTCCTCTCCCCTCCAGGTGTGCACAACATGCAAGCGAGACAAAGCTGGTGAGGGCTCTGATCTCTGTGCACAGAGAAGGGTAGAGAAGCTGGGAGTGGGAGATGGGCGAGCAGTCAGATTTAACACCACCGGCGCCTTGGGGCCGAAGCCTGGGGGAGATCTGTTGAGCGGGAGCCGATGATTGAGAACTTGGCATAACCTCATGGAATACGAAACACTCAGTACATGGAAGCCACTGTGTTGAACAAAATCAAACCAAGCCCTTCATTCAGCCAAGTGGACAGACCAAGACTTGTCCGATCTGGCAGCCACAGCCCACATGTGCCCACTAAGTACTTTCCTTGTGGCTAGTTTGAATTGGACAGTGCTGTAAGCGTAATGTAAACACCATGTTCCAAGGCAGGGCAACAAGAAAATGTAAGATACCTCATTGACTAAGTGTTGAAATGATGCATTTTTTTAGATGCACTGGGTTAAATGAAATGCATTAAAATTGATTAACACCTGTTTCCTTTTTGCTTTTTAAACATGGCTACTAGAAAATTTTAAGCTACACAGTAGCTTATATTCGATTTCTGTTGGACAGCACTGCTCTGGAGGCATACCAGGGTGTTATATAGTTCTGCAGAATGAGGGTAGAATTCATTTCATGGTTCCGGACACATTCTCTAAGGCATAAGAGGCCAGCACTGTCAGTCACTTTTTAGACTTTGTCGGGTATGCTAATTTATCCTTAGCATTTCCCCCCTCATACTCGCTTCTTTTTATTCTTATTCTCTAGACTTGGCCTTCTACAGCTTTTTTCTTTGGCATGGGGGATACCGAGAGAAAAAGAGGGATGGATCTTCCACCTGCTGGTTCACTCCCCAAAGGGCTGCAACAGCTGAGGCTGAGCCAGGCTGGAGCCAGGATCCTGGAGCTCCATCTGGTCTTCCACATGGATGCCAGCGACCCAAGTACTTGGTCCATTACCTGTTGCCCTCTGGGGTGTGCATTATCATGGAGCTGGAACCAGGAGCAGAGGCAAGACTGATGGAACTCAGGCATTCCTCTATGGGATGTTTGCCACAAAGGGGATCTTAGCTGCTGTGCAAAGTGTTCCACTACAACTTCATTCTAGGTCTAATATGACAAAATATTTATGGGTCCAATTTCTTCTTCCATTATCTGTTCAGTGTACCCCTACCGGATGAACATTTTAGATGTCCCCTGCCATGGTCCAAATCCAGTGCCTGCACTCTAGGGAACTTGCATGTCCTGGACTTCCCAGCAGTTACAACTTAAGATTGGGGTCGGCCGGTGCCACGGCTCACTAGGCTAATCCTCCACCTGCGGCGCCCGCACACCGGGTTCTAGTCCTGGTTGGGGTGCCAGATTCTGTCCCGGTTGCTCCTCTTCCAGGCCAGCTCTCTGCTGTGGCCGGGGGGGGGGGGGCAGTGGAGAATGGCCCAAGTGCTGGGCCCTACACCCCATGGGAGACCATGAGGAAGCACCTGGCTCGTGGCTTCGGATCAGCACAGTGCGCCAGCCGTAGCAGCCATTTGGGGAGTGAATCAACGGAAGGAAGACCTTTCTCTCTGTCTCTCTCTTTCACTGTCTAACTCTGCCTGTCAAAAAAAAAAAAAAAAAAAGATTGGGGTGCAGCCTGGACTTTCACAAGTGCACAGCCTGACCTTCTGCAGGAGATCTGAGGAACACTGGCCAGGGGGTCTAGGCTCAGATCCCCCAAAGCAATTTTCAAGGCTCTTTTTGCCTTCATAATTTGGCTTTAATAATAAAATAATCTGTCTGGGGATGGGGAGGATGGGGACATCATACCTAGAAACTTCTGGAAGGAAAAGGGCCTTTGCCCTAAGCAGTTCTGGCACTTGCATAATTGGGCACAAGGAGTTGACCCTAAGCACGTTGACCCTAAGCTGGTCTGTGATCCTAACACTACCATTATGATTGTCCACTTCCTGCAGAGAATGTTTTCACCCTTCTGCTTTGAATTCAGGGCAGCCAGCCTGTTCAGTGCTGCATCGGATGGTGCTGACATCAGAGTATGAATCTGTAAGGACCGGGATAATTTGGACTACCTGTTTCACAAATTAGTATTATTATTTGTGTAATTTCCTGTTGACCAGTTCTGGGCTTCTTTCTTCAGGAATGCTGATGTCAGGACTTCAACTCTCATTCTCATGGATCAAGATGAATTCTGGTGAACCCAGAGTCACATCCAGGAAATAGAATCATTCCAATTTTTCTGCTTGGTAGCTGAGATGGACTGAATTATGTCCCCTAAACCTCCTTGTTGAAGCCCTAATTCCCTGGAGACAGGACCCTTAAGGGGGTAATTAAGGGTAAATCATATGCTGATCCAATAGGACTGGTGTCGCTATAGGAAGCAGAGACAGCAGAGATGTCTCTCTCTTGGGGGCATGCAGACGAAAGGCCACGTGAGGACTTGGTGAGGAGGCTGGCAGACAGGCTGCACCTGACACCAACCTTGACCTTGAACCTCATCGTTCAGTTCCCAGTGTCCTGTTATGGCAGCCCTCCAGACCACAGAAGTCACAGTATTTAAGTGTGGGAGATTGGCTGTAAGAAAGCATGACTGTATGTAGCAGGCGCTGTGGCGTGGCAGGTAAAGCCACTGCCTGCAGTGCCAGCATCCTATATGGGCACCAGTTCGAGTCCCAGTTGCTCTACTTCCAATCCAGCTCTCTGCTATGACCTGAGAAAGCAGCAGAAGATGGCCCGAGTGCTTGGGCCCCTGCACTCACGTGGGAAACCCAGAAGAAGCTCTTGGCTCCTGGCTTCGGATAGGCACAGCTCCAGCCATTGGGGTCAATTGGGAAATGAACCATCAGATGGAAGACCTCTCTCTCTCTTTCTCTGCCTCTCCTTCTCTCTCTGTGTAACTCTGGCTTTCAAATAAATAAAGAAATCTTAAAAAAAAGGAAGCATGACTTTCTCCTGAAGAGTTGTCAGGCATGGCAACAGCTTGCTGGCGGCAGTAGTAACAGGTGTGCACTTCCAGTCTCCACAGTCTCCTTGCTCCCAGACATGGAGCCCAAAACTCAACTGGCAACTCTTCCCAGCATCATTTTTTTAAACAAAAGTCTATGTATATTTTTTTTCTCTCACTTAGATTACTTGCCAGGTCCTTGTGGCTATTAGGTTCATAATTGCTAATGCTTCCAATCTACTGGCAGCAGTCAGCATTTGTTTTTAGTTTCCCCCCAACAGTGAGACACAATTTGCATTTAATCTATCCGTACTCTTTTTGTCTCAACTCCTTTTTGGTATAAAGTCTTCTTTTATGAGCCAGCCAACCGGCTAAGGATTCCTCAAGTCTGTATGAACCATATGGATATGCACGAGCAAAGCTTGCCATCATGAAAATGAGTGAGGACATAAAGCCAAAGTGTAATGACCAATCTTAACTGGGAACACCAGGGGTCAATTATGTAATTCATGGGGGATGTCTTTTATCAACTAATAAATCAAGGTGGCATGGACTGGCAAAGAGAAAAGCTGCCTTTTGTCTTGACAGATGCAAATAAAGAATACGTCACTTTGAGTTGAAACTGTGTAGAGGACAGGGACTCCGTCTGTTGCATGACTTCGAGTTAGCCACTGACACTTCCACTTACCATCTGCGTTCACAGAAATTGAAGCATAAAATACTTTAAGAGTCAGAAAAAGCAATAATCATTTGTCAGAGAAAATGGGAGTAGAAGAGACGCAGAGAGATTAGAGTGGAGGAAAAAAATAAAAGGGAAAACATAATATTGGAATAAGGGGAAATGAACGTAAGAATTAGAGCATAAAGAAATAGCACGGGGGCCTGCACCATGGTACAGTAGGTTAAGCCACGGCCTGTGATGCCAGCATCCCAAGAGCGCCAGTTTGAGTCTCGATTGTTTGCTTTTGAACCACCTCCCTGTTAATGCACCTGGGAAGGCAGTGGAGGATGGCCCAAGTCCTTGGGCCCCTGCACCTGCGTGGGAGACCTGGAGGAGGCTCCTGGCTCCTGGCTACAGATCAGCGCAGCTCCGGCTGTTGCGGCCAATTGGGGAGTGAACCAGCAGATGGAAGACCTCTTTCTTTCTCTCTCTCTCTCTCTCTCTCTCTCTCTGCCTCTCTCTGCCTGCCTGTAACTCTGCCTTTCAAATAAATAAATAAAATCTTTGAAAAAAAGTTCCCAATGACAAAACCACAAAATTAATTGGGGTTGTTTTTATTCTCTCTCTTTTTTTTTTTCAACAAAGTAATTTATTTTTTCCTGAGAGAATAAATTCAGTACAATATTTGTTTTCATAACATCCAACATGTCTTATGTCAAACTTAACCACTCTCTATGCAGGGACTGTGGTGGGGTGATCTACTTTATTGATTACCCTCAATGTAATTCATCTGGGTTTCTGGCTCATTGGATTGCTACTACTTATACTTTCATGGATTTTATCTTCGCAGTTTATGATATCTTGCAAAAGCCTTTTCCATGTCTGCTTGACCAGCTGTACTGGCTGTTTTGGGCAAAGTCATTTGCAGTGCACACCACAGAGTAGTGCGTGCTTTCCTCGTTGCCACACACATCTCTTTAATTGCTGAAGCAAGGGCAAAAACATCTCTGTCATCTTGGCATCTAGGAACTCCGTGCCTTTGCCGATTTGATGCATTGACAATTTCATCCTTTCGATGTGACTGTACAATGTGAATGGATTCCAAGTGTCTATCAAGAGCAGTAGAGATATTAGCATGAAGAGGAGAGCTTCGGAGACGTTCCATTTTGCCTAGCAAAGTCACAACTCTGGCTTGTTCTCGAAGTTCATCCACAATTAAGTGATCAACTCTAGATGGGTTAGAGGTCAGCCTTGGAATTGGAGTATTGTTAGTGCTGGATACTTTTTTTCCTGGATAATTCTTGGCAAGGGCTAATTCAGTCTTTTTCCTCTCCTTTTCTAATGCTCTCCATTGTTCATAGCATTCTTCTAGACGAACATGAAGTTCACTGGCTGGTCCACTATGGGTTTTAATTGGTCTTTGAAATCCAAAAGTTGGTACGAAACCAGAAAAGGAATTATCACCATACATCATATCATTAAAATAAGGGTATAAATGGCTTAAGTCATCATAAGAAAACAAATCATAGGAATCCAACAGTGGAACAACTGAATGGCCAAATGGGTGAGTAGCTCTTAGGGGAAACCCATTGGAACCAAGTTGTTGAAAACCCTGATTATGCCTTAAGTCTCCCATCATATAATTATTAGAAAAGCATGATGCCTGTGTGCGACCCACACGGCTACTAATATTGCTATCTCCACTTCCTTGTCTGTGGCTATTAAAATGACCCTGTGACTCCAGCAGATCTTGATACGTGTTTTGAGATAAGCCATCTAAATGCTTTGGACCTTCCTCAGGATCATAATGTCCACTCTGGGGCTTGGCTTGAAAATTATGTTTGTTTACATTTTCAATGATCCCATACTGCTGAGCTGAATAGCTATCACAAAATCCATTTGGCTGCTTTATTTTTTTATCAGTAACTGATTCAAAGAGATTTTCTTCTCCAGTTTTTGTCAGTCCTTCCATATGATTGACAGATTGGATTCTTTCTGCACCATTTTAACTGAGATCAAAACTGGAAAATGCTGAGGGATTTTCTTGGCAATATTTCTGAAATAAATTGCTATTTGGGGTTAAATTTGTGGATGATAGTTGGGGGAAATCTGAAGAACCCTTTGAAGCTGCATTTAAATGACTATTTAATTTCATCAAGTTACCTTGATTTCGATAAGGAATAGGAGTGTTGTTTTTTGTTTGAACATTCATCCATGTTAGTCTGTTTAAGTTGATACCTCCTGAAGATGCTGCTGAGTTTGATAATAAATTCACTGATTTAAAATACTCAGAATTTGGGGGATCAGGTTTAGCAAACTGTTGCTTTTCTGTGACATTTGCAAAATCATTAGTTGGACAAGCTGTGTGAGGTTTTAGTACATATTCTGGTTTTAAGCCAAAATCGGCAGCAAATGCTGCTTCTTTTGCAAACTGTCTTTCTGTCAGGTGTGGTGTAGTTTTTGGAAATGTGAAATTCTGTTGGTCAGGTATTGTCTCCTCCATTTTTTTCTGATTTGCTGGTTTAACCTGAAATAACTTTGTGTACGTGTCTGCTTCTACATTTGGTGTTTCAGGTGTATTGCTATTGGCTAACTTTTTACTATCTTGGACACTAAAATTTGAACACTTATTAAGTTTAGCCTTATTAGGATGAGCATATTCTGGGTATCTACAATAATCTGCATTTTCATTATATCTGTTAAATTGGGAAAGAAACATCTCTGCTCTTTTTTGCTGTAATGGTGCTTCAAGACCTTTAGCACATATTTTTTCTCTTCCATAAGGGTAAGTATCAACAACTGATTCTTTCATGATATCAGACAGACCAGTCTGTGGTGTAAAACAGTTTTTGATAAATGGATATTCCTGGAATGTTGTCTTAGCTGTATCATTTGTCTGGATATTGTAACAGTTAGAATGATCACTTCGCGATGGGTACATCCATTGTTCTTCAAGGTCTAAACCAGTAAATCCATGATAAAGTTCATCTATTTTTTGTTGTGGTGTGAGATTGCTATTATGCAGATACTGCTTCTCCACTGCTGACACAGATTCACCACTATAAAAAGCTTGCTGAGAGATGGCTGTATCTATTGGCCTTTTGGTTTCTGTTAAGAGGTCATGGTGATCTGCAAATCTGCTTGTGTTCATTGGCCAAACTGACTTTAAGTTGGAGGAGCAGGTCCCTTCAGCAAAATATGGCTGTGATTTATCTTGTTCTTCCAAAATGTTGGACACAAGTCCATATAAGTCTGTTTCACTGCCATAGTCATTTCTTTCAGTTTGAATCCTGTTCTTTACATTGATCTGAGAATTAGAAGATTGCTTAATATCATCTCCATAAGTAGACCACGGTGCATAGAAAAGTGAAGAATCTACAGAATTTGAATATTCTGTTGAGGAAAGTGGAGTGTAGGTCTGCCTTAGGTCTACATTGTCTTCACTCTGCGGTTTGTAGCAGTCGTAGAAGGAGGCGGAGTCCGTGAGCAGCACGCTGTTGCTGTTGAAGACGTCGGTTAGCCGGCTGCTGCCATCGGCGCTCAGGTTCCAGCAGCAACTCGCACCTCCCCGGAACGCCACGTTGGGCTCCATGGGGCTCCCCAGCCCCTCCTGGACGAGGTGCAGCTCCTGGGGTAGGGAGCTGAGGGGGGGCGTCGAGGCCCGGCTCCCTCGACCCGCGCCCCGCTGCCGCCGCCGCCGCCCCGGGCGCTGCCTGGAGCCGGTCTGAGGGTGGGGGCCCCGCCGCGGGGAGGGAGGCCCAGGGAGAGGCCGTTACATAGCCGACCACAGGCTCGAGACCCGCACGCGACCAGGGCGCCGGCCGCCTCGCCACCTATTCTCTCTCTCTTTTTAAAGTAACTCACGTTCCCTGCAAAGGAGAGTGGAAAACACCAATGAGCAAAAAGAATGGACAACAACCATTCTTCACCCACCATTCAGAAAAAAAAAAAAAAAAAAAAAATTCACCTGTTGATAGCTTGACAAAAACCAGGGTCTTCTGTCCTTGTGACTGTCTGGCTACACATCCAGAATTTTTACTACGTGTTCACACAGGGTCTACACTGCTTCAGGATCTGCTTTGCAACTCGCAGTGTGCTCTGAAAAACTCCCTGTGTCACAAACCGCTGCTCTGCAGCGTGTTTTCACGGTGCGGTGTGGTGGAACCCTAACTGCATTAACCCGAGGTCTCCTTGCATTTTTACCATGCGAAGCACGGTGCGGTGAAGGCCAGTAGATAAGCCAGCGGATGTAATTCAAAAAGCACATAGCAGTACACAGCTTTTGATGTGGATTTCCAGACTGCTCTTGTGCACGGTTATGTTCAGGTAGACGGGTCCCAGTGAGCTATGGAAGTATCCGTTTCATCAGCTGCTGTGCTTTCAATGGGATCACAAGTACAAAGGATGTTAGGATCACGCCTGCATACAGTAATATCATTCTAGCTATCACCACATATACTTGTGCCCTTTCTTCTCTGTTCTCATTAGCTAGAGAGATCCACTTTGTACACTTAGGAACATGTGGGCCATTGGCTTGTTGGCATTTAATGTACTTGCGGTAATGGATTTTCTGTTTGTTTTCATTCAACCACGGAGAGGAACGTGGATTATTCCGTGGCTGCACCTTAATAGGATACGATGAGACAACTTGCATTATTTGAACTGGGAGATGTTACTGTCAAACGAGACCCCACTGGGTGAAAGAAAAAGTAAGGGTTTACTTGCCATGCTTGGTTGTCTAGTAGCAGGATTCTCATTTTCCTTAGTGGAAAGACATCTCCAGCTACTTTGAATGGTCATCTCTCAGCACTGCGCAGGACGCCATAGAGAGGTGTAATGGGAACACCAAGAATAACAGGATGCACAAAGCCAGGCCCGAAGCAAACTAACTTTTCACTTGCTTCCATGGCTACAAATGCTTTTTAAAGAAACAAGTTATTTTTAGTACAAATCATTTTGACGGTAGCAGAAGAATATTAACCGCTGGTAGCAGGAAGACCAGGGGACGGTTTTTAAAACCTTGCGGAGTAAAGAGACTGGCAGATGGAAGAGCATCTAAAAGGACTAAGTTGAGTCAAAATGGAGGAACTAAGGCTAACGCTAACCGCATTTTTTGCTTCTGTATAATGGCTAAGCTTGCAAAACATGTGTTATCTTTAGAGAACAAAGAAGAACGGAAAGTCTCCAACCCTTATCCTGTTGTGACATACCAAGGTCTTGCTGCCACCCCCGCCCTGACGGAATTTCCCCAACCCATATCTTGTTATGCTCACTGCCACCCCCTCCCTGCTTGCTTAAGCTGATAAGAAGAAACTGCCCGCGCTACCCCTATCCCGAACTTCTGCCCAGTAACCATAGTAACCATTAACATACCCAATAGAATTGTAACACAATCAAATATGCTAATGCTGTGGTTTTAAGCTTTAAATACCCTGTAAAGCTGATGTTCGGGGCCGCTCTCTTTGTGCCTCACTAGAGGGTGCTACAGAGACGGTCCATTTGCAAATGAAATAAACTTCCTCTTGCTATTGCATCGGTTGGAGTGGAGTCTGTGTTTCTGGGGTCCGGTCAATTTGTGGGACGCCTGCTTAAGGGGTCTTACACACCTATGTAAGAGTCCACCCACCTCAACTCCCTTCCAAACTGAAACAGCTGTTCGTTAACAAGAGGCTGCACCCAGGAAAAGAAGCTGATCACCAAAGACTTAACAATGAAAATTAAGATCGTCGGCATCACACAACAGAAAATAAACAAAGGCAATCAAAAACTTCACCCAAAAACTAATGAAAAGCAAAGAGTGCTCTCACAGCATGAGCTAAGGGATCACTGGTGTGTGATCCCGGGTACAGCGCTGGGAGCTGTGGGTACATGCACCAGCTTAGGCATTTTTCTAGAAGATTGGAGTGTTCACAAACGTAGACCCCAAATAGCCATTTCAGTTCAGTTTCTTATGTTTAATCCAAAGGGATTGATCTAAGAATTTTTAAAAAAATATTCTTACACAGAAATATACAATACATTCCTCATTTAATTTTTGTTGCCAAGAGTTTAGTTTCTTTTTCTTTACATTAATGTATTAATTTGAAAGGCAGAGACATAGACACAGAGCTCTATTCACCTGCTGGTTTGCTTCTCAGATGCAAGCTACAGTGAAGGCTGGGCCAGGTGGAAGCTACGAGCCAGGAATCCCAACCGGAGCTCCCACGAGGGTGCCAGGAACTCAAGCACTTGAGCCATTATCTGCTGAATCCCAGGGTCTGCACTAGCAGGGAGCTGGAATCAGAAACATTTGGAAGAGAGAGAGAGGTCTTCCATCTCATGGTTTACTCCCAAGATGGCTGCAACGGCCGGAGCTGCACTGATCTGAAGTCAGCAGCCAGGAGCTTCCTCCGGGTCTCCCACATAGGTACAGGGGCCCAAGGACTTGGGCCATCTTCTACTGCTTTTCCAGGCCACAGCAGAGAGATGGACAGGAAGTGGAGCAGCTGGGTCTCAAACCTGCGCCCATATGGGATGCCAGCGCTTCAGGCCAGGGTGTTAACCCACTGCACCACAGTGCTAGCCCCGATGGGTTTATTATTAACCATCACAACAGAAGCCCCAAGTCTCTTGCCAGCAAGCATGCTGCCCTTCATCATTCACGCCGCTCTTTCTGTAGCTGTGACTTGAGACTGATGGTAGAGGCTTCCCCTGGATAACCACGTAACAGTTACATCTTTGCTCACTTCCTGTGGCCATGTCCTCTTGTTGTGTGTTTAATGCTATGAAGCACAAACAGTGACTTCAGCATTCGAATGTCTCCTGCTAGGGACAGGCATCGTGGCGCAGCAGGCTAAGCCACTGCTTGTGATGCCAGCAACCCACGTCAGATTGCCAAGTTCAAGTCCCGGCTGCTCTGCTTCTGATCCAGCTCCCTGCTAATGAGCCTGGGAAAGGCAGTAGAGGATAGATCAGGCTTGGGTCCTCGCCACCCATGTGGGAAATCTAGATGGAGCTCCTGAATCCTGGCTCTGGCCTGGCTTAGCTCTGGCTGCTGTGGGCATTGGGGGAGTGGACCAGTGGACGGAAGATCTCTGTCTCTCGCCCTCTCTTTCTCTCTCTCTGTCACTGTGCTTTTCAAACAAACAAACAAATTTTTTTAAAAGATTTATTTATTTATTTATTTGAAAGACAGAGTGACATAGAGGCAGAGAGAGAGAGAGAGAGAGAGAGAGAGAGAAAGTCTTTCATCCGCTGGTTCACTCCCCAAATGGCGTCAATGGCTGGAGCTGTGCCGATCCAGAGCCAGGAGCTTCTTCCAGGTATCCCACATGGGTGCAGAGGCCCAAGGACTTGGCCCATCTTCTATTGCTTTCTCAGGTCATAGCAGAGAGCTGGATCAGAAGTGGAGCATCTGGGACTCGAACCAGTGCCCATATGGGATGCCGGCACTGCAGGCGGTGGTCTTACCCTCTACACCACAGCGTCGGCCTCCAAATATCTTTTTAAAAAGAAATATCTATCGTTGAAAGTTAAGGGATCTACTCTAAGTTAGTATTAACACCATTTCCTTGTTCACGGTATCATATTTTATAAACCCCTTTGACAGGGAAGTTGAGTTGGTGTTTTACAAAACCTTAAAATTCTCAGAAATGCCTCCTTTTTTTTTAATCGGAGCATCTGCCACTGGTATGATCTTCATCCTGTATATGCTGTTCATTTCACACAAGTCATTTACATTCAGTTCAGTTAGGGCTACAATCTCCGGATCAGGACAAACGTACACAGTCTCCGATGGTTTCCAGCGAAACCTCCTTGCCTGCTCTTTAAGGCATCCATAACGGAGAGGTCAGCACCCACAGCCGATGCCTGCAGAGCTGTCTCTCTGGCTTACAATCTCCACGCTGGGGACAGTCAGTTCCCAAACATTTCACTTTCGATTCCTTTAAGCGACTTTTAACGTTTCTTAATCTGATAAAATGCAGCCACTTTAAAAAAAAAAGTACTTCGTGTGCTGAAAACAAGTTCAGAAACCCAGGACCATTGCATGGGAAGTAACAGTATCCTTGCATCTGCCTAGATTCCTTTCTCTCAATAAAAGTGTTGGTGAGTCCCTGGGAGAGACATAAACCATGCAACTGTTTGTGTTCACTGAGACCAATGGGGAGAACCCCCCTCACCGCTCATGCTCTTGTCTGGGCTGGTGACAGGTGTTCCGTCGCACCTGGGATGACTGCAGGATGGTCACTTAAAGGCCAGCTGCGCTCCGCGCTGCATTTGACTGCAGCCTGTGAGCTCGCACATCTCAGAGCACTTCCGCAGAAGGGGCACAGACAGTCAAGAGCTGCTGGGAGCTCACTCTACCTCTTTTGTTAACCACTCCACAAATGCAGAAGCGTCACTGAACACAGGGTCCCCACCCCTACCCCCACCCCCTGGAAACCCATCACAAAAGCTTTGGCAGTACACTTCGTCCTGCAGCCCTTAGCATCAACCAGGATGAAAATCCCTGCTCCAAAGGTGTCCTTTATCTGTTGCCATCCGTGCGCTTCCCCGGGCCACAGGAGCCACACGTCCTGCCTGTCGCCTGTCGCACAATTCGGTGGCTTTGTCTTCTAATGCTTCCTCACCCCCCCACCCCCCACCCCCCACCCCTCCACCCCCCCCACCCCTACCCCCCTCACCCCCCACCCCCAGCGACCTCTCGGCCCACAGCGTCCTCCCTGCCATCTGCAAAGTCAACAGCACTTCACAGGCATTTTCTGCTTTCACTTGCTCCACAGCCCATCTGCAGCCCATCACCCATCCTCTCAATCATTCTCTTGCGAGCTTCTTGGGCCTCCTTCTGACATGCACCCAGGAGAACCGTTCACAGCCCCCAAACCCCAACCCTATCTCCTCCACGCCTTCACCAGTACCTGAGCTCTACTGGGCGGCATAATAGCACATGAAGCAAAAAAAAAAAAAAAAAAAAAGCAACTGAATCCATTCTCAGTTCAAACCCAATCAGATGCTCCTCACCTCCCAGAAAGAGACATCTCAGCTTGGGAACCTCACAGCCAACTCCAACTCAACACGGTTCTGTCTAAAGGTGGGTTCCTCCCCAGGACTGTCCTGCGCCACTGAAAGACGTGATCATGAAGAATCCTTGCCTGTCACTCACTCCCACATTCCCCTCCCCCGCTCCTCCCACTGGCCATCACAGCTGGGAGATTCCTGTGGGGTCCTCTCAAAGACTGCCACTGTCTCTAGCCCTGCAAAGCCTGCACCAGCGTCCCTGTCCTTGCTATCTCCTTTAATTTCCTAACTTGTGAGATCCACCCAGGAGAGGCCGAATTCTAGAGAAACAAAAGTCAGTATCAGTCTTCCGGGATTCAAGGCGAGCGATACGGTCGGTTCTCGGTATCTGTGGGCTCCCCAGTTGCAGGTGGGAAATCCTGGGGAAATCTGTATCCGTACAGCACAGGGACAGACTGCAATTCTTATGATGATGCCCTCAACAATGCAGTGCAACACCTGTTTTAGAAGGTATCATAAGTAATCCAGACACGGCTTAAAGAATACGGGAGGGCGTGTGCAGCTCTGCAGACTCGAGTGTCCGTGGGTTTTAGTACCATGGGGAGGTCCTAAAATGAATCCCCCAGAGACACAGAGAGATGACTGCACTCTGTTCTGAGTGAGGGAAACAGGGAAGTTTAGTGGAGCTCACACCTTGCGAGTTTTGTGCTATGGAGTGTTTTTTTTTTCCAGCGTCATTATGGCCCTGGTATGGGACAGAGGAAACTGACTACAGCCCAGAAGAATGAGGAAAATGGGAGGAGGCTACTGAAGATCTGGAAGAACTTGAAGGAGAGTCGGTGAGGCAGGAAAAGCATTGCAGTGGGATGGGAGTACGGCAAGAAGGTGGAAACTAGGGCAGCTGGAGAGCAGAGTGCTTGGAGTTTAAGGTTTCCTGAAGTTGCTTTGAGGACTGACAAGTTCCAGGGTGTGGTCATTGGAATGTCGGTCAGTATGCAACTGTTATGTAACTGTACACACACACACACACTCACACATCCTGTCTTTCTGCAGGAAGAGGAAATAAGGGGCACATCAGAGCAGGAGGAACGGAGCAGCCATTCTTCTTGGCGACCCAAACCCACGGCTTCTGTGTTCTATGTGGAGTCACACTCAATCATTTTCCTAGCTTGCAACTTTTCACTTAGGATAGTTCAGTGTTTCACTCAACCCATTCATTTGTTTCTACCTCGCCTTATCATATAGAACATCCTGAAAGCAGGTTATCACTTTATGAAGTTTAGACCATTTCTTGTAACAGTTCAACGTGATTTTTCGGCTTTGGGACTGTGCAGGAGTGACAGGCACTCCCAGAAGTAAGTAACCGCACTTGGAATTCTGAATTTGGATCTTGTTGTCCCCGACTAGTAGGGGTGCGGTCTGATTCTCTCTGTGGCGCTGGGCAGTGGGCAGTGGGCACAGCTCCCTGTCAGCCTTGACCATGAGAGGAACCCTGAGGTCAGGTCAAGGAGTGCATACACCCTGCCAGTCCTTCCCCCACTCCCCATCCTCGGCACAGCTCCGACCACCTCGCCGCCCACCCGCCAGTGCCACCTGCACGACCCTGGTCCTCAGAGCTGGCGGCAGCGCTGCAGGTTCGCTCCTCTGCATCTTTACTGAAACATCGGGGGGATCAGGCCAGCCTGCTAAGGCAGCCTGATGCCAAAGAGCCTCTGCTCCCAGAAGGGCCTATTTTTTTTCTTTTTTGAACTCATTGCTGCTTTCCAATCTTCATTTCTTATACTGAAACAAAACACTCCAACCAATGTCTTGGTAAATTATACAGTCCCCGGATGATTTTGCAAAAGCTTCTAATAACTTCCTTTCCCAGGACTTACCCCCTCACCCCACCTGTTTTCCCCAGTAGACAATCCCTAAGGGGCCGCAGGTGCCCCTCCTGAGTGCATGGTTTTATAAAAACACAGCCTCAGTCAGGTTCATAGACAATAATTCTGACTGTAGTAACAGTTGATACAGCCAAGTCGCCACAATGAATAATGTCAGTTCCCTGCAGGCCCTGCTCTGCTTGGGATTCCAGGGCTCTCTGCTACATGAAAACCTTGATCTGCGTAGGAAATGAGATGTGGAGATGTGGAAATCGTGGCATCCCCCTTTGCCCTGTGTTGGTCGTTTGGGTAAGCGGAGCACAGCAGAGTGTAGACACAGCACTTGCACCTGACGCCCACCTCACCCTGGTCCTCTGAGGGTTTTGCTCCTTTGTTATTCCTTAAATCTGAGAAGAGGTGAAATAGAAGCCTAGTTGTGAACTCTATCTGAGCCTTCCGTCAGTGAGTTCTTTCCTATCTAGAAGCCAAGGTCAAACAGTCGTCGGCGATGGCGTGGGCTTTGGAGTCCCAGCACCTTGGGTTTCCATCCCGACTCTTCCACTTACTGGGCAGGTTCCTGGTCCTCCTGACCCAACCTCTGCACACGTCTGACAGGCCCACCCACCGCCAAGGTCATGGGGAAGATGACCGAGGTGGCACACACCTTCGGCCACTCTTTGGAAACCTGTATTGACAGCCTCTTCCTGTGTGTGTGTGTGTGTGGGGGGGTGTCCCTGGAGCTTCTTCCCTTCATGCTTTGCCTGACGAGTGCCCGAGCCGTGTCCAGATCTGAGCAGCAGTGTGTGAGAGGCGAGGGTGGAGAAGCACGAGCTGGCAGAATTCGCACTGGGAAGGGCAGAGGATTCCTCGTGGGACAGGAAGGGACCATGAGAAGAGTTAGGAAGGAAGAAAGGATGTGTCAGGCGGAGCTGGAGTCCTGTTTTGGAGAAAGGGGTGAGGGGCTTGGGGTGCGGAGGTTATCTGAGGAGCAAGTCTGGGCTGAGACACGAAGGCTGTGTGTTGAGAAGAGCAAGGATCTGAATGCGTTTTTCTCAGTGCGTGACCACGAGCTCTGGTTTCCAGGGAGTGTGAATTTGGGGTTAAGTGGCTCGCAGCTGCTCTCAGGCTGCCTAGCCCCTGTTCTAGCCCTCAATGCACCAAGGGCGCTAGTCCTCTTTGGGGAATCCATTCTGCTAGAGTTCCTCGCCCTGGCCAGGGGGCTTCCTGCCATATGTCATCTGGTGGTTAGTGAATTTCTATCCTGAAAACGAAACCGACAGAGCCCAGGAGGCCACAGTTTCAAACCCTATGGTAGAAGCAAGGATTGAGTGGTGTAAAAGAAGAGATAAAAAGAGGAAACATGTGGTTTAGGACGGTCCACGTTGCGGGCAGCAGGCTGCTTCCTGTGGTTTACCCTGAGCCACCTGCTGGCACCCCCACGGGCTCCCCGCTGCTGGCATCACGGGAGAGGGTCCTCAGAGCTACCAGGCTTGCTCTGTGCCAGGTGCTGTGATTCAGTCTTTGCTGGAGAATTCCGCCGCTCTGCCCCTTGGACGTAGCCAGGAACGTCCTCAGTCAAGTGCGCGGGAGCAGGAAGCTGAGAACTCTCTGTGGGCTCAGGGAATGAACGGCTGGATCATTGCGAAGCATACTCAGAACCCTTTTGGTGTTGCTGCTGACCCGGAGTTGGCTGTGTTTCCTGAATTTCACGTGATTGTCAGTGGAGGTGCCCAGGGGCAAAGGATGCACCCACTGCTGTTTTCCGGACCGAATCGGGGGTACGCGACTTTCCCCAGCCTCCGTGGGAACACCACGCATTCGCATCCACCTCCGTGTGTAGCTCTGGAATCAGGCTCCGGGATGTGTGTGCTGTTTCTGACAACTTCATGAGCAAACTGGGGACATTCAGAGGAACGCTTCACAACTCCCATAGGCATCCCCGTAGCAGAAGCCCGGGACCGAACCCTGGATCGAGTGGCAGCTCACGGCAGGAAAAGGGCAGAACGCGCTTCCAAACCACTAACACACGGAGCCCTGGAGGGCGCTTTGCAGTCTTCTGTGACAATGACACTTAAAAAGAATCCCTTGCTTAGCAAAGGGAGGTGCAAACTGGCACAAGTGCATATGGCATGGGCACACTTTTTTTTTTTTTTTTTTTACATCCACAGGCCTTTTCCAACTATAAAGACTTTTAATATTGCGAAGAGGGGAAAAACACCGCAGGTTTACCTTTTTGAAGTGTTCGTTCCTTTCAAAACCTTTCCTCTTTTTAATCCTCCCCCCTTCTCCAAAACACACCCGAGGACTTTGAATTTATTGGGCGTTTCATAAGATGCCCTGGAGGAAAATTAGCCCTTTCGCTTTAAAACTTAATTGCACACAGCGCTTTAAAACGTCATTCAAACGAGTCACTTTTTACAGGAGGACGTGGGGACAAGCACGACAGGCAGTGCGTGCACTGGGCTCGCACGAGCGCCGGCTCCACGGGGAGAGGCTCTGGTCTGAAGCCCTCAGCGTGCAGCCATGACCCGTAGCTCACAGCTCGCTCCTGCAGGACAAAGGCAACATGAGACCCAGAGTTCCGCGTTCCTTTTTCACTTTGATATTTACAGAGCGTTTCAGTTGCATGAAAAGTATGTACCCATCTGAGTGACAACACATTTTCCTGTGGTTTGACTCCACATCGTTTGGGTGAACACGGACTGGAAACAGGAGTGTTCATTAGGGCCGGTTGGGCACTGAAACACCTGCCTGTGTGCCGAGGGTGGGGAGTTTTCCGGAAAGATCTTGCGTTCCCACAGCTGGTTCAGACTGTGAATCCTTTTGCCGTCTTATTGTTTAGCATGGTGGTGTGGCTGCAGCACTATGCCTTCCCAGCTATTCGGTTTGGCTGGCTTTCCGTGGCAAGTCCGACGGAGACTCCACCGCGGTTTCTTTTCACGTCCAGACTCTGAGCCTTGGTAATTCGTTTCATATGACAGCTCGCCAGGGCCCAGGGCCTCAGGGCACACTGGACGCTTGCTGGTCGGCGTGGTGCGTGGTGGCTGTCTTCCTCCAGGGGGCAGAAGCGCGTTGCCACCATCTGCTGTGGTTTCAAGGTCCTCATGCAGGCTCCGGTTGGAATGTGGCCTCCACTGTGAGGAATGAGGGATCCTGGGAACTGAATCCACTGTGGTGTTGGGAGATAGGGCCCTGGGAGGTGAGTGAGGTTAAAGGAGGCCATAAGGGTGGGGACTGAATCCAGTGCAACTGTGGCTTCATAAGGTGAGGAGGCGAGACCTGAGTGAGGTCTGACAGAGCCCCCACTGGATGTGGCCATCTGATCTTGACCGTCCCAGCCTTCACAACCAAACCACCCTTCGTTCTGTAGGTAGCAGCCTGTCTACAGTATTCAGTTATAGCGACAGCGAATGGTCTCTAAGACACAGTGCTGCTGTGAGCTGAGATCCAGCTCTCCAAGGCTTGAAAGTACCTGCTACTTATTGGAGCCGGCACCCCTTCTGCGCAGGCTTCTGCTCACACCTGGGTCGGTTTCTCCTCCCATGGTGTTTTCTTCATTAGCCTTCCGCTGGTGTGAGCTTTCGTGTCTGGACACACAGACATGAGATCAAAGCATTGGGTTTACAGTATTGAGAGCAGACACGGAGCGTGAGAGAGAGAGAGAGAGAGAGAGAGAGAGAGAGAGAGAGAGAGAGCCCTCACCACCTACTAAACTTGCCAGAACCATTGGGTGTCTCTTTTTTTTTTTTTTTTTTTTTTGACAGATAGAGTTAGTGAGAGAGAGAGACAGAGAGAAAGGTCTTCCTTCCGTTGGTTCACCCCTGTCCCCCAAGTGGCCGCTATGGCCAGAGTAACGCCAATCCGAAGCCAGGAGCCAGGTGCTTCTTCCTGGTCTCCCATGTGGGTGCAGGGGCCCAAGTACCTGGGCCATCCTCCACTGCCTTGCCGGGCCACAGCAGAGAGCTGGACTGGAAGGAACAAATGGGACTAGAACCTGGCACCCAATGGGATGCGGGCATCGCAGGCGGAGGATTAACCAAGTGAGCCTTGGTGCTGGCCCCTCATTGGGTGTCTTGATTGTCGGCTGGGTCAGGAGATTGGGGTGCTCTGCCCGGCACTCCATGTTACAGGAAAGGATGTGGCCAGTCTCCCCATGCCCTGTGCCCAGGCTCCTACTGCCACTGGGAATGGATTCAAATTGCTCCTCGATACAAAAAAATCTGTGTTTCCTGGGTAAGAATGCTAAGGAAAAGAGCAAGCGATGGATAAAAAGATCTAAGTGGACAAGATTGGTTCAAATTGCATTTTGTTACTGGATAGATTTTAAAAAGTACAAAAGAAAATTTCCTAGGGAAAAATGTTTCCAGAGCATAGGCGCTCCATGAGGTCACACTTTGGGTTTGGAAAGCCTGGGTTTGAATCCTGACTTTAGCTCTTCCTAATTGTATGTGTCCTGGGGTAACTCTTTCTTAGCCTCAGTATTTTTATGAGTAGAATGAGGATTTTTAATAGTGCTTACCTAATGGCACAGCCTCAGTATTTTTATGAGTAGAATGAGGATTTTTAATAGTGCTTACCTAATGGCACCGACCTGGGGATTAAATGAGATCCCGAATGTACACTGTGTGTACCAGGTCCTTATACATGATGGTTGTTATTATTGTTACCATTTTGTCCTTGAGTTGGAAGTTACTGCTGAGTAGAAAGATTAAAACTTGCTGTCCGCTCTTTCTCTCTGCTAGAATTGGTCTAAATTTAGTCTAGCTATACAACAGAGGGCCTGTGGCGTCCTGTCCATTGGAAAAACAAGAGGCACTTGAACTGATGCGTTTCTGCACGGGTGATAGCAGATCAGTTCTTATTCACAGTAAGGCTTTCTCTGAGTTAGTCTCTGGCCCACAGGTGAACAAAGGCACCCAATCAAGATGAATAAGATAAGATAAATGTATCAGAACTGAAATATCTTTGAAATGGGAAGTGGGAGAAGTTGGAAGGACAGGTAAGTGGTTGGAATTTTAGACACTCACAGAAGGGTAAAGCCAGCTACTATTTATGAATGAATGTTATTTAAAGGAAGAGAAATTAGCCACACCTCTTGCAGTACTGGAATAAAACAACTGAAATGTCCTCTAGCAGAAGAGTAATCCATGGTCTCAAGTTTGCAAGATTAATCAGAACTCAGGTGCTTTTTGCAATTCATGGATTTTACCATCTTCCTACTGGGTTGGGAAATGTTGAAGTGAGAAAACTGAATCTAAGCAAAGGAATGTGGAGAAAACTAGAGAAGCAAAATTTACTGATGATAGCATTTTTTTTTGACAGGCAGAGTGGACAGTGAGAGAGAGACAGAGAGAAAGGTCTTCCTTTTGCCATTGGTTCACCCTCCAATGGCCACCACGGCCGGTGCGCTGCGCTGATCCAAAGCCAGGAGCCAGGTGCTTTTCCTGGTCTCCCATGCGGGTGCAGGGCCCAAGGACTTGGGCCATCCTCCACTGTACTCCCGGGCCATAGCAGAGAGCTGGCCTGGAAGAGGTGCAACCGGGACAGAATCCAGTGCCCCAAGGGGACTAGAATCTGGTGTGCCAGCGCCGCAGGCGTAGGATTAGCCTATTGAGCTGTAGCACCGGCCGATAATAGCATTTTGTAAGAAGATTTATTTATTTGAAGATCAGAGTTAGAGAGATCTTCCATTCACTGGTTCATTTTCTAAATGGCTGCAATGGCCAGGGCAAGGCCAGGTCAAACCCAGGAGCCAGGAGCTTCATCTGGGTCTCCCATGCGTGCATAGGGGCCCAAACAACTTGGGCCATCTTCCACTGCCTTCCCAGGTGCATTAGCAGGGAGCTGGATCATAAGCAGAGCAACTGGGACTTACTGGCACCCATATGGGATGCTGGTCCTGCAGAAGACGGCTTAACCCACAGCACCACAGTGCTAGCCCAATGACAGCATTTTCAATCAGTGTTAATCCCCTCCCCCAAGGGAGAGATCTGCCCCCAGCCTGCAGCTCCTCTCAAAGGCAGGCAACAGAGGTGGCAAAAGGTCGATGTATGGGGACGAAGCAGAGGGGAATGGGCCTTGGGAAGTCACCACTGGTGACCATCTGCTTGTTACTTATCTATGACACCTCCAAAAAGCAGGGACAGTTGTATTTGTAGAGCTGTCAGTACACGGCCTGGCCACGGTGGCTGCTCTGTGGCTGTTCGCCATTGCCGTTTCAGCAGAAAATACACAGCAGCTATACAGGTTGGCCCTGATGCTAGGAACGAGTGATCGGTGACACAACGACAGGTGCTGAGTGTTCATGAAGCGAGGCCGCTGCTCCCTGGTGCAAACTGTGTGCAGGCACCACTGTGCAAGGAGCGGCAACAGGCCCGGAGGAGCCTCTGGGTCCCTGCCGGGTTCTGCTGCTTTGATCAGCTCCAAGAATCCCTTCTGGAGAAAGGAAGGAGCCCCAGGAGTCAGAGCCCCCAGCTTTCGGAGCCCTTGGCAGGCTGTCATGTCAACTGGGTACTGCAGGCCCTACAGGTGGGCATTTGGCCTGGTGGTCAAGATGCCACTTGGAATACTTGCCACCTGGGTTTCCAACTCCTCCCCTGACTCCAGCCGCTTGACAGTGCACACCCTGGGAGGCAGCGGGGGATGGCCCAGTGGCTTGTATCACTGCAACCCCCATGGGAGGCCTGGGCTGAGTTCCTGGCTCCTGGCCTGGGCCTGGTCCAGCCCTAGCCCTTGCAGGCATTTGGGGAGAGAACCAGCAGTTGGAAGCTCGCTCTGTTTCTCTGTCTCTGTCTCTGCTTTTCAAATAAATGCAAATCAGTAAATACAGTATGAAGAACAAAAGAATTGTTTGCATTTTCTGCTTTGATGTCACTATGGCTCTTAGTCACAGGGCAAAATGATCCAGGCAGGAAGTCTATCAGTATGTGGTCAAGACAAGACTAAACATGGGCCAGAACATGACCTGGGCACTGATGTTTCTTCTAAAGGACAACACTGGCAGAACCGTGTCCTCTACTTGCTTCTAGAAGAATGTGCAAGACAGGTAAACTGCCGAGACTCACATGTGGACTCTCAGCCGTAACAGTTTGCCTGGTACAGAATCCTCGGTTAGAAGTCATTTTTCTTTTAGTGTGGAAGGCACTGCTCCGCTGTCTTTCTGTTGCCAGTGTGGCTGCTGGGAAGTGCAAGGGAACTGTTTTCCTTCATGTCGGCCTCAGCGATCCCCGCTCCATCTCCGCGTCTTCTGAGGATTCTAGGCTATTTCACTGTACCTGGAATTCCATGATGCGGTATCTTTTCGTCCACGGTCTGCAGGATGCCTGAGGGTCCATTCAGTCTGGGAACTTTGGTGCCTTGGATCTGGGAGATTTTATTTCTTTTTATTTCCTGCATTTGGATGTCACATCTTCTGTTCTGATTTTCTAATTTCCTTATTTTTTCTTTCCTATTTGCATCTTTGTCTTTTTTTGTCCCACTTTTGGTAGATTCTCTACACTTCCAGCTCTTCTATTGAGGTTGAGGTTCCTTGACTTTTTTTTTTTTTTTTTTTTGGTAGACTCCTGTTCTGGATTCACGGATTCAATATTATCTCTTCCACACGGAGGACATTCATCATAAGAATTATTATCTTCTCGGATACACCCTTTCTTCTGAGGATTTGATTGTTTCTATTTGGTTTGGTCTCTGTCTCCCATGTTCAAGATGTCAGTTACTTGTTGGATGAATGGAAACGCTGAGCTATACTTAAAGCCAGTGATCTGGGTAATCTGGTTGTGCTGCCATGAAGAGAACAAGTTCAAGGTAGCTCGCACTTGCTCATCAACATGAACTCTGGTTGGGGCTGTGTCTTCCTGGAAGAAGGGGTGCCCTTGGCCCCGCCCCCCCCCCCCCCCGCCGAAGTATAATCTCTTAACTCTCTTTCCAGTAGAGCTCTCACACTCCCAGGCAGCAGGTTCAGCCCAGAGATCCTGCTCACCCTCTCCAGACAGCTGCCGGGTTGGGATGGGCATGGCTTGGCCGTGGGGCTCCAGCTTCCACTCAGCTCTCCTACCTTACCAACCAGCTCCGGTGGCACTAGTGCTGCTAGTTCCTATGAATGTTGAGACTTTCACATTATAAAGCAAGTTTGTTCTAAGCTTTTCCCACTGTCAATTTGTGTTTTTAAAAACAAATTTATTTATTTGCTTGAAAAGCACAGTTAGAGAAGAAGAGAGAGAGAGAGGATAAATGAGAGAGAGGAGAGAAGAGAGGGAGAGAGGAAAGGAGAGACAGAGAAAGAGATCTTCCATTCACTGGTTCACTCCCCAAATGGCTGCAATGGCCAGGTCTGGGCCAGCCCGAAGTCAGGAGCCAGGAGCTTCATCTGGGCCTCTCATGTGGGCGGCAACAGTCCAACAACTTGGGCCATCTTCCATTGCTTTCTCAGGTGCATTGGCAGGGAGCTGGATTGGAAGTGGAGCAGCCAGGACAGGAACCAGTGCCCACACGGGATGCTGGTGTGCCAGGTGGCAGCTTGATGTACTACACCACAATGCCAGCCCCTGTCAATTTGTGTTTTGATTCTTCATGTCTGCTAGGCCACCACCACTCTACCATTTGAGTTTCTACTTGCAAAATGTTACTGCTTTTGTCTCCTTCTGCCTTTGTTATTTACTTATTCATTTTATGTCCTTTGGATGCAGGGAAGTAAACTTGCTGCTCTATCTGGAACAATCTACAGGTTTCCTCCAGACTCTTGAGAAGAATGCTCTCTTGACATCAACTCTGGATATATGAGGAGTCTTCAAAAAGTTCATGGAAATGTGTATTATGCAAAAACCTATGTGAGGGATTTCAAAATGTTTTTACACTAAAATAAACTTTCCTTTTACTTCCATTTCCTTTCTGAGGTACCCTTCTAATTCCTGCATTTATCTTGGGCTGTTGGGCACTGGTGAGAGATTAAAACTCCATGTGGTGTCTGTTTCCTACTGTTACATCGATTTTGTGTGAAAGGACATTTAGAAATAAACTTCCTGGGGGGAAGGTTGTATACATAGAGTGATCCAACGGAGAGGGATAAAGCTAACTGAACGGTGACTCCTCCAAAATAGAAGTCTCCACCCGTGAACCCAACCCTAGGACGCCTCTCTGCCTCTCCTTAGCCCTCATCCAAGCCATGGACAGAACTGCTGGCTCTGCTTGCTTCCGGTACCCAGCATCTGACCTCTTCCTGCGAGCCCTCCTGCCGTGGGCAGGGCCGCTCTCCTCTCCTGCTGGAACTGAACGGATAGGCTAAGCTTTCCATCCAGTAGGCTCTGGAGCTGACTTAGAAGGGGCAGCCTGGAGAAGACGAACACTCTCGTGAGGAAGCACGAGAAGTTCTCTTCTTTTTAAGGAAAGAAGGCAGAGAAAGGCCAGCCGAGTTATCCTCAGGGAAACGGGAGCCTGGTTCAGAACTCGTGCTGGGACTTAGTAAGTCCCGCCAAGTCTGAGAAACAATTCTGAAGCTGCAAAGTGCACTCCCTTCCATCACTCCAAACCTCTGGTTTTACACACGGTGACATTATAAGATTTGGGGAGTGCTGGTGTTATGGCACAGCAATTTAAGCTGCCACTTGCAATGCTGGCATCCTTTAACTAGACCAAAGTGCCAATTTGAGTGCCTGTATCTCAGCTTATGATCTAGCTGCCTGCTAATGCCCCTAGGAGACTGATGGTTCAAGGCAGAGGGAGAGCCTGGCTCCTGGCTTCAGCCTGGCCCAGCCATGGCTGTTGTGGCCATTTGGGGAGTGAACCAGTGGATGGAAGATACGTCTCTCTCTCTCTCTCTCCCTCTGTCTGTTGCTCTGCCTTTCAAATATATAAATAAACAAATCTTTAGAAACAAAACAAACCAGAATGTTTTTTTCTTGTTTGTTTTATCTAGACCAGCCCCATAGGAGCTGGGCCAACAGGCTCAGGAGAGCAAGGCAATTCGTCACTGAATAGGTTATCAGGAAAACTGATGACACCTGTGACAATATTTAGACTCCTCCCCAAATTAGACGTTGTTTAGGGCATGGAAAACACAGGAGGACTTGAGATTTTCCTACAGGCTCTCTGCCCAGCGCACTCACGGATTTCCACTGCAAGTGCACCCAGTCCTCCTCACCGTCACAGGGGAGAGGGGTCTCCCTTCTGGCTGATCACCTTGCCTTCCCGCTCTGCACCCCCCACCTCCCTCTCCACCTCCTCTGAAGCTCACTCTGCCTTCACCCACATTCTCTCCAGGGGCTTCGCGGGCCCCCTCTCAGTGCCTCCTGCTCTTGCCAATATTTCAATACTAGAGTCTTGACTGTCTCTGTATAGGAACAAAACCAAGGAAAGAAAGGAAAAACCAGTAGCGCTTCCTTGAGCTCCCTCCCCTCCACTGCCAGATGTTTCAAAGAGTGGCCTCCACCCCCTGCCTCCTTCATCACTCCATGTTCAAGGTCATCAGTAATCACTTTGCGCTGCACCAGTGGGCATGTTTGGCTCCTGTCTTACTTTACGTGTGAATCATAGTTGTCCCATTGGTCATGCCCTTGGCCTTACAATATTGCCTTCTCTTTAACTTCCCGAAAATGACACTGTCCCGATTTGACTGTTGGGATTTCTTCCCCTTTCATATTCTAACTGCTAGCTTTTGTGGAAGCCTCCTGCTTTGCACATTGAAGGTTCATGTTCACTTTTATTTTTCCCTTATCCTCTCTCCAGTGCCACCTGCTCTCGTTATCTTATGAAGTTCTCAAAGCTACATCTACTGATCACAATCGCCCCATCTCTGCCTCACGTCATCCGAGAGGTTCATTCAACGTTGTCGTGGCCAAAGGAACTCTCGTTTCCCTCCACAAACAGGCGGCTTCTCTGGTTCGTCAATGTTCTCGCAGCCAGATGTTGGGCTCCTCTTTCTGCCTCCACACCCCAAAAGGCCACTCCCTCCCAAGGACATCTTTTTTTTTTTTTTTTTTTTGACAGGCAGAGTTAGATGGTGAGACAGAGAGAGACAGAGAGAAAGGTCTTCCTTCCATTGGTTCACCCCCCCCCCCCAAATGGCCGGTATGGCCAGCGCGCTGTGCCGATCCGAAGCCAAGAGCCAGGTGCTTCCTCCTGGTCTCCCATGCGGGTGCAGGGCCCAAGCACTTGGGCCATCCTCCACTGCCTTCCTGGGCCACAGCAGAGAGCTGGACTGGAAGAGGAGTAACCAGGACAGAATCTGGCACCCCAACCGGGACTAGAACCCGGGGTGCTGGCACCGCAGGCAGAGGATTAGCCTATTGAGCCCCCGCGCCGGCCCCAGCTACCATTCTTCCCATCTGTTTGTTAGCCTCTAGTTGTCCCCCCACACCTCTCCAGGGATCACACATTTTGTGTTCTCTAAAAAGTATACCAAGTGGATGGACGTTCAGGAGAGGCGGAGCAAGGTGGACAACAGGAGTCTTCGCCCTTCATTCCCACCAACTCTCGAACGTGAAAATGCCCTCACCAGAGCTAAGGAGACAGCTGAGAGGTCACAGCACCTGGTTGTCGCACAGAAATAAGACAAGACACACTGACAAGGCGGGAAGGATGTGTTCACATTATCTGCTTCACCTGCCCCTGGCAGCACAGCCTGCACCCAGCCTGAACCGCCAAGGCACCTGTGCAGTCAGTCTCAGGCCGGCCTCAGTGGCCTGGGCTTTGGGCTTGCCTCAGCAGGACCAAGCTTTGGGTTCACTGCCATGACAGGCCAGTTCCTAAAGTATCAGTTTCCACTGCGAAGCTACAGTAGTCAAAACAGCACGGCCCAGACTAAAAGCAGACATATAGAATGATGGAATATAACAGAAAGCCCAGAAACAAGTCCATGCATTTATAGTGACCTGGTTTTTGACAAAGGTGCCAAGAACACACAATGGGGAAAAGACAGTTTCTTCAATAAACAGCATTCAGACAACCAGATAGCCACATACAGAAAAATAAAATTAGACCCTTTTCTGGTCATCTTCAAAAGTCTACTCAAAATGGCTTAAAGTCTTAACTGTGGGGCACCGTGGCTTACTTGGTTAATTCTCTGCCTGCAGCACCGGCATCCCATATGGGTGCACGGTTCTAGTGCTGGTTGCTCCTCTTCCAGTCCAGCTCTCTGCTGTGGCCCGGGAGTGCAGTGGAGGATGGCCCAAGTGCTTGGGCCCTGCACCCACATGGGAGACCAGGAGGAAGTACCTGGCTCCTGGCTTCGGATTAGCGCAGCGCTGGCCATAGCGGCCATTTGGGGGGTGAACCAAGGAAGGAAGACCTTTCTCTCTGTCTCTTTCTCTCTCACTGTCTACAACTCTACCTGTCAAATTAAAAAAAAAAGTCTTAACTGTGAGACCGAAAATGTACAACAACTAGAAGAAAACATAGGGGGAAACCTCTGTACCACAGGTTGGAGCAATGCTGTTATTATTATTTTTTTTAATATGATCCCAAAGGCATGGATAATGAAAGCCAAAACTGACAAGCAAGATTTCATCTTGGGGGGGGGGGTCTCCAATCGAAGAGGAAACAAAGTTGCTAAGCCTTCGCTCCACAAGGCCGCTGAGCCTTTGCTGGAGTTTGCTGCACTTCCGCATTTCAGTGACTCAGCGTTTCCAACAATCCAAGATGGCCCCCGGGGGAGGTACCTAGCCTAACAGGAGACTTCTGTATTCATGAACAATACGTGTCCTCGGCTGTGATAGGCCCTTGAGGGCGTTCCTGGCTCGTGTCCTGCCTTACCTTTCAGCTGGTTGGCTCGGTTCCCCTGTGCCCTGAACAGCCCCCTTTCTGTGTCTATAAAAGCTCTTCCCCTCCCAATAAAGTCGAGAACCCGGCTGCGCCCTGGGCGTTGACTGGTCTCCCGGCTCCGGTGTGATTCCTCTGCCGCCGACACTCAGCATCCCGCTCGGCCCCGAGCTCCCCAGGCTGGCCCTGAGGAGCTCTATCGGACCTGCTGCCCTGTAGCGAGCAGCATCATCTGACTAAAAAGCTTCTGCATGGCCCTGGGAATAATCCACAGATCAAGGAGACAACCTGCAGGATGGGAGACAATCCTGTGTTTGTAAAGAAACCACACATCTGACAAAGAGTTAATACCCAGCAAGCACATGGAACGCAGACAATGCAGCAGCAAGAAAACAAATAACCTGGTTTAAAAACAGGCAAAGGATTTTTTCAAAGAAGACCTACGGGCCGGCGCCGTGGCTCACTTGGTTAGTCCTCCACCTTGTGGCACCGGCATCCCATATGGGCGCTGGGTTCTAGTTCCAGTTGCTCCTCTTCCAGTCCAGCTCTCTGCTGTGGCCCAGGAAGGCAGTGGAGGATGGCCCAAGAGCTTGGGCCCTGCATCTGCATGGGGGACCAGGAGGAAGCACCTGGCTCCTGGCTTCGGATCAGTGCTGCTCAGGCTGTAGCGGCCATTTGGGAGGTGAACCAATGGAAAAGGAAGACCTTTCTCTCTGTCTCTCTCTCTCACTGTCTATAACTCTACCTGTCAAAAAAAAAAAAAAAAAAAAGACATACAATGGCCAAGAGGTAAATGAGAAAGTGTTCACTACCATCAGAAGGATGCCAATGACAACTACGGTAGTGAAACCCCCTTGCACCTGTTAGGACGGCCCTCACTAAGAAGATAAAAGTTAAGTAACTGTTGAAGAGGACGTGGAGACGAGGGAATTCTTGTACGCTACTGGTGCAAAGGTTATTTAATACAATTATTCGGGAAAATAATATTGCAGAGGCTCCTCCGAAGTTATAACTAGTTGAATAAAGAAAATGTGGTATATATTTTATATATATATATATATATATATACACTACATAATACTACTCAGACATAAAAGAGAATGAAATCCTGCCTTTTACAGCAACATGGATGCAACTAGAAATCATTATACATAATGACATAAGCCAGTCCCTGAAAGACAAATACCATATGTTTTCCCTGTTCTGTGGTACAAAAAAAAATGTAATGCATATGAGCAAAATTGACATTTCGAAATGTGATGATTGTTTACAGCCCTTGTCTCTTCTCTTGAGGAACAGTGTTTTTTTCTTCTATTTATTGAATTTAAAAAAGATCTATTTATTTTGTTTGCAAGTCAGAATTACAGAGAGAAAGAGAGAGGTCTTCCATCCGTTGGTTCACGCCCCAAATGGCTGCAATGGCCAGGGCTGGGCTGATCCAAAGCCAAGAGCCAGGAACTTCATCCTGGTCCCCTACATGGGTGTAGGAGCCCAGAAACCTGGACCATCTTCCACTGCTTTCCCAGGGGCATTAGCAGGGAACTGGACTGGAAGCGGAGCAGCCTGGACTCAAATCGGTGCCTATAGGAGATGCCAGCATTGTAGACAGTGGCTTAACCCATTGCACCACAACATCAGCCCCTATTTGTTGAATTCTTTACTTAGTGTATGGTTAATCTTATTAATATATAAATAAACTGAAAGTAGATCATCATAAAAATTAAAAGAAAAAGGAAGGAGGAGGGAGTTTGGGAGTATGGGTAGCAGGGAGGGTAGGGTGAGACGTATCACTACGTTCCTAACTCTGTATATATGAAATACATGACATTTTGTTCACCTTAAAAAAATGGTAAAAACTAGAACTACCCTATGATCTGGCAGTTTCATACCAGGTGTGTATCCAAAGACCATGAAATCAGAATGTTGGAGAGATGTCTGTACTCTTAGCTATATTGTAGCATTATTCACAGTAGCCAAGCTATGGAATAAAACTAAAACTTGCATCAGCAGATGAACAGAAAATGTGTCAAAATACATAGTGGAGGGGCCAGTGTTGTGGCATAGCGGATAAAGCTGCTGTCCATAGTGCCGGCATCCCATGTGCGCTCAGGTTTGAGTCTCGGCTGCTCCACTTCCGATCCAGCTTCCAGCTAACGTGCCTGGGAAAGCAGCAAAAGATGGTCCAACTGCTTGGGTCCCTGCCACCCATGTGGGAGATTCGGAAGAAGCTCCTTGGCTCCTGGCTTTGGCCTGGCCCAGCCCTGGCTATTGAGGCCATTTAGGGAGTAAACCAGCAGATGGAAGATCTCTGTCTCTTCTTTTTTCTCTCTCTCTCTCCCTGACTTTCTCACCCTCTCTCTGTAATTCTGACTTTCAAATAATAAAAAAAAAAAAATTCACCCCTTAACAAGAAGAAAATCCTGTTACTTGGGACCCCATGGACGAACCTGGAGGATGTTGAGGCACAGAATGGCAAAGCACCACACGCTCTCACTTTTTTGGTATTAAAAAAAAATGAACCCATGAAAGCAGAGAGTGGTGGTCACCAGATGCTGCAGGTTGGGACAGGAAAAGGAGAGATGTTGGTCAAAGGCTACAGGGTTCCAGTTACATACAATGATGACCTTTAGAGAACTCCTGGACAGCCCGGTGACTGTAGTTAATAATCATGTATTGCATATTTCAAAATTGCTTTAAAAAGTAGATTTTAAACGTTCTCACCATAAAATAACGATTGGTAGTTGATGTGATGGATGTATTAATTAGCTTGAGGTCATCTTTTATAAGATACACTTATCAGAAGATCACTTTATATTTCATAAATACATAATGATCACCAGTCAACTGAAAATATTTTAGCGGCAGGCACCTGGCCGATCTGTTAAGATGCCACTTAAGATGCCTGAATCCCATATTTGAGTAGCTGGCTTCAAGTCCCAGCTTCCCTCCAGATTCCTGCTTCCTGCTAAGGCACATCTTTGGGAGACAGCAGGTGATGTTCGTGTGCTAGGATCCCTGCCAGCCATGTGGGAGATGTGGATGGAGGTCCTGGCTCTTGGCTTCAGCCTGGCCCAGCCCTGGATACTAGGGACATCTGGGGAGTGAACCAGCAGATGGGACCTCTGTCTGCCTGTCTCCGTCTCTCTCTGCCGCTCAAATACATAAAATAATGAATTTTAAAAAGCTACGACAAGTGGATTGGCGAGAGAGAAATGAAGACCTCAAAGATAAGAAGTCACCTGACCAGGACATTGTGTAGTCACAGGAATCAAAGAGGGGGACAGAAGCCAGCAGATTCATATTAGAGAAATAACTTGAGAGCTAAAGTGTCCCTTGGACTTGGCTGCTTGGAAACCCCAGAGATTACTGATAGAGCAATCTCTGAAGTTTTGAAGTTAAACGCCAGATGGCAGTGGGCCAGAGGGGCTGGGGAGAGCTGTGCCAACGAGAGTCTTCAGAGAGTGTTGCTCCTCCCAGCCGGTGGGCTCCCCTGTGGACGGGTGCGGTCAATAAGGTGGTGGGAAATGGGCATTAGGCAGAGAGAGACAAAGCTTGGCCCGTACCAGCGATGCCAATATCTACGGATGTGGGGAGTCTGGAGGAGTGAATCAGCGGGAGGAGACCCCAACAGGTCACAGAAGATGGGCAGGGCCAGGGGAGGCGGCATTCTGGACCAGGTGGAGGCAGACTGGATAGAAGTACTGTGTGTGTGTCGGGGGAGAGGGGGGCTGAGGTCTTTTTCTGCCTGTAGATTCAGGTTTTCAGCACATATTGAAGGCAAGTTCTTGTCACATCCCTACATCAATGCACTCATGCATTTACGATGGGTAATTTAACACAGAAATTTTTTTTTTTAACAATGAAAGGTTTGTACTGTTTACTAGGAAACAATTTAATTATGTTAAAAACTTTTTCTTGGAAGGAATTTGCTTTTGAACTTTGCTCTATGAAATGCTAAGAATTTCTAGAAACTGATATAAAACTGTTGAATTAAACCTTATCAAACTAAGAAAAAAATCAATTGTTTAATGTAAGGCCAGGCTAAGGATAACTTAAATACACATATATTAAAATAAACAATAATATCCACAATGTGCCTTACTGTTAGAACCAGTCTAAATTTCTAATTTCACATTTGCTCTTACATTTGTCTCCAAAAGTTGACACAGTAGAAGGAATTGACAACCAAAGACACGGCAATATTTAAAATACGTTGTTGGAGATGGAATTCATCCTCTATGGGGATAAAAATAGAAAAGATATTATCCAGAAGCAATGAAGCCAAAGAAATGAAAAAGGGGAAAAGAAATTCTTTAGTTCAGCCACTTTCCCAATTTTATTTTGATTTCGTTTCAGCTTTCAAGAGCAGATTAATATGGAAAAAATAAGGCACACAGCTGGAGCGAAGGGCCACAATTTTTCTTCTTCGATGTCAAAGAAATAGCTTTCCCTGCTCCTACTCAATTGGAACCAAGCTCAGAAGGCTGAAAATAAATGACTAATTTCTTGGGAAATGACCGTAAGTGAAAGTGTCTTTTGGTCCAGTGATGGCTTTTCTTAAGCCCCGGCGGCGGACTCTGCCTCCATCTCAGGGCCTCTCCCTGCCCCTCCCTCCATGGTGCCCTGCAGGTCTCCAGGGGACCTCAGAGGGCCGACATTTGCTGCCCATCTGGGGAATGGTTTCCTTCTCTTGGCCAGTTTGCTGGAAGGAGTACGTCACGTGCTCTTGTCACTTCTTTTTGGAAACTTACTTCTAATAGTACTTGTCTATGACTTCCAGAAAATAGAAGCCAAACAACTTGCAAAAAAAAAAAAAAAAATCCTGATAACCACCTAAATGCTATTAATATGTCACAAAATATTAATTTCAGTCTTCTTTGGACTGAACTTAGAGAAAATAAGGCTTCTCAGTTTCACCTCCCCCAGGGCTTCTGACTGCAGCGAGAGACGCCGAGTGACACCATGAGCTTCCCACCCTGGCAGAGACCAGCATCTTTTCAGACCCCACCTATGTGACCGGCGCCAAGCTAGCTTTTCAGAACTGCAAGTATCTAGGCCAGCAATTTTTTAAAAAAGCAAAAAACAATGTTCTTTTTTTTTTAAAACCAGTGGAATCCTTTTCATTTTTTCCCCCAAATAACCTTCAGGTCTTCCACGAAATGCACATAGTATGGGCAAACGTTATGTATGATAAAATGAAATAGACGAATGGAAACCAGGGCTCAGGGCTCTGGAGCTGTGCTTGTCCCCTCGTGTTCTCCATACAGACCCCAAAGTAGCCTCTCCAATTCCACGATACACAAAAATCCATTCATCTTCATAGCTGGTGTGTGTGTGTGTGTGTGTATGTAGAGGGTGCTGGGAGCTGGGGTCTGATCTTTGGCCTCCTATCTTCTTCCTTTTCTGGAATTTTTTTCCCACTACAAACACCTCTCCTTCCTGCTTGCGAATGGCAATCTGCCGGTGGCTCGCTCATGCCACTCGGATCCACTCAGTCCACATGGCCACTCTCTTCCAACCGTTGCCCCGGCCACTACCTGCATGGTGGCCTAAATGCTGTCACTCCCCACCAGCCCATGTGAGGTCTTAGCCGTGCACGGGGAAGGGCCACTCAGGAAACACACCCCCACAGAGATTCAGATGACCTCCTGGCCTCATTGAGTTCCCAGATTTGAAAATGTGTGTTTACCGATTTTAGGAGAGAGATTTCCTAAAATCCAAATGTGTAATTTATGAAATTTCAGACTATGTGTCAATTGGATCTGTGCACTTCAGGCAGCATGGGGATATAGTTCTGCCTAGGGGGCTCTTTGGGGACCCCCTTCGAAGAGCACCTGTGGAAGAGGGTTTGTACATTGTCTCAGGATCTCCTGCGAGAGCCAGAATGGTTCTTCCTGATGGAGGAGCTCATAAAGTCCGCCCTGCAATACTGATCTTTGAAATCAGCTTGGAGCTGAGACTTTCAAGTAGCTTATTCGCCTTGGCATATCTGACTTCAGTACGTCTTCTACTCTGGCAAGGCTGTTCTTCGGACCCTGCCCCCTCACCACCATCAGGTCTTTCTGGACAGGATGAGCAGGTGGGCAGGCGCATGTTGCCTCTGCACACTCAGGCAGAGGTGCTGCTGGCCTCTAGGGGTGCAGTGCTAAAGGCACCACCGCGAAGACACAGCCCAGCCCTCCAGGAGTGTAGAAGCCAAGGTCCGAGGAGGCCAGTGGCTCTGGGGACTGTGTTCCCCAGCCTCACATGAGTACAGACAGACGGCTTTCTCCAGCTGTCTGAACGTACCTGCCCAAAGTCCCCGGACTCAGCCTGGGCATGACATCGGCTCAGCTCTGTCTGTCTCCTATGGAGCAGACGCTTCCCGGGGCTGCTGCCATTTGATTACAATCCTGCCCTGGTCTCCTGTGTTGTTGGGGACTGTCGTGGTCCATTGGAGGGGCTACAACAAATCGCCACACACCAGGCGACTGATCAACAGCGGACACGTGTTTCTCACAGTTCTGCAGGTGAGGGCGCTGGCCCATGTGGCATCTGGGGTGGGGGTAGGGGCTGTCTTCTTGGAGACAGCATCTGGCACCTTCTCACCATGTCCTCCAAGGGTGCTAATCCCATTCTTGGGAGCACCATCCTCATGCCCTAATCCCCTCCCGGAGGCTCCATCACCTTAGGGTTTAGGATGTCAACCTGTGAACGGATGGATTTGCCCTGGGAGGAGGGGCAGGGCTGGGCGGCTTGTGGCTTGTGAGCCACGCCACTTCTGAACCGAAGTCTGCCTGCCTCTTTCTGGGATGCCTTCTCACCTTTGCAGGGACTGCTACGTCAGCCTGCAGCACCGATGGCCCTGCTCTCTCTCAACGGCCGCCTGCCCTGTTTTGATGCCAATGCAAACACCGCTGTGTGTTAGCAACCCCAGTTAGGAAATGTGAAACCTGTACATTTCTGCATCCTGATCACAACCCCCACCAGACATGACATTTTCCCTGGGTTCCCCCTACTGTGGGCGTGGGAGAAGGGGAGGACATGGCCCTCGGAAAGCAACGGGACCAAGGGTGATGATGGCTACCAGGTCAGAGTTGTGGCATAGCCTGCGATGCCAGCACCCCACAGGAGCACCGCTTTGTGTCCCAGCTGCTCCACTTCCAATGCAGCTTCCAGTTAATGGCCTGGGAAAAGCAGCAGAGGATGGCCCAAGTGCTTGGCCCCCTGCTACCCACATGGGAGACCAGGAAGAAGCTGTTCTGGCCTGGTCCTAGGATGCCTGATGCTGGTATTCCCTGATGTGTGAGTGGTCATCCCTGGCCCTTGGGCCACCCTGCCCTCAAATGACACCTTTACTCAATGCTGCGCTCCATCGTCCTAGCCCACTGCCCCCGTTTCCCAGGGGATCCACTCCCTGGGACCCTGCAGCGCCCCTGCCTGCCACCTGCAGGCATTGGGGGAACTCCAGTGGCTCAGCCTCCTCGGTGCCTGTCTCCAAGGCTTGGAGCACCTGTTCCCCTGCACCGTACTGGACTTGTGGTCCACCATGTTCAGGGCTTCTGCTGCAGGCTGGACCCTGGCTTTCCCATTTGCATCCCTGCGGGCTAACACAGGGCTCCCCCTGCAAGTGTGGAGGTTCAGGTGCTCGGTCTATTTCAACTGCAGCAGCCAAGGAGGCTGAGATGGGTTAGGAACCAGTCCTCAGAACCCTTCACTCGTTTCCATCACAATCCTCAAATATACTTGGGTGGCTTTTTTTTTTTTTTTTAAATTGCTCTTGCTTGTTTCTGCTGGGGCACCATGAAACTTGTCTCTTTCTGCCTGGGCACCAGGAGTCTGAATCTCTGTGCCTGGCTCTTTCTCATAGCTCACCTGCACATGCAGACTGGATTTCAGCATGGATGTTCTCTTTCAGATCTCCTTATCGGCCAGATAGACTGCTCCTGGTGCCGACCCTGGCAAATGCTGCCACGGTACACATCCGTGTGCTAGATGTGCACCTGCCCTGAACACACACACACACACACACACACTCATTTCCTCTGAATTGCTTGGGCACAGAACTTTCTCACACTTATCCTAGGACTCTACCTACAGACCGAGCTTGCCCGTCGTGGGATACGGCAGGTAATGGCACCATTACCTGTTAGCTCAGTTCGTGAACACTCGTGCCGTTTTCCCCCAAGTTTTACTGCTTAACACTTAAGACAAAAGGGCCCGAGGCCACATTTTGACAGCAGTCATTCACGATGCAAGTCTTTCTCATTCCTCCTGACCCACCGTATTCCAAGCCCTCACGCCTCAGAACGAAGCATCTCTTTTCCACTGTATCGCTTTGCTCTGACACATGAACTTGCTCAGACTGTTATCCTCATGATCACTGAAGGGATAAGGAATGGAAATAATTTTAAACATTATTCTCTATTATAAGAAGTGGGTCTGGCTGGCGCCGTGGCTCAATAGGCTAATCCTCCACCTGCGGCACCGGCACCCCGGGTTCTAGTCCCAGTTGGGGTGCCAGATTCTGTCCCTGTTGCCCCTCTTCCTGTCCAGCTCTCTGCTGTGGCCTGGAAAGGCAGTGGAGGATGGCACAAGTGCTTGGGCCCTGCACCCCATGGGAGACCAGGAGAAGCACCTGGCTCCTGCCTTGGGATCAGCGTGGTGCGCCAGCCGCAGCAGCCATTGAAGGGTTAACCAAAGGAAAAGGAAGACCTTTCTGTCTCTCTCACTGTCCACTCTGCCTGTCAAAAAAATAAATAAAAAAAAAATAAGAAGTGGGTCGCGGTGCAAATAAGGCTTTTCCAGCTTGGCAGTGGCAGGTAGAATCTGCAAGGAAGTTTCCACCTTGACCGAGCAGGTGCGCCTCCTCTCTGGGCCCGCCAGGCTGTTTGAAGTGTCTCACACACCACACGACACGTAGTCACGGGCAGTTCCATCTGCTCTGGACCCCAGCGACACAACCATGACATATTTGGAGGTGACTCTGAGGTGCGGTCCCAAGGATGGTGCAACACTTTCTAAACTTACAGACCTATTCCTTGCTGCCAGCTACGACTTCCAAGTTCTCCTGACAGTGTGGCCAGTTTGTGGTGTCCCTAAAAATCATCAGCAATTTGAAAACATTAACACCCGGCCATACTCATGCTTTGCAATAATTGCTCATTTTTATCACATTACTTTTCCAGGGTATAAACTGGTGGGGGGAAAGAAAAAAAAAACAGGGAAAGAAAGGAAATCCTCAGCAGAGAAAATATCAAGGTTGAAAAGAAAATGCACTGTAGTAGCTCAGCCCCTCTCGGTATTGTTTGAGATTAAAATAAACAATTTAAGCTCTGTGGTTTATGTGGCTGTGTAGAAGAGAGATACTCTAAACATCTATCGCTGCTCAAATACTTTTTGTCTTTGCTTCTGCAGAGTGGTTTGATATCAGGATATTATGGTTATGTGGCAGGAAGAAAAAACTGGGCAACACAGTTTCCTGCCTCATTCACCAAGTTCTGTTCTGGGGAGGGTGCAGCTTTGTTCCCAAGGATCTCGCTGGTCACTGCACAATTGTTTTATTACAGAAGTAGGGAAGGGCTGGGCAAGTCCTAGAAGACCACAGGCAGGGGCAGGGTGTGTGTGTGTGTGTGTGAATGTGAATTCTCTGAGGAGCAAGAACCAACCTGACACCTGATAGATGGCCCTGAACAAGGTAGGGACCTGGAAGACCCTTCAGGGGGAGGGGGAGTGGTGGCCAAGGCCCCGAGTGGGGTCCCCTGCAGGGTGGGCAGCACGCAAAGGTGCCAGCCAAGGAGGTGAGGTGACACCCAGGTCCCCTCTGCTGCAGCCCGGACACCCAGCCTGCGGCTGCTCCCCCACCCAAAAGCAGCAAACGACTGCCAAGACCTGGCCCACGAGCACATTGGTTTCAGTGCAGGATAAAGTTTCTTTTCCCTCACGCACACCAACCATCCCACACCCAAAGATCTGAGACCAGAGATGTTCTGAAATTGGAACCACTTGGGGTGCCGACAGGAAAGTAGGATGCGAGCACCATGCCCGGACTCGCGTGAGGGCTACAGACAGAAGCGCAGGTTCGCTGAACAACACTATATACAATCACCTTCCGGCCGTGCGTGTAGGGTGTGCATGGAACCTAAATCGATCTGACGGACAGACTTGCTTCTCATCCCCAAGACATCTCATTATTTTTTTTAAAGATTTATTTTATTTATTTGAAAGAGTTACAGAGAGAGGTAGCGACAGAGAGAGAAAGGTCTTCCATCCGATGGTTCACTCCCCAGATGGTCTCAACAGCTGGAGCTGCACTGATCCGAAGCCAGGAGCCAAGAGCTTCTTCTGGGTCTCCCACATGGGGGCAGGGGACCAAGGACTTGGGCCATCTTCTACTGCTTTCCCAGGCCATAGCAGAGAGTTGGATTGGAAGTGGAGCAGCTGGGTCTCGAACTGGCACCCATATGGGATGCCAGCGCTTCAGGCCAGGGCTTTAACCTGCTGCGCCACAGCGCCGGCCCCGACATCTCATTATTGTATACACTATCCCAAAATCTAAAAAAATAATCCACTATCCCAAAGACTTCTGGGCCCAAGCATTTCAGACAACGGGGATTCAACCTGCTGTGCATGTGGTCCGGGGCTGGCAGTATCACTGTGCCAGCATCAGTGTGTGGCTCCCAGGAACGGCATCCATTAGCTGCCAGGACCAGGGGAGGGACCCACGAGTCCCCAGGCACCCAAGGCATGACAAGACACCAGGGACACGCATCACTTCTCACTTCCCGCTGGGGAACCCTGTCCTCTGGCCTCGCCCACATTCAAGACAGGCAGAAAGACAGTCTCTGGCTGCCAGCCAAGTGCCGTCTTGAGCCAGGAGAGGAACGCTGCCGGTGGGTGGACATGGAGCAGCCCGTGCCGCAAGGGAGGACGGGAAGGAGTGGAATTATGACAGAGAGGCAGGCAGGGACCATGCAAGGCCTTGTTCAAAGCTAAGGGGAACCAGGACACTGGCAGATCTATGAGAATTTATTCAGTCATTTACAGAGAAGGTTTGATGGGGCAGACGGAAGCCAAGGCTTCTGGGTGATTCTCCCATTTAATAATTGTATGTCAGGGTGGGCTTTTGGCTCAGTGGATAAGCTCCCGCTTGGGACACCCACACCCCGTATTCAGAGGGCCCAGGCTGCAGTTCCAGCTCTGCTCTCGATTCCGGTTTCCTGCCGACTGTGGACGTGCGAGGCAGCAGGTGCTGACTCAAGTGGCTGGGTCCCTGCTGCCCACCTGGGAGACCCAGATGGATTTGCCAGCGTCTGCCTCTGACCTGGCCCAGCCCCGGGATGGTTCAGACATTCGGGGAGGTAGCCAGTGGCTTGGAGAGTTCTATCTCTACACCTCCCTCTCATCTTACCTGCCTCTCAAAATAAATACAACTTTAAAATAACAATGGCGTGGCCTTCCTTACCGACAACCCAAACTCTGCAGGCAGAAAGCCCGTATCTGAGTCACATGATCTCTGAGAGCCTGCATTTCTGCAGCAAGTGTCTGAGCTGTGGGGGGAAGCCTGAAATCCCCTGAGCTGTCGGGCTCTGCACTGTTGGCAACTGCAGGACGTGCTTAGGGTTTTCACACAATCACCCAGATTGCGCCCAAACGCACAATCTCAGGGGCAGGGCTGCCTGCCGGCACCCTGGTTTGTAAAAACGTGCATGGTCCCTGCATCCTGGCCAACCTGGAGCAGACAAAACCACTCTCGCAGGTGGCAGAGTCTGACCGGCAGGCTCTGGAGAGAGAATCAGGTGCCTCCACGCCATCACAGACACAGGGCCCATCCACATGGCTTCCAGGCTCTGAGGAGACCTGCTGTGGTCAGCCAGTATTGAAAATTCTGTCCACAGCTGAAAGCCTCGAGGCTACGGACTCAACATCTGCCCCCTGGCGTGGTACAGGACTCAGGATCAGGGTCTAGGGTCAGGTGCAAGCAGGAGCGGTTTATAAAGTCACCTGTCTCAATCCATATTCTCGGCTCGACAGAATCTGCCCCTGATGACAGGCAGATTCCCATGCAGCCACACGGAGGCAGGCTCCATCTCTCTTTCTCTCCCTGTAACTCTGAGTGAAACACTGCCGTCCTTACAGAACTGAGGGGGACACAGGGCCTGGGGACACTGGGTGGCCTGGCACCAGCACTCACAGCAAGGATTCAAACCCAGGTCTCTCTGACACCAAACACAAGCTCATTTCCCCGGGACTTCTTTTCTTCATTTCATCCCTCACGTTATCAGTGTTCTAAATCTGGTCAGTGAGATTGTTAATGGACAGCTGCCTCCATGATACGTAGGTGGAGATACATATCTCGGCCATCTAAAATGAAACCCATCCCAATTTGCATGCACACCACTGTGGCAGCTGACAAAAACATGCATCCGAAAATTTTGATGTTTTTCTTCCAGGGAAATGGCCTGCGGCAGCTGTAGCTCCCATAAGCTACAGGATCTTTTGGTCCCTTATATGTTACTAGAACAAAGCACCTGAGGATGGATAACTTATAAAGCAAAGAGGTTCACTGGGCCGATGACTGTGGTGGCTGGAGGCTCTGTTGGACACCGAAGCGCCTCGCACCTCTGAAAGGCTTCACCACACAGGGGGCCACCCTGCCAGTGCACAAACCCTTGGGACAAACCACAGCAACTATCAAATCACTCTTTTCACAATAGGGCCTTGCTGCTTTTAGGATGTCAAGGAATACGAAAGATACAGTTAAGCTCTGTTGTGGTTTCCATTTGACTAACAGTGGTAACTGTTATCAACTGAGTAGTCTCCTTAAGGCATTGGTTAATAATTACGAATTTGACCGACTGGTTATCAAAGTTAAATACTTGAAATGGTGCTGACAGGTGGGGCACGGATTTGATAAATATCCAACCCAAAGACGATCCTGAGTGAATCAAGACAAAGCCTCAAGAGTATCCATGGAGGGGAGGGTTGTGGCACAGCAGGCTTAGCCTCTGCTTGGGACAGCCATGTCCCATACTGCAGTGCCTGGGATCAAATTCCAGCTCCTCTGCTTCTGATCCAGCTTCCTGCTAATGCTCCTGGAAGCAGCAGGCGATGATGGCTCCAGTGCTCCACTGCTCCAGTGCTTGGGCCCCTGACACCCCTGTCGGAGACTCAGATGGAGTTCTGGGCTCCTGACTTCGGTTTGGCCCAGCCCTGGTTGTCTTGGGCATCTGGGGAGTGAACCAGCAGGTGGAACAGCTCTGTCTCTTCTCTGTGTCACTCTGCATTCCAGACAAATGTGACACGAGTAAATAAACACTTTAAAAAGTCCGCATCAATGGAGAATTGCTCTGGTTTTGCAGAGGACAGCTGGACCGAGTGCTAATGGCCCCTTCCAGATCCCCGATGGCCCGTGGTGTGGCTTCTGGGACTCGTAAGAGCGTAACAGAGGGCAGATTTTGCTGCCAGAAATGTGTGCTCAGCCAAAGGGATAATGTGTTGTCAATGCAATTTCGTTTTAACGTCAACCAGCATCTTTGCTGCCTGTCTCAGTCAAGGTGAGGCTGCCTGGATTCCCACCCACCGCACCGCATCACCATGGCGACACTCAAGCCTGGTTCCCATGGCAAGGCAATCTGGCCACATGCGTTTGGCAAGGACGGTTCTTTTCAAGGACGCTTTTGTTTGCAAAATGGAAGGAGAAAGACTGGGTTGACCTGTTCCGACAGGTCGTCCCATTGGCGAGCAGACACCAAAGGAAAAAAATGCTTTAGAAATTTGTCTTCACGGCAATTTGATCAGATTTCCCACAATCAGAGAACTCACGGTCTAGTGAAAACAGCAGCATTTGCAGTAGTTAGCAGGCGCCCTTGTAAGCTGTTTCCTAGCACAAGCGGAGGTACACGGACAGATTGAAGCCACGGAACTGAACGTCGGTTCTCAGTGCCTCAAGCAGAGCATCGGGGTGGGTGCTGCTGGGGTGGTTTTCCCGTCAGGGATGCAACATTTAAACTCGGGTTAGGAAGAATGACAACACACACTTTAGAATACTCGTCTTGCTCCTGCCCGCTGGTAGACAGAAAATGCGGCGCTCTTCCCACGAGTGTCATGTAAGCCAGCGCCAGCACAGACAGACCCTGCCTTGTTGCACGAGCCACTACGTCTGCTTTCCCCCTCAGCCGCAGCCTCAGCCGGAGCTGCTCTGATTTCAATTTGCTGGAGTCAGCCTTAGGCCGATTTTTAGAATGAGAGGAGAGCTTCGCTTAGCACCTGCACTCCTGAGTTGTGCCCAAGGACATGCAAAGAGAAAGGCATCTTACAGCCTGGGCATGGTAGGTTGAAAAATACTAACAGAGTGCTGGGAGCATTTGAGAGTTTCCTAGTTTTTTTTTTTTTTTAAATAACAAAAACTGATTGATCCTGAAGACGGTGGGGGGGGGGGGAGGGACAAAAAGGAGTCTTAGAAGGGAGTGTTAATGCATGCATATTTGGGGTACATTAAAGAGACCAATGTGCTAATTCAAGCACTGTTTACTTTCTGTATATAACGGGATTGCTGTTTTCACGGGGAAAAACAGGAGATTTTCCGAGTGCCAAAAACGACTTACTCATGAAGTCTGAAATGTAGTAATTCCTACGTTTAGCGTCTGTGAATAGCTTCTTATACGAGGAAACTATTTTGGGTCAACTGCAGGCCAAAAATAATGAGCTGGCCCCTTGCCTTTGTGTATAGAGCAGGAGGGCTGCCAATTAATAAAATGGACCCTTTTTTTTGGAGGGGGTGTCCCTGGGATAAATTTCAGAAAAATGCAAATAAACAGTTGCTGGTGTATTTCATAAATTTCCAATGGAAAGAAGATAATCCTTGCAGGCTTAAAAGACTGACTGCTCCGTAAGTCACCCAACAATGACGAGAAGCCGGTGGTGAGGTTCTGTGGTTTGAGTCGGAAGGAAAAGACATTCCCGGAATTTTCGAATGCTAGATAAATACAGGAACGAAATCTAGATGAAAGATGGAATGGCTCTCTCTGTAGCTTCTGCCAGATTCCTCGACTCGCTGGCGTGCGGACTAGACCTGGCACACGCAGCCAGGAGCCGTCTTTTCCATTAGGAGGAGCAGCACACGCTTCATCGTGCCCCTACTGTGGGTGCAGTTTTTGGACTCTCCCCAGCTGTCTCTCTTTTTCAGAAAGTGATCCTAGGTGCAGGGCTGGCTGCAGGGTTTCATTTATTTGAACTGGATTATTTATCACCTCCCCTCACCCCCACCAAAAAAAAAAAAAAAGTAACAGGGTACAGCTCCTGATGCACAACCACAACAGATCCACGTCCCGGCAGCACAGCGGCTTCTTTCATGTGCATCAACATTGTCTGGCGCCAACCCAACGCCTGCATATGCAAACCTACTTAAACCTAAGACTCCTGGACTGTCCCACGTGGATGCGATAAGCTACCCAGCACTGCCATTTCCGTATTGTAGCCCGGCAGTCCTAACTTTCCTAACATGATGATGTTAAGAAAAGGAATAACTCTGTAGCCTCAAATCATATTTTCATGGAACCCAATACTTTCTCAACGCTGGTGTTTTGTTTTTGTTTGTTTCTTAGTTGGCGGTGATCCTGCAGTGGGCTTATAGGGAAATGCCCTTTGGTCTTTTTTTTTTTTTTTTTTTTTTGACAGGCAGAGTGGACAGTGAGAGAGAGAGAGACAGAGAGGAAGGTCTTCCTTTGCCATTGGTTCACCCTCCAATGGCCACTGCCCTGCGGCCGGCGTACCACGCTGATCCCAAGGTAGGAGCCAGGTGCTTCTCCTGGTCTCCCATGGGGTACAGGGCCCAAGCATTTGGGCCATCCTCCACTTGCACTCCCGGGCCATAGCAAAGAGCTGGCCTGGAAGAGGGGCAACCGGGACAGAATCCGGCACCCCGACCGGGACTAGAACCCAGGATGCTGGCACCGCAAGGCAGAGGATTAGCCTGTTGAGCCATGGCGCCAGCTGCCCTTTGGTCTTTATCCTTCATCGTTTCCTCTAAACCAAACCAAAAATAAAAGAAGGACATGTGTTACGATGAAGTGTCAGAACGCTAACACATTTTGGGCTGGTGTTTGGTTATCAAGTAGCCCCACAAATTCAGGCCGACTTTGTAGTACAAGTTGTCCTTCAGAAAG